>NC_080672.1:13670643-14032977 GCF_030247195.1 Topomyia yanbarensis
CTTTGGGTCCCATAACAGACACCACGCCATTGTCTGTAAGTTGCCTTAACGTGCAGGAATTGTCAAGACATCCATCAATGTAGTTGACAAAGAAATTGTATAACAGGAAGATTAGACAAAAGCCATGGTAACTAAATCGTGATGTTTAGTAAAAAGTTGTTTAAAGTTGCTGAAAGACCATGCTGGTGCAGCTTCTCTGAAAGAATGTTGATAGAAACTGAATCAAAAGCCCCCTTTATAACTAGGAACATTGATGCCATGTGCTCTTTGCTAGCATAGGCCATTTGAATTTCGGTTGAGAGCAACGCAAGACAATCGTTCGTCCCTTTTGTCTTTGCGGGAACCAAATTGTGTATCTGACAGTAAGCCATTTGCTTCGACCCAATTGTCGAGGCGGGATATGATCATTTTTTCGAACAACTTCCGGATACAGGACAGCATTGCGATCGGTCGATACGAATTGTGGTCGGAGGCTGGTTTTCCTGATTTTTGGATGGCAATGACCTTCATTTGTCTCCAATCGTGCGGGACAATGTTAGCCTCAAGAAACTTATTAAATAAGTTCAACAAGAGTCTGGCAGATTCTTCAACAAGTTGAATTTGATTCTATCTGGCCCTGGAGCTTTATTGTTATAAAGTAAAGTGACTATTTTCACCATATTAAGGAGGGTACCCCACTACTTTCTTGATTACTCGGCCTACAACCGATAGAATGCGTCAACAGCTTTGCTTTGTTGTTAAGAACCATCCACATAATACAAATGCCCTGGAAACGGTGAAATACTCGGGTTTGAGCGCAACGAAAACTCGAATCAAGTACCCTATTTGACTCAATGCAATGAACAAAGATGACTGACACTGCTCCAAACAACGGCTTCAAATGGGTAAGGTGATAATAGAAACATGGCGAACATAGGCTCATCACCCTACGACAACAGAGCAAGTGCGAACTCCACCATCGAAAAAGGTGTTTCGTTCGCGTTATCGTGAGGGGACGCGGCGCGGTAGATTTTCTGTGCCGGGGCGGAATCCGGACAAACCTTCTAGGCAAAATCGAATATCCAACGGTTTGAATATTCCACGCTCTCGTTAGTACTGTTTCGGTTTCGTAAGCGCCGGGCCATGTCCCAAAGAGTTCTCATCGATGTTTCTCTCGTTAGCCCGTCGACGAATCGGCGCCAGTAGCTACGTTTTTTTGGCTTTCATCAAACCCTTCCGGCGCGTTTCTGCCATCGCGTACCGTCGGTAGCTGGTTGGTAGCCCGTCGTCCCGGAATGTCTTATATGCGGCGGGTTGGGAGGACGCCCGCGAGAGTTCGCTTTTGGTATGCTTGTAGTCTGAGGTTGAATCGCGGTATCGAGAATCAAGCCAGTCAGGAACCCGTGTTCTTCCTCGGGAGGAAGCTTGTGTCGACTATAATTTTTTGGATATCGCGGATGCGTAGCTCTTCCAATAAATATTTCGTGGGAGATCATATGAAACATTGATTGTATTCGGTGGCCCTGAACCGTTAGCAATATTAATTACGATTGGCAGTTGGTCGCTGCCGTGGGGATCCGAGACTACCTTCCACATGCAATCTAACCGCAGCGATGTCGAGCAGAGGGGCAGGTCTAAGGCGCTCGGATGTGCTGGAGGGGCAGGAATCCTTGTCATTTCACCCGTACTCAAAATGGTCATATTGAAGTTGCCGCAAAGCTCATGGAGTGAGGTAGATCGATTATTGTCATGAAGGCAACCCCATGCCGTACCGTGGGAGTTGAAGTCACCTAAAATTAGCCTCGGTGTGGGGAGGAGTTCCGCAATATCAGGAAGCCGTCGATGGCTAACTGAGGCTCTAGGGGGGATGTAGGTGGAATCAATGCCTTTAATTCTGGTTTGGCAAGCGACAACTTCAATACCTAGTGTCGAGAGGAGGTCGATTCAATTGAAAGAATAGCACTTTTTGATCCCCAAAAATAATCTTCGGTAAGAGTCGTCTCGATCCAAGATAATGCATCTGCAATGCCCCTATAGAACAATGATTAAATCCGTGACCTCGTGCGATGAATTAACCATTAAAGGAAACAATTGATGAAAGGAGGGGCCATTTCGCAGTGAACTGCATCAAAAATGATTTTACTGCGGGGAGAAAGTTTATCAAGAGGATCAGAAATATTTAGTGCTGTAAAAATACGGTCCACAATATCAGATAACTTTATTAAGCCAGCGCAGGTTTCTTTCTTTGGCTGAGATATGGGAACACTTGGGGTTTTTGATGTTCCTGGAAGTGCTGGGAACTCTTTTTCTGAGCTCAGGTTTCTGAGAGCGGGAGCGACTTGCTTCGGTTTCGCACCAGTACTTCCTTGAATAGTTATTTTGAGGGGACCATGAAGAGACACCTTGTGGCCTTTACGACGAAGCTTGGGAGAGGAAATGTTCCTCCTTTTTCTATTGCTTCTAGGCACAGAAGAAGATGTTCCCTCTTGCGGTTCATCACAGTTGCCTTCGTCTGTTGACAAGTTGGTATAGACGTTCATAGAGGCCGGTGGCGTAGCTATCGTATCGCTTAGAGCGTCCCTGAAGGGAGCGCTTAAGATTCTCCTCGCGCTGTTTGTACGTAGGACATGCCGGGAGATCATGTGGGTTTCCTCCACAGTAGAGACACTTTTCGATATCTCTTCCACAGGAGTCATCCGCATGATTCCCACCGCATTTCCCACAGCGAGCTTTATTGCTACAATGGGAGGCTGTGTGTCCCAATTGTTTGCAATTAGTACAGTTCATGACCCGCGGCACAAAGAGGCAAACATGTAAACGAACCTTGTCAAAGAGGAGGTAATTGGGTAGAGCAGAACTGGCGAAGGTCACCCGATAAGAGCCTGAGTTGACGTATGTTTTCTTCCCGTCAGCTGTGACTGAGGCTGAATGCAAACGTTTGCACTCCAGTATCTTCACTGGCTTACGTATGGTGTCTTTGAAACAGCCAGTCCCATATTTCAGCAGATCCTCGGAACTCGACTCGAATCGGAAACGACCCCACAGACTTCAACCCTATTAGCTGGAATATACACCCTGAACTCCTTTGTAAAGGGCCCGTAGCCAGCAATATCATTTGCCTGATTTAAACTGTTAACAACCACCCGAAGCTTATCAGGGCGAATTTTCGATATTTCTGTCACGGCCGAATACCTATCCGTCAGAACTCGAGAAATCTTGTCTTTGGTCCAGAATAAGATCTCGAAGGGTCCGGTGGCCGAGCTTGGATATGCTTTGAGCCGGGGAGCCGATTTTGTTTCGCCGTCCATCTCACCTTGAGATGAACCGCCGTCAGGGGCGGGGCTTTTGCCCAGTGCACGTTAGTAGGAGAGCCAAGGAAGGGAAACATATAAAATAACTATACACTCAAGTTTTTTTACGCGGTTTTTTTGCACGGTATTTTTTTACGCGGTTTTTTTACGCGGATTTTGAAATTTACGCGGTTTTCATTTACGCGGTTTTCATTTACGCGGCCTGTATCCCCCGCGTAAAAAAAACCTGAGTGTACTTAACTGTGTGTATAATGATATCCAGACGACTTACTAGAAAAACTCTGCTTCACTGGTCACTGGGCGGCTAGCGGTACTCAGAAACAGAAACACAAAAGAAGGGAAAAAATACTGAAACCTCGACGAGGCGAAGAGTGCGCAAGATAACCTTGAACGGGGATTAGCACTACTCTTTGTCGCTACACACTGCTACATGGAATGGCAATAAAACACTTGTGTATCGTCCGAGCGCTCGAAAACGAATGAGCCGGGATCCAGTTGAGTAGTACGCGACGTAGTATTGCATTCGGGTCATCGGGGTGCTAGCGAATCGGACGTCAGGCTTCACCTGAATCGCCGGATCGACTTCGACGCCCTACCGAGTAGCTCGTGAGTAGGCTAGATCAACCGTTGGGGTTTAAAGCGAGTAGACCGCGTCGAATAACCAGCAGTGAGTTGTTGGGGCGCCAACGACTCACCTGGAATTACTGGACAGGACTCCTACTGGCTGGCCCATTGAGTAACCATCGCCGGAGACTATATTCAGTAGATCGGGGCGAAGCTCATGGAAATGAACATCGATATCGGGAGAAATCTACCACAGTACTGTAGATTAACTGCCGCGGAGTATCCAACTAAAACATGACAAAAATGAGAGCGAAATGGCTCAAAAAAACAGACATCGGTATCGAGAGAAACTCCGCCGCCAGGGATCTTTCAGTCGGAGTAGGGTGAGTTCAGCGCCGAGAACTATCCGAGTAGATCGGGATAAGACTGGGAGCTGAATTACTCACGGACGCAGGAGCTAAATGGCTCGTGGAATCGGTAGCTAAACGGTCACTGAGACGAGAACTAAATGGCAATAGATCGAGATGGAAAGCAAGAGAAGAGTCGAGAGTTCAATTGCTCAAAGGACGAGCCATTTCATGGATCAAATGAGGCTGCATCGAAAGCACAACGAACTCCTTCTTCCTTCAAAGAAATAATAGCTTGATGTAGATCAGTGGAGAAGAACGGCGAAAAGAAAGTAATGAGTAAAAAGTTAGAGTAACTGACATCAACTTGCTGTCAGTTAGACGATGTATCAAAACTAATACCAAATTGGTTTCAGTTAGACACTAAATCCAAACAGTTCACACAACATGTATGAACGCCTAATGCAACTAGCTGGTATCGAATGATGTTTCGGTTAGCCAAGCACAGAAGCTCTGGGTCGCCGACGAGTACAGGGAAACGAACTTATGTTTTGGCATTAGAACCAAGCGCCTGTTAGTACGCAACCTTTATTTATCCTACAAGAAAAAAAACTTGGATGTACCAATTTCCACATAAGCGGACAATACTTAACTTAGAGAAGTTGGACATGATGTTTTGTGTTCCGCTTGTCAGTAACTGACACCAACTTGCTGTCCTTACGCACAAATTGGCTTTATATTATATTTATATTTGAGCGCTTGCCCTCGAATTTTTTCAAGATTTTGAAATAGTCAAACTACTTATAACATTGAGTGTACATTCATGTGTGAAAGATTAAAACTTCGATGGCAACTATCATAAAAAAAATCAGCGAAAATCGTGCGAAACAAAATCCGAGTTAAAAAATCAGTCTGAATCACTCAATCTTTTGTAAGTTGGTCAAATACCTTTAATTTTGGATTTGAAAGCGTGCGGTTGATATTTCGAGCCAATCCATTAATCCATAGGGTACTTCAATTTTGTGGAATTATGAGGAATCTTTAAAACGTAAATATAAAAGATCATAATGTCGTTCAGAAAGGAGATATTTCTATGAAAATTTCATAAAAGTCTAATGAAGTGTATGACGTTCTGTGCTTGATGTTTGAACGAAGTCCTTCTTCGCCATAGTAGCCTAACACATTTTTTCCCTTTTTTATTAAATTACCTAAAAAATGAAAAGTTCACAGAGACAACGTAGGGAGGGGTAGGAGTACAGAAATTGTCCACGGAGGGGGAGGACTGGGTTAAAAACAAAAGTTTTTTGTCCACGTGGTATATGAACGGCCCCGTGTCACATTCAATGTTTCGTTTCGCGAAACAAATGCCTGTACTTGATTATTGGTCTGGAACGTAATCAGTACGCTACTTCCAACATGGTGAAATTGTATGGTGTAAAAAATTTCCATATTTAGCTGCATTTGCACATTTTATTTTTTTTTTTTTCACTTCTCGAACAGGTGATTTTAAGAGACATCTCGTAAAGTAAACAGGACTACAGTTTTGCCACAATAGCGTCACTTTCTGCTTGTTCTCGTCACCAGTTTTGTTCACGTTCAACACAATTCTGATGTGTAGACAAGCAGTAGATTTTATTGCTGGTAATAGAGGAGCAGTTTTTTGCAATTGTTGTAAGCAAGATGAAAAGGTAGAAGGCGCAATTCCTAATTCTCGTTAAAAATATTAAATCAAGGTTTTCAATTTACATAAGTTTATCTCACATTGAATCCTAGAAAAACCGAGAAATTTTTCTAATCGTAACTTTTATGCAGGTTTTCTTGGAAAAACAATGTGAAGCCGCTGACGTAGGAGTCGGTTTTGATACTCTGTGAGAATAGAATAGAATTGACTACAATAAAGACACAGAACGTAGTAATAAGGAATCAAACGCAAATAACAACTGCGAGTACAGCGGGCAAATGTCTGCTGGTGTTGGTGGCTGAATTGAACTGATTTTGCCGCACAAGTTTTTTTTTGTTCTCAGAGTCCCCTCTTTCATATTGTGACAAATATCAAAGTAAGCTCAGATGCCAAATTTCATATCATTTGGACAATTTTAGACCCCGCCCACTACGCTTGAAGTTTTTGAAACTGGTACTGTGGGAAAATATGGAGAAAAATATATTAAATGCCATAACTTTTGAAGTAGTATTCAGAAAATTACAATTCATATCTCTTTTTAAAGGAAATAATCTTATTATAATACGGGTAAATGGGGTACTGGTACATTTTGTCCTCAGAATCCCCTATTTGTTTGAATTTTTCTGCTCCGTGATGCAAATCTATCTATCTATATATAAGGTGTTTGGTTCATGGTTAAGATCCTCTCGAGGAGTGATTGACTATCATATTTGGAGAAAAAAATAGTTCTACACATACCATCAAATCTCAACCGTTACAGAGTTATAGAAGTTTTTGTGCAAAAAACTTATTCGTCTTAAAATACCTTTAACTCAAAAAATATACATTGTATTTTAAATCTGTTAGTTCGATTGGAAAGGTGAGAAAATTTTCTATAGATGGTGTGTGAATGATATCTTTCAGTTAATTAGTTTTAATTACCTTTTAGTTGTAAAATAGTTTAAAGTTAGTGTTATTGATGAGGTTTTTGTTGTTTTTCTCATCATAATAAATTATGATTATAGCAATATCTGTTATCCAAAAGTTGGGTTGGGTTGGGTTTGTTCTTCAACATAATAAATCAAAGTTGAACTTTTGGCGCAACAAACAATTGTATTTTTGTCCTGATGCAATAAAATCAAACGGAAGAACGATTTTAGGTAAGTAGGCCTTGGTTGTTATGACAGACAATCTAGCTTCAGTTTTTGGAAGAAAATAGATGAGAGCAGACGCAAAAGCTCCAGTCACGATAATGGCGCAGTCGGTTATCGAGTGCTTAAAAGACTCTAATCCAAAAAATATGCTTTATATCGTTATTTCCAAAGTTTCATTAGAAAGCAGAGAAAATTTACTATCGATGTATGTACAAATAGCTTTTAGTTAAGGATACTAAATGACTTTTTACTAGTAAAATAGCTCAAAATTAGCGTTTTTCGAGGAGTTATGTAATTATTCTAATTATAAACCAGCAATATTTATCGTTGCTATTGTTCATTTGGATTCCCTTAACATTCTCTATAAATTGTTATTTGGTACTGTATCCCTATCTCTTTTTATTTCGCTGCAATTCAATACTGTACACAACATGACGTCACACTAATAATAACAAAACTAATTCACATCTAAAAGAATACTACATCCACTTAACTGTATTAATACATTTTTCTCTGAAATTTTTTTCCTGGTTGTCGAATGAAATCAAAAAAAGTACAATAAGTGCCATTTTTGTTCAATTAGATCTAGTATTAGTGAAAATGAAATAAAAATATTCAAATTTAACAACCCAAGCACATGAAAACAAGAAAAGATAAGTATATCATGTCAAATATCAAATTATGCAGCTTTTCAAGGCTAAATCTAAATTATTAAAATTATGATGTCAATTTGATGTTTTCGAAAAATCGATCAAAATTCTTAAATTTAAAAAAAATACTTTGGAAAGGCTACTTAACCTCATTAACCGAAACATGCGAGGACATCACTCAATGGAAAATTTTCTCACCTTCCCAATGGATTGAAATACAAAGTACACTTTTTGAGTTAGAGGTATTTTAAGACAAATAAGCTTTTAACACAAAATGTTCAATAACTGTAACGGTTGAGATTTTATGGTATGTGAAGAACGATTTTTTTCTTCTCCAAATATGACAGTCAATCACCCCTTAAGAGGTTCTTAACCATGAACCAAACACCCTGAATATAAAAGTCAATATTTGTATGTATGTGATTTATGAACTCCCAAACAGTTTAATCAATTGCCGTAAAAATTTATACATAGTAGACATTTGTTACTGTAGCGTGTTATGATTATGATTACCGGTTAATTAAGATCGGTCTACCTTCTCATCTCGCCCAGAGTAGAAGCTGAAAATCGTTGCGCTATAGGCATACGGCCCAAACTAGCTCCACTGCAGACGAATTGTGTCGCTATTTATTTTTGGAATTGTTCTTTACGACCAGCTTCTCGGGAAGTGAAGCAAATTCTAAATTTGTCTTGCATTTCAGCTACTTGTTGTCTGCATTTTACGTGTGATAGGTGATTTATTCCTGCATATCTAAAAGTGCAGATGGTGCTCTATCTGGCAGAACCCTGCAAATGCACCATATCAAACATTAACCAATCACAGTCATTCGATTCGCGGAACAACATGCAGCACACCAACGAATGCGGCAACGTTAACTACAACATCCCCGTATATATAGAAATGTGCTCTAGAGAGGTGCGCTTCCAAAATTTATCTCCGCGCGCTCCTGATCCTGACATCGTGATCAAAAAAAGTATGTCAAGATCCGGAGAAGTTGGTTTCATAACAGCTGAAACTTCGACGAACATTTTCCCGGGTGTTCCTAACGTTGTTCGTCTGGCGAGAATGCCTTCGAACACACCAATTCCTTCATACGTAACCATTTTATGCAGATCAACAGAAAATTGTACGTTCAATCAGACAACACTGGTCATGCACACATGACATACTCTTTTGTGCCAATTCTGTCAAAAGCCACTGCACTACGTAAAACTTTGTGCAGAAGCAGCTAAGAAAACTCCGCCTACTATAACCATAAACAGCACACCGTTATCTTATGCCACACTACAAACGGATACAAAACCGATAAATAGGGATCTAACAGTAACAAGTATTTCCTCAAGAAAAATCGCGCCGAAAATTATATTATAAAACAATACCAACACTTGCGTTATATAATATTTTAATAAGGCGAATGAACACAAAGAAATTACAATTACTATTTTTATTGTACTTCAATGAATACCGGAATTTTTCGCCTATCTTCCGTTTTTTTTCAGTTTCAGGTGATCTGTAATTTTTTTTTATATATTTCGTTTATTTGACACGGCTCATAGTGGTAGCTTAACGATTGTCCGTTGGATCTCGTGCGCGCAACTTTTTATTGCGAGCGGAGACCTTCTTTCGCTGCTCGCCTACTGCGTCATGGGGACCATTTAATTCTCTCCTGTCCTCCACATCAAGGTCATCATCGTTAAAAGTGCCTTGGTGCTCACGTCCAGATGTTCTTTCCTGCTTTTTGCACTTACGGGTGACCAATGTAAATCCGTCGTCATTGTTATTATCTTCATCACCGATGTTGCTTACAGTGGTTTCTGGGGTGCTGGATGCTGCTTTGGCAGTTGTCAATATGGACTGAACAGCTGCCACAAATTTGGAAACCGTTTGTGGTTCAGGTATTGGTATTGAAAACTCGTTTTTGGGTTGGTTTACCGTGGATTCGTTGGCAATCGGTAGAGATGCATTCTCCTCTGTATCTTCCGCGCAAGGTTGTCCGTGGTGTGCTGTTTGATTAAAATACTTGCACGTGGGAATTTGCCCCTTATGGGTGCATAACGTAGTTTGATTAATAGTATCTTCATGGGTTTTGAGTTTTATAGTCAAGTGGGACGGGATAGGTTTTTCGATCCGCATCCTCACCACAAGAACACCGTTAGGTGTACCCGGGAAGAAATTTCTCCACGTATCACGTGTAACTGATTCTACTTCGCCGTATTGCGACATGTATTTTGCGATTAGATCAGGAGGGGTACGTGGTGATAGGTCATGTAACTTTACATCTACATAGTCTTTTTCTATATGCACGGGAATCTTAATTCCAACTTTATCACTTTGAGCCACGTGCTTTAAGTTGTTCTGCAAAACGAAACGTTCGGCTTGTGCTAACGTGTTGAATGATATGAGTACGACATTACGAAGATGATGATACTGTAGATACATAACCTCCTTGAGCTTAAGCTGCATCTTCACCTTCAGCAGGTATTCCACTTCACGAAAACTCAATCTTATTGAACAGAATTTAAAGTCAACGACCGCTGCGTTGGGTCGGAGCAGAGATTTGTCGTCAACTTTACTCATGATGGCAAGAATAAATTAAAAGTTTCCTTTGTTCTCGAGACAATACACACTAGATCGAGAGGTTGCTAGTTTTTGTTCACTTGGGTCGATTGTACGTCTGACTTGGGCAGAAGTAGAAAGTAGACTGTGTTTTAATTTTTTTTGTCCAATATCGGAATACATTGAAAGCGAACTGGTACGTAGCAGTAATGTTGTATCATTATTGATAAATAAAAATTACAAACTACTCAAAATACTTCCACGTTAAACAGCAAAATTAGGTATTGACAATTCAGCAAAATTAAAATCTATGTTTTATTACGGACTGACTCGATGATAGGTAAATCCTATTAAAAAGGCATAAGTAATCCGCTCAAACTAAAGAATTGATAAAAACATGTTCTCAAATAACTTGTTTAATAATATAATTCAAACTTAGTATTAGTTGATAATAATCGTGACATGTGAGTTAATTAAAGGTACACCGAAATCCCAGCCTACCAACCGGTTGATTGTCACGAATAAAAAAAACATCCATGGTAATTTCAACAGAAACGCATTGCTTGCGATGTGGACCGGTAATTTCCAGAGCCTCGATTCGACTGTCGATTGCTATCTGCAATTCATTCGCTTATAAAAATTAAGCCTTTTTCCTGCCTTCACAGCTTTTTATCCTTCCTATGTGTGCCTATAAATCCTACAGCCGAGCCCCGGCATCCGAAGAGTCAATGGGCGGAACGGGAAAAGTTAATCGGTTTATCAACAGCAAAAAATAGGTCGTGATTGTCATTTTCGATTTTTTTTTGCGTGTTACTCAACAAAAACAAGAGTCAAATCAATCTCGTTTTCACTCGATTGAGCACACGAACCGTTCAAGGCCAGTTAGGGGATTTAATTAATATATTTCAAGCGGCCAGGACCAATACGAATCCGTGACGGTGGCTGAAGTACCAGGGTTATCGTCTCCCCGCCACCGCACCACACATCGACCGGCGGATGATGATCGGATTGGGGCTGCATTTAGTCGCCCAAAACCGGTGCAATTCGATTATTGCCGTAGGCGACGAATTTGTGGTGTGACATGGTCTATTTCACCAGATATAGACCCAGCCCGTAAATCTAGATAGGGGCTCTGTTTGGATTCGATGGATTATTGCAATGTGGGAGACTTTCAGTGGGGATTTGACAGGAGGGTTCCTAGCCGAATCTACTTCGAAGTGGATCAGACGAGTTCGGTTGATCCGATTTTTACTTTAATTTATCATAGTTCTTTAGTTTTTTTGTTAAATCAATTCGCAGAGGTTGAATCGAACAATAAATTCCTGTGAATCAACCGTCGGTCTATTGCGAGTTTTTATCAAAAGCTTTTACGTAAAAGATAAACAAACGATTAAAGCTGAAAACACAAATTTGGCACAGTGGCTTAGTTAGGGGGACACTTTTATACTTCAGCGGATAATGAATAATTTATAACAACTTCATATTTCCTAGAATTCAGAAGATGGACAGCAGAGTTAAAGATGGTTTCTGAGATGAACAATTCGAATTTAGTGAATGACAGTAGATGAAAAAATCAGTTTTAGCAGTAGAATTAATTACAAATGGTTTGTATTAGTTTTCCGACGATGAATTTATTAGATCGCATCAAAAATCACAACAAATTCCTGGCTACGCCACTGATTTGATACAACCGCACGGTTCATCGCCGAAACCGATTGATTGATTAATTGACTGACCGACAGAATGATAGACAGTGTGTAACTCGTGTGAATCATAACATGTATAAATAAACAAATAAAAAAAATATCAGCAGGCAACCCTCGGAGTAGAAAAGTACAAAACAAAACGCTAGACACTGCATAGCAGGCGAGTCTCGTGCTCGCGATCGCAGATACCGAATCCGATTAGGAAGGATTGTCCGACGCATTGGAAGCGATTGACGTAGGCTGTAAACATTGTCGAAATTGTGTACTGTAATGCAGAGTGTTGTTTTTTCTATTCAATTGAAATGGACATCTAAATCGAAATCGAAACGATTCTAAATCTGATTTGGAAGGTGATGCATAACACTATGAAACTGCACAGCATTTTGTAAAGGTTCGACGAAATTACATTCAATGAAATGACCAACTCTTATCTCCGTATTTTCCGTTATGTTGAGTTATGTTTCATGATTACATATCTCGCACTCTCGATTTAAGATCAACGCAAAGTTCACATCGCAACATCATCTGACATGTGCCATCCGCATCCAATCACCAATCACTTGGCTAATGGAGATGAAATTAATATTGATAGCGTTTGTAAAACAAAACAAACAGCTACAGTAAGAATCGAATTACATCCAGTCATCACACTACGCTTGACAGTTAAAAAAAATCGCAGTCAAATTCAACCCATCTGCCTGCAGTCAGTCAACAGTGCTATGATAGTGTCCGCCAGCAGACAACGCGTTAATTTAAAATCACTTGATCTAGTAGGCAATCTCTTTTAATGCTGCACCGACTCGACCAACCGGGCACAAACGGTCGCATGCTTTTTTTTCTTTCCTTATTTCGCGCACACGCCAGCAGCATACGCTCGTTCTGTCGCGAAACGCAGCTACCGGCTGGCGCGAGTTCCACCGGTCGGTCATTCTACATTGTGCATAATAGCCTTTACTTCGTCATGTGCGCGTTGGGTGCAATATTTTAGCCTACTACGTGCTGGATGATCGAGCAGCACACCACGTGAAACGCGTCTACTGCGCCACGCCGCCGCCGACCACCGGCCGTTTCAGCAGTCATCATCAGTGCGGTACAAAGAATGGAGGAATGCGCGCGTAACGAACCTTTTTATTCCGTTCCCATCGAAGATGCGGCGGCGCCTCGGGGACTACGTAAATCAAACAAAATCGGAATTTGCTGCCGTCGTGTTTGCGACTTTATTGGATGGGCTCGTGTTTTGTTTTCTTCGTTTAATTTCGGGGTGAAATTCAATGGCCGAACTGGTGAGGAGGAACTCGTGCAGCAGAGATATTAAGCTGATATTTTTCACGAGATGTGCAATTATTGCTCTGTGGCACGTAATCACGATTCGAATAGCAATCACACCGTGTCTCCATAAAACCAGTTATAATTTGAAGTACACTCATAGTGATCAGTCAAATTAAGCTAATAATGATTTAATCATCTTTCATTTTATTTTAAACAAATTTAATTATCTCCCTTCGCTGGTTCAAATAAATTCAAACGATATTTTTTTAAATTAGTGAAAATCCTCCTCACTATATAGACCTTCGAGACATCTTCTAATATAAGCTTTAAAAAAATCCTACGTCCTCGAGGGAAATGTTAAGAATTTCTGAGAAGCATCAAGAATATTCTACGACATCCTTCGAGGATTTTTTAAAAAACTAAGTAACTCACTGCTTTATTTCATACTTCAGCCAAGTGTTTCGAGCTTTAAGACAACCTCGATGGTAGGGACGACTAGGGGATATCATACAAATTTCAAAGAAGTCGACATACTTTCTAACTTTTAAAGCGACCAAATCCGATTTTTTTATATTTTTGCCTTTCTCATATAGAAAGGTTATGCAATCACTCTGAAAAACGTCAACCTAATCCCGGCCCGGAGGGCCGGGTGTCATATCCCATTCGACTCAGTTCGTCGAGATCGGAAAAAGTCTGTATGTGTGTGTGTATATATGTATGTGTGTATGTGTGTGTGTGTGTGTGTGTATGTATGTGCGTATGTGTCAAATAATGTCACTCATTTTTCTCAGAGATGGCTGGACCGATTTGCCCAAACTTAGTCTCAAATGAAAGGTGCAACCTTCCCATCGGCTGCTATTGAATTTTGGATCGATCGGAATTCTGGTTCCGGAATTACGGGTTTCAGAGTACGGCCACACAGAAATTTCTCATATAAACTATAGGAAAAATTAAAAATAGAATTTTTATTTTTGATGCTAAATGTGTTCAAGGTGCATGAAACGTCGAGATTTGATGCAAACTCGAAAAAAAAATTTGACTACGATTCACTTTTTTGGATTTTGGCACATTTTTGCCTTTCTCATATAGAAAGGTTATGCAATCACTCTGAAAAACGTCAACCTAATCCCGGCCAAATTTTTTTTTCGACTCGTTTAGGGTTTCTGGATTTTAACAGAGGCGTAGTTGATGGTTTACGGAGAGGGGTTACACCCCCCCCCCCCCTCTACTGTTCGCGCCCCTCCTTTAAAAATCTCCTTAAATCACCCCTCAGACCACCACCCCATCCAGCCCTCATACCCCTCCCTTTCAACCCCGTCATCTTTAAACCACCACTGTATCACAAAGCATAATAATTTAAGCTGGGGAGTCGTTCGTTCATGGGACTTTCGCCCTCTTCACATACCCAGCCCCGCATGACAAAATGAGTTAGCAAGCAGATAACATTGATCTAATACTGATTAGGCTAATGAAGCACGATATTTTTTGTTTCAAGTGTTTCACCGTCGACACGTAGCTCATCAAGTTCGTGGCTGGCATGCCATTGGGTATAAGTGCAAAGTGTACTAAGAATGTAATGGACATTTCCACAATTATGTTGAACATAAAAAGCCTCCGTGCCATAGTTTAGAGAAATGAGAAAGGCACAATTGCACCGCTAGGTGGATTAAAACAGGTTTTTTAGCTGATGAATCAATCTTAAAGAACTATGTGAACTAACCGAACCGGCTTCTTTTTCCAGTATCTGGCCATTGAAAAAGTATTCCTAGTAATATTTCAACTGTACTATATGGAAGACATCAACAAATATTCATGGAGAGCGACTAAAATGGTGCGACTGATTGCATCTTTATGCACCGCGTTATCAGGAATCAGGGAAAAGGGCTAAACGTATCAATCAATTACAATCTATTCAAGATATTTCTTTCATTCTTCCACCACTTTTACTATATTCATTATTCTTCCTCATTTTCATGCTCTGTCCAAATAGAATTCTATTTCTGAAAGTACCTCAAATAATAGTTAACGACTTTACACCCACGTTGTTTATAAACAAGAAAGGTTAAAAACAAATAAAATGTTTAGTTAATGCAACTTTTACTTGCCAAAATACGTAAAGCTAATAATTGGGAATAATTTCATTCATTTCAGTACTAACAGTTGTTAGTATATATCCGTTGAACTGAAACTATAACTTTAATCGAAGTCCGCATGAGTAGTGCATTGAATTATTGGAAATGGACTATGTAACTATTTAAATGATTCAGTACTATTTATTCGTTGAACAAAATTCAATTCTTATTTGGCATGCGCTGTAATTTTATAGTAGCATATCTTAACTTACACGTCATTTCCATATAAGCCCTAGTGTTTTGCCATAAAAGTTTATTTGAATTACATGATATCGCCTGTGGTAACTCGTCTAAAATGCATTAAACTTAACAATTAAAGTACTCGTATACGTCAAGATTAATAACACAATTCTTATTGTAGCATTTCTTCAACAAAATCGTCGGTTACATACTAGTCTTTTCTCTATTATTTTTCTGATCAAGTTTTCGAAATTTATAACACAAAGTGAAATTTACGAAAGCGTCCAAGTGGTACTTATTGACACATGAGCCTGTAATCCATTCCATCCGTCGCTTTCTTTTGGTATACGTGCATGTGGTATACCTCTGACAGTAACAAACCAGGCCCGGTTGTCTGGCAGCCAAACGGGCTAGAGATAAATTTCTTCCTAGAGATAAATACCGGTCAAATTTTCTCTAACACTTTGAACCGACCGTAAATTCATCCATCCAGCATGCCACATCAGCGGTTGGCGCTGATGCTTCAGGCTCCCTTTCCAGTGGCAAATCCAACCACGTCACTGCAACGACAAAATCATCGCATCCCTAGATCAGCGAACTACCAGTATGACGGAGCGCACACTTCAGTTCATTTGAACTTTGTTTTTTAGCGTTTGTCGAACAATCGTTCGAAACGCCTAGAGAATTGCACTATAAGTAAAACAGCTTAGTCAGGCAACTTTACCAAACTGGTCTCTCAGAGTAGCGCTTAAGCCACTGCGTTTGCAATAGTTCTCAAATATCTCACTGTCTATGGTTCCACAAGTGTTGAAAGAACCAGTACTTTGACCACATCCGTCTATCAGATCATGCTATGAAGCGGTAAAATTAGTCATTGACGATAATTAACCTCAACGTAAAGTTCGTCATCCATCACGCAATACGATTCAGCAGATATTAGCGCGTAAAATTTTAGGGCACGGCTTTCCGGTTTAATTCCTTTTTTATTTGTAATCCAAACCGCTTCATAATTTTCTGGACCAGGATTTTACGAGCGGCATCCCGGATGGACATATTCGGTTGGCGCGTTCAAAATTGCATGCAGTTTTCAACGACTCAAATCTAAAATGATTTGACGAAAATAACTAAAATATGTTGAATCGCATTTTGAACCAATAGAAGCAGGATCGTTGAAGTTGAAGAAGACGTTAAATTCAAAATTGTTGTTGAGGATGCCGAAACCAGCGGACTCCTCGAAAAGTCATCCATCAGTGAAGAACATTTTCTCGCAGTAAATGTATTTGTTCTTTTTTTTTTAATTCATAAAATCAATCAATAAATTACTTACCAAAAGCTTACAATGAAAATTTGATAAATTGAGTTAGGAGTAGGGGAACCTGGGAAGACCAAGCGCGAGATTTTATAATTAGCAATAAAAACTTGTATTATTAGGTCCTTAAAATTTGCAAAAAAATTAAATTTATAGATGCTGTTCCTGATTGCAATTTTAAATGTTTGGAACGAAAAGTGCGTTTGACCTTAGGGAGAAATATACCGTAATTCATATTCCATTGGCTTGCTAAGCCGAACCGAGTTTCGATTTATTTTACTACTTATCATCAGTTTAATGAACTTTATTTCGTGATGGACATTGACTTTGCTCAGGAACACAAATTGTGTCTCCGTATTGGAAGTTAGCTAGTTCTGGCACTAAGTCAGTGTCGGATTCTGAAAAGACGATGTCGAACACACAAATTCCAGAACTACTTTACTTCTTTTATAGAAAATATTCAGTAATTACCGATTTTACGTTAAATAATGTAATTTTGTATCAAATTTTGTAAGTACTCATGTATCATGTTATAAGTACTAAAGTAGTGAAATGATTTTAAATGGGAGCGGAATAATGGCAGAGTTATGGAATTTGCGCTTCGATTTCGTCTCAACAGAATCCGAGACTAACTTAGCCAACGGACTAAGCGCCAATCCGGCGCTAGCTTAGTCCATTTAAATTAGTGTCGGATTCTAATGAGACCAAGTTGAAACGCAAATTCCATAACTAATTTATAGGTTTTGGGCTCTTCACGCGCAAAGATGGTTTAAATTATTTTCTTCTTTATGGAGAAAAAATTGTTTTTATCAAAATTCTTCTCCACTAAGGAGAAATATAGCATAGTGAATAATAGCACAATTATTGCTAAACTTTACACGACATTGACCGCAAAAACCAAAGATGGGAGACTTGATCAAGTGCCAATCTTCCGATTACAGGTACAAGATACCTAATTTTTTATTATTAGTTGATACATACTGTTATTCTTTCAATGGCTTTCAACTATCCTATTTTTGTTCGCACCGTTTTTACGCTATTTTTGTCATAATCATGAGCATTTTCTCCCCGAAGGATTGGTCACAGTAAAAGTTCAATAACTTTTTTAGTAGTAAAGTAAAAATTCTACAAAAAATCATGAACATTTAAAAGCATATTTCTTATATTTTCCATTACCTTTAAAAAAAATACATTTGTGGTCTAGATTTGTTTTTTGCAAACCTTGTCAATTTTCCCCATATTTCCTTGCGACGGAAAAAGTGTACTCAACCCGTCAAATCACGTTTCCCCGCGACTTAATTAAAATGCGCCTTTCATTACTAACAATAAGTTTATAGAAATTTTTCAGAACAGAACGTCAAGAATATTAATTGTACATACAAGAGAAATTCACTAAATGTAACTCTTACGAGAAAGCTTGGGTGAGGCCAGAATTTGTCCTTTTCTAGAGTATTCAAGCGGAGCTGAAGCCCCTCGCAAGGATCATTAGAGGCGTTATCATCAGCTGGCACGAGAGCGTATGAATTTTCAGAGATAAGTAAAACCGCTCTTTAAGCATTTCTACGTAAGAGCGCCTGGAGCGATCTTTGGTGAATCGAGAGTGCATACGGATTTCCCCTACAGTAAACACAGTTAACATTATCAGCGGACTTCCTGCATACAACTTCCACATTTGTCGTCACGCTGCTTATTACTACATTAGGTAGCCGTTTGCTTGCAATTTAGAACCATGTATGATCGACGGTACAAACAGTCTAACAGCTAGACGAGCCCCTCCCACTTGAACGTAGCCCGTATTTCCCACCAGCGATGGACATTAAGTGCAATTGCTTTCCCACCAAAATGTTAACTGATTCAAAGTCAGGGATAGAACATCGACAGTTAAACCCACATCGCATACAACACCGTCGATCTCCGCATTCCGAGAAGGAATGTAGACGCGTTGCTCTATTGTGAAGAGCCCACCAGCCAATGACCAGCAACTTCATCCTAGTTGACATTGACACGGGCGGCGATGCTGCGAGACTCTGGGGGATGGCATGTATCGCAAATATAGCATTTAGAAGGAACTGGAAAGTAGGATACAAACACAGTAGCTGGCAAAGCTATTGTAAATAGAAATAGAAATCGGATACAATTGAAAGCAATTAAATTTAAAAGCAAGCCTCCTTTAAAGAACCCATGCTGTATGGTAGTAATTCTGATTTGACTTGATAATACAATTTTTCGTTAATTATTGCTTCAGAGAGTTTAGGTATACAAGATATAATAGAAATTCTACGGTAGTTGCAAATGTTTGATTCTTTCCACCTTAAAAATTGGTACTAATTAGAAACTTTTCAAAGAATTGGGGAAAATGCCAACAAATCAAAATATTTGCGCTCACGTTCTTCTTAAGAAAATTTTCGAAAGAAAGTTGTGAAAAGATTGCATTTTTTTAAGGTTCGTTTTTGAAGGGAAGTTTTCCGATTTTAAATCTTTTTTAACATAAACAGAGAAATTTTTTGGGCAAGATTTTATTTGAAGTTTGGGTTTTGAGCTATACTCTTCAATTGCAATATTAATGGTTAGATTCAATAAATTAGTTAAATTGATTTCTGATTAATTTATACTTTTTGTATACCTTTTGTTCATGGTTTTTAAATTTTTTATTTTTTTTGTTTTTTTAAACTGCATATTTTATATTAACTTGTCATCTAATTTCTTTAAGTGGTACTTACTCAACTATTGTATCAAACAATTTTGTGTGAAAGACGTCATCAGAATTTTCGACATTTGCTTCATTTCTAAATAACACTTGCCAATCTAAGCTGCTTAGTCTATTTTTTTATATCGTCGTAGTTTCCCAAGTGATATTGAAAGAACTCTTCTTACTCGCAGCCGTTGGGTCTTTTGCTAAATGGAAAACTTAATAGCTGTATGAAACGCTTTAAATCTCCATAATAGAGTTAACAGTTTAGTCACACAAAATTCTTCATGAATATTTGTAAATAATAAATCTAAATAACAGTTTTGCTGATTCCTAAGATTATTGATTTGATTAAGGGGGATGAGGGTTTCAGCGTAGAAAAAACAAACAATTTTTTGGCTAATTTTTTACGAAATTTGGATGAAACGAATTGATCGAAACTTTTGTTCATTATACTGCATCATTTCAATAACATTCTGTACTTTATCCATGTAAAAATATTGACAAGTGACTCGGTGATGAAGCTTTTTGTAGAATGTCTCTGGAAAAATACGATTTACGGTGTTAATTGCGATTCAAAAACTACTTAACCGATTTATGTCAAGCCTTGCATATACATTCTATGTAAAAAATACCTAACCCTTACGTTGAGTTTTTGAGAAAATTTTTCAATTAGGGGTTTTTTTACTCATAAAATTGCGGAAATGCTATTTTTCAAGAATGTTATTGAAATGATGCAGTATAGTGCACGAAAATATCGCTTCACCCAAATTTCTAAAAAATCGTAAAAAAGTGTTTGGGAGAAATATACCGAAATATTTCACTTGCCAGGTTGCTCAAATTATATGAATTTTCTTGTAGTGATAATTTCTGCGTTACATTTTTATATGATTGCTATTAGAGCTCCACCACCGGACTTCTTTTCAGACGTGTGAATGGTACGATCATCTCTAAACACATTGTAACTGTTTCAGAAAGCTTACTCACTTCTAATACTTTCATCCCAACTATTTTTTGTAACTAAAATTATTGCATAGGAGCTACTAAAAATTTTGTTTTAGATTTCATCCACTTAGAATGGACTTTCCATTCGATTGCGAATTTGACCGCAAATTAAAATTTCTATTGATGACTCTACTTGATTACCTCTTTTGCTTGTTGTTAAAAAAAAAGTAGAATCCTGGCAGACTGCGGTGTCCACGTCGTTTTCTTCTTCTAGAGAATGCGTAAATGTCGTCGAAATCGCGAATGTTGAGGTTGCCACGCCTTACACAAAACTGTTGGCGAGCATTCCCAGATTCCTGGATTCATTTGAAGCGTCGACCGCGATAAATCATCCACTGAATAGAAATTCAGTGTCGGTCATCTTTGAAACTGAATTGTTGACCTGTTGTTCGTGAGGGGTCCTGAGAATCGATTCTTCGCTGCCGCAAAAAGCACTCTATTTAGTGACAAGAAACTATTGTTGTTACGACTACTCGTATGGCTCAGTTCACGGTTGTTGGTATAATAGGTGCGGCGAAATGTATCTGCTATTGGTGTTACTGTTAACCAGCGGTCGTGACTGGAGCGCAACTACGAGTAACTATTGATCAGGTGGAAGAATTTTGTTTTTATTTTTTTTTTTTTTTCATTAACGTGCTCATCTATATTAATAGAGTTAAGTTTATTTGGTGTTGATATTATTGCAATTGCTAAAAACTGTTATCACTACGAATACTTACAGAATGTGACCATTTAATTACTGTTTTGTTTGCACACTATTAAAAATATTCCCCCTCAAAAATTATTGGAACGTTAAGACGTGGCTAATTAAAAAGGCGACCTTTTAAAATTTCATTATTTCCGATTGCATGAAAATGATTTTTGTAAAATTCCTATTCATTAGAACAATACTAAAATGTAGGAAATTTACTTAAGGATGATAAATCATTGATTTTTTTTCATTGTTTAAAAGCCCATTCTGAAATAATAATTTCTGTTGTCCAATATGCTGCTAAACATAGAAGAAAAATATGGCTTTCTAGATCTTTATGTCCTTTATATTCTATTGAATAAGGTAATGAAATATCCAGAAATACTTCTGCACGCGAAAAAAACTGTCACCGTTATTTTCAATTCATAAGTTCAGTGATATAAATAAATATCTACTATTTCACCACATGCACAAATCACCTTTTTGATAAATTTTTGACATTCTTTGAATGAATGAATATCCATTGCTGAAACTCTCGTTATAAATAGATAAAAGAAATCACATTCAAACTGTATGTCTCTGCGATTTTGTTCACACAACGCGGGTTACCAAGAGTTTTAATGGTAGCCATTGAGCCACAAAGATTATTATAAAAAAAACAGCAGATTAATCAGTGAGGTCAATTAGCCTTTTTGTATGAAATATCAAAGTTGACAGTTCCAGTGAACTAACTCTTTAAAGGCTAGCCATATTTAGGTTACATTTTCGAAACAAGAGTGTCTGGACCGACACGGTCGTTGGTTTTAAAATGATAAAAAGTCGTCTTTTATAAATGTTTATAAATGGTGGCCACTAGACAATACATGTATAATACAGATTATTAATTATTGTCCAGAAAAATACCGCCATTTTATGACTCGTTTTGGAACGTCAAATTATGTTTGTGCAATTTTAGAATGCAATCGTTTAGAATCTATTTTTCTGGCAAAACGTAGTTTACCTAACGAGGATGGAACAATTACACCAAAAGGTGGTTTAAGATAGGGTTTTTAAGAAATGATCTAGGGCAACTAAGAAAACTTTCAATTTTATAATTAGAATAATTTGCTCTTTACATTCGATCATACTGATACGAGTTTGTCGTTCTAAGATTCAAATCACCAACAAAATCGATAAAGTAGAATATGTCAATTTTATGATATTACAATTTTGTGAATGCTGCACGAATAACCGAACCGAATTAACCGGTCCGTTGCAAGCACTTAATAGAGTATGGACGTTTGACATAAGTGAAAATACTTTCTATTTGCTATAGTTTTGCGTCTTGATTTCTTGTATTAAACTCAGAAACAGGAAAATAACTTTTTTGGGGTTCTTGATAAAGGTTGTATCCTTGGGGTCACTCGCCCATTTTATTCTGATTAGAATAATCTCTGACGCGGGGTTAAAAGTCGAATCCAATTAAGCTGCGTACGTGGCAATCTACTTACCGACTACATTGTTCCTGACCCTGAGTAACTAATATTTATGCATTTGAAATTTCCATTTTAGTTCTTGGCTTGAACCCAATCTATTAGAGTAATTTTTTTCTGGTGTTTTGTAGCCTCGATTTCCAGTTTGATTTTTCACCTATTTTATATCCAACGAGACTATATCCTCTAAAGAGAGGGCAGCTTAGCTAGCACTGGTCGATGTATCCTCTGGCTCATACATTATGATAACTTTGATACGTATTTTCCCGCGGTATCGGTATACTGGAGCAAGACAGATAGTTTACCCGGAAAGGGCAAAGGAACAATAGCACTATATTCCTCAAGAAAATATTATCTTTACTACTTTGACACCTGTTTTGAAGTTTGCAATTTCCTATCGCAGAGAAATATAAAAATGGACCGTACGAGCGTACTAATCAAATAATGGTTATTTTTAAAATGAAAATCGGTGAGGTTCCAACCTGAAATATATATTAAATTGGTTCACACCATCACTGTTTTGCGTGGACTCTGTTCCATTGAAAACTACCCTAGTTTTGGTACCAGACGGCATTAACAATTACAATGCTGATAACAAATTACATTCATATATCAGGGACTCTAGCCATGCATCTGTATTTTTTGCATATCGCTATTCAATTCATTTGATATTCACTACCTTTTACTTATTCATTGCTTTCAACTGTTTCCTATTCCGGCACAGGTATGCTTTATTTTTACTATCCTCGTAAAGTAATCGATTTTGCACATATGATATAGCTCTAGTAAAAGACTTTTTGTGCAAATTTCCCATTTTGTTTTTATTCATGAATGGCGAATAGAAATTATAGCCCGTTTGCCATTTGCCTATGACACGGTGAGTTGTGTTTATATTTAAAATTTTAGTTAATCTAAAGTTCTAGAAAATCTACCAACAAATAAAAATGAAGAACACTGTGGGATTAGATACGTCGGTGTTAAGGCTATATTATTTTTTCTTCCTGACGAGAACATTAAACTGTGTTTCATGAGTTCGTACTCACAGATATAAGAGCTTCCCTTCAATTTTATTATCACTTACTGCACTATATCGAATCTGTATATGTGTACGAATAATAATTTATGCCATAATTATGCTTTAAGATACTTTGAGTTTGGTGAGTCTTTGCAATATCTTTCACTCGAAATCAATTAATTATCTTAATAAGAGAAACTTCATCTTAAAAATTATCGTCAAAATTTTTCACGCTGCTAACACTAGTTTACAAATTTTGGGGTAAACCAAAAAAAGCAAATCAAATGATCTACAATTTCCAAAAATCTGCATTATGCCCAGATCAAATATAAATTTATTAAAGTGTCAAGCTATCAAAGTTTAACAAATATAATTATCGATCATTCCGTGTTCGGTTACCTAAGCCTAGAAAATACATTTTATCGCAACTTTTTTTGTAAATTAGTGCAACTTGTATTTTGAACAACGTGTGTATATAATAAAATAGGTAAGAGTCAAATCACAGACTTTTTTGAAGTTTTCAATTTTCTATCTATTCAACAAATTCACAAAACAAGTTTTAGTAACCTTCATAAAATTCATAAACAATGTTCTTTTCTATTTAGTACCAATAAATAAATTTTGACGATATTTATAAACTGATGTTAAACAATTTTTTTTTTGAAACTTTTTAGTTTAAGATATTATAACTCAGAGTACCGCTATGTCAATATAATTAGTTTACTGATACTATAGTCTGCTCTTTCCATTACCCAACAACATCAAACAAACAGTATAACTGCTTTAATCGTTACCTTTTCCACTATGACAAATTCAATAATGATAGAAAATCAAAAAATGCGCTCAACTGCCGCTGCCGTGCCCATCCTAGTAGGCGGGCTATCACCAATTAGGCAATTAGCGCGAAAACGACGCTCTCCGGGATTTTTGTTCCCAGAGTTACCTCAGAAAGGGCACAACTTTATGTCTATTTCCCGCATTTTATTGACCGTTACAAACCTCCGCGCTTCTCCGACGGGTGCGGATTGTTTGGCGAATAGTTTGAAGTAGGCGATTTGCCTGCCACTATAGTGTCCCAAAATTATGATTTATATCTAGAATCATATTTACTTTTCAATTAGGCAGGCCTCCGATGGATGCACGATGGCGAATGACTCAGCTGATACGAAAGGATTTTTGTTTTCGTGGTGGCGCCTGTCCCACAAATTCCTATTAATCACCCGCGGCACTTAAGAACGAACGAACACTCAATTTAAGACGATTGGAAAGAATTGTGCGCGCCTCCAATCGAAGCAAACCGTCAACAGCAAAAACAAACACTAACCTCCCGACGGGTCGTCGAAAATAAAACTGAAACACTTTCTTAATTCACCTAATTGTTATTAGTGAATAGTTTGGTAACGCGTTCATAATTATCATCGATCAAACACATGTTCACCCCCGGTTAATACACATCCACTGCACTAGGTCAGTAATTCCCTACAAAAAACTATTTTCACAAACACCAAAGAATGTAACAACTGTTGAATGTGTCTTTTAATCAATCAGTTTCCCTTTGATAAATGTTTTTAAAAAAAGATCCTCTGCTAACATCGCTCGCCAGGCAAAGAGTGCCAAGTCCGCACGGTTTGGCTGCACGCTAACGACTGACTGAAATTTGCGCCGGACGATGGCTTAAAAGCTCGCCCCAATCGTAGTAGCTTGGGGCGAAAGTGCTGAGGCTACAAAGGTACCTCTATCCATACTATGCTGCTGCTGCTTCTGCCGCTTGTTGCGCTTTCAGCAACCGTCGCCGGAATGAGGAAGCAGAATTTTCCCTTTTGTTCTCACGCAATCCTGTTGATTCTTCTTCGGTTCGGTGCTACGTACGGTGTTTGGCTGTGCCGAGGACGACGACGGCGGCGCCGCCAAACGGTATTGAAGCTGCCCGAAACGATGCTTCCATCCAACCCCTTGTGTCGGCGAAAGGCTTGCTGTGATCTGCCGATGCAAGTGCTGAGGAAGGCAAAACCTGAAATGGAGACGCAGCCGAGCCTTCAGATTTAAACGTATTCGAGTTCGAACTGAGATTGTGGCAATTTTGTCACCAGTCTTCTTCTTCTTGTTCTAAGGCAAATCATGTGTCCATATTCATGAGCTAGCACTGTTTGGACGCTTTGCTGAGTGGACTTCGATGGAAATGAAATTCGCATTGCTTATCGAGAGTGTTATAGAGGGAAAACAACTTCAAGGCAGTTTGAAGTGTGCGTCTGTTTTTATGGAGGCGCATGATAATTATTTACCTAGTAGAATTGGTATTAGTGTATATCAAGCACGAATAATGTGCTCCGGTTATTTTCGGGTTTCCCTAGTGAATTAGTGATTCTTTTTCTCTAACTTTTCTCATACCGTGAGGTCTAGCGACTTTTCATCAGTGCAGTGTTAATTGTCACATTGATCGGAATTAAACAAGTTATAAACCATCGATATCGTTCTGCATTTCGGAGATCGCCATGGTCCAGTGAATTATTCAGATAAGTACACGCATACAATATCGATCTACATTAGTGTATAACCCTCAAATACAATCAGACATGTTGTTCTTCTGTATTGTGATCCCTGGTTTGTGATATCCCTGGCGGCAGCTACTTGATCGTAATTTAAACGTGCTGCCCTCTCTCTCATTTTTAAAGAGGCATTGCGAGAAGAATATGGATGATCGTTCTTACACCGTTCATTCTGAGGTTTCCTTCCATCGTGTTGTTTTTAGGGTGCACTGTGCGTTGGAGGTCTAAACTGTCTGCAGAGGATGCAACGGGACACATGCCACAGGGAGGGTTCGCTGTGGATTTTCGTCTAGCTATTCTAACGCGGCCACGGCAACAGCGTGTGAATAGCAGGAACAAAATCCATAGTGAATGTTTCTCTGTGGCGTGTGTCCTGTTGCCTCATCTGCGGTCATAGTTAAAGAAGGGTACACATCGGCAACGTTTGATCGTGCAAGTTATATGGATACAAACTATAACACTTTCTCCCTGTCTGGAACTCATAGGTAGCATTACTCTTGAACGGCTTAATTTATCAACCTATTTATTTAGAAACTACTCTAGTATGCATGCAAATCTTTCGGTATTTGTATTGTGTCGTGGAGTGAGTGCTCTCTCTATCTCTGTCAGTCAGTAACCACTCTGGCCGAGAGATGTTTTGAGTGCGACATCCATGTGATCGGTATCGCTTGATCTTGGCGCTTGGGTGCGTGATGCTTTAGATCTGGTGGTCGTTTCTGTATGTGTCCAAGGATAGGTGCAGATTTCTGTGCTTGTAGTGAGACGTTGTCATCGTTGTGTTGTATCACATCAGCATTATACAGAGGAATGGTGAAGATAGCAAGTATTGGAAACGTTAATTTCATTCGTGGTTAGTCTGTTGTAAACGATGCTGATTTCTTCAACAAGCTTTCTCAAAAGCTTGCAACTCTGCAGCAAGTAGTGCCGCTTGATGAGCAACAACCGCTCTTTACCAGTTCCGGGTTCTCACAAGGACTTGCGTGGTTCGCTGCAAAGAATGAACATAGCTACAATTGGCTAAATAAGTCGTTAACAAATCTATTAAACGAGGGTAGTTTACCCCTTTTTGAGGTTATGCCGTTTAAACCTGTGCCTCCACTTCGTCGCGCCTTGATATCGCTTCCAGTCGTACCTCGATTAGGGAAGAATCCACAAGCAAGCGTTCTTGGCTTGATCGCAAGGTTGAACAAAAATTTGAACGTCAAGTATTGGAAGGTAATAAAAGTATTGCCTCCAGAAAACGGCAAACAGCAAATCATCATAGGACTGGATGAAGCTTCAATTTCCCAGATATCTGATCAAAATAATCGCATATTCTATGCTTTGTCGCAAATTTTCGTGAAAATTTTCGAAAGAAACTAAGTTTCACTGCACATTACTGCCGTGATCTGCATAACAGTCCCATTTGCTATGGGTTTCCTATGCAGGTGGGACTGTTATGCGTATCACGGCAGATTACCACTGTAATATTTCTTTGAACGAACATATGATTGAAATAAATATTTTGAATGACTACATTGTTTGGATTTGAAAATAATTTTTCTCTTAATATAGATCTTCCAGCTTCAGTTTAACTGCTCCAAATAGTGTGAGATGTGTGTGTATGTGTGTGTGAATCCACCTATACTGCCCATATTTGCATCATTGTCCCATTTTCGGTGGGATTTCCTATCTTTATGGGACTGATTTGACTGATAATCAGTCTTCGTCATCATCGTAAATGAATGTACTCTAAATCTGATTTCAACCCAATTGTGGTAGAGCATGTCTGTCGTGGTGCGCGTAACTATGGTTTTCCTATGTTGCGGACTGTTATGCGTATCACGGTAGCAGTCTCTTTCAGAAAGATTTCTTTCTCTGTTTGGAAAACTGACATCTTTTCTGTTTTTACATGTGCGTGGCGTCATATTCCCATTCCTCGACCTTATTCACTGATTTCCCTTATCCTTCCCCACCCTTTCCCACAGGAATATGATGAAACCATAAGTATTATGAGGCAAGGTACAAATCTCCGAACAACACGGGGAACGTGCCATTAAGCCAATACTTTCTGATTCCTGATTCCTGATTGGACGCTTTGCTGAGTGGACTTCGATGGAAATGAAATTCGCATTGCTTATCGAGAGTGTTATAGAGGGAAAACAACTTCAAGGCAGTTTGAAGTGTGCGTCTGTTTTTATGGAGGCGCATGATAATTTTGTGATGTTAGACACTAGGCGGCTCCGTTATGAGTCATACTCATGCACACGATCCGTCACTCTTTTGTCAGTAGTACAGCACGTTAACGAAACATCAAAATTAATTATTTGCAGTTTCTATAGAGACGTTCACATTAAAAAAAACAACGAAATATTTGAATGCATACAGAGAAAGAAGTACGTAAAGAATTGAATAAATTGTAAGTTATATTCCGTATAACACAGCTACAACTTTGAAAGTATTCTTTTCCTGCTTCCTGAAACCGCCAGTGATGAATTAAAATAGGGCTTAATATATGGAAAGAAGGAATAATAAACTCAATTTCAATTCTTCGAGAATCATAAACAAATTTTAGTAACCAGCCGAATTTCATAAAAAAAATGCATGTTAATCTACATCGTTATCCCTCTTAGTGGTAATTGCACAAGTTTTTGTCGCTGATATAATAGCGAGTTAAGAGAAACCAGCCAAAAACACTTGTTTACAATACATTTTAGCACTTTTGGAAAGTGCCACATCAATGAATTAACGGCTATCAGACAGGAATTGTCACCAAGTGAGAAATTCTTCTCAATCATAATTTCAGCGTCAGGCCCGTGAGATTAAATAGAACTCAGTCGTGATGACCGCCAAGTGGTTAAGCGTGGGATAACTACGATATCATCAATTTTCAATAGTTTTGCTAAAAAAACTTTCCAGTTATGTTGCAGAACTTTGGTGTTGCCAGAGAGAACAGTTTTATTTCTACTTCGAGTATCGATTCAATCGAGATTTAATAAACTTGCTACGAAGAAACATTGTGGCAGCTGACTTACAATCTCGTCTCTCTACTCGTGAAATATTTATCGAATGTCTCAATCCTTCTAGTCGTTCGTCAACCGTCGTAAGAGCTCGAAAGGAATACCTCTTAATGTTCGTTATACAGGAAATTCGACTGAAAGTGTGTTAAGTAATAACTCACCACCTTTATTGGAATCGTACCTGATCACTTTGCTGCTGCACAACCTTAATCTATCTCGTATTATATTCTCTAGTGAGGATTTTCTCGTCTAATTGCAGTCACTGGATGCGTCCAAGGGAGCGGGACCTGATCGTCCGAAAATGTGCGGACTCTCTGCTAATGTCCGTTATTTTCAATCGATCGTTGACTGACGCTGTTTCCTAGTTACTGGAAATCTGCTGCTGAACGTTATTCCTCTTACTAAGCGACAAAAAGTTGATTTCATTTATGCAGATTTGACAAAAGCCTTAAACCATGTTCCGCTTCATCTTACTGTCGAAAAGCTGATTGTATTGCTTCGTATCTCACAGGACGATGGACTTTTGTTCGATTGGCTGACACACTTTCTAAACCTTTTGGTATCGGTTCTGGTGTGCCACCGGGCAGTCATGTTGAACCATTGCTTTTCATTTTGTTCATAAACAATTTTGGCACGGTTTTGAAATCTCAAAAAAACATAGCTGATGATTTAAAATTTTGCCGGCTGATAACATCCTTGGAGGCTTGTAAGCTGCTTCAGCTGGACATTGACACCTTGTCAACTTGGTGCAGCATCAGGGGAATAGTGGTTAATACAGAAATAGGCAGCGTGATTACATCACGTCGGTGGCATGGCTGTCATACCTTTGCTTTGAAGCCAAAAATTTTGGTTCTTTGGTTCGGTTGGCTGTTAGAAAATGTGTTTAAGCTATTGAGGAATTCCACGAAGATCCGTCCGAAAATCTTTAAAATCGTGACCGACCATCTCAGATTCCGATGAAACTTTACACATTTCACCGGCATGGAAGACTAAACACTTTCCACAGGTAATAAGATTATTTTGACTCAAGATCAACTTTTCAAAAGGGCGTAAACGTTCCCACGTGTATGAATTTCAATTTTTTTTTGTTCGATTACCGTATTTTATACAGCAAAACTATCTGAGAACGAGTTACAGGGAATGAATACTTCTGTCCGAAAATAATATATACTGAAAAAAATGTTGTGTCATTTTTCAACAAAATAAAAATTTCTGTTAAAAAATTAAATTGCGAAAAAACCCATTTTTTTAATTTTTCTATTTTGTCAACAAAAACTTAAAGAGAAGGGAAACATTTTGCATGATGGAGAAAAATTCGGTAAAAAAGTTTTTCTAACAATAACTTCAAACATGTTTTTACATTTCCTACTAATTGACATACAAAACTGTAATTTTATTACAGAATATAATAAGCATAATTTAAAATCAAAATGCATTTAACAAAAATCTTCCAAAATGTGATAGTTTTCGAGATATTTGGAATTTTGCTCCATCAAAAACAATTAATTCCTGTAATTATGCTCTTTTTAAAAGTTATTCGCGTTACCCAATCATAAAATCTCAAAAATCTAATGTTTATCGTTTTAAAAACGTAAATGCAACTTTTTCAGTGTATTTGGATCATGGAGAAGCTTTCAATAAAAAAGTTTTCCTAACAACAACTTTTGACATATTTTTATAATTCATACTATTTGCAGTCAAAAATACAATTTTCTTTTTGAATATGATTCTAAACGCCTTTTTAAATCGAAATGCTCATAACAAAAATTTTCTGAAATGTAGTAGGGTTACTGTGCCCTAATTCATCTTAGCACCTCTATTCATCCTACCCATTTGAACACATTAGTTAGAACAGTATCTGCTCTCTCTATTCAACGCATTGGATCAAATGGTAGGACGAATAAGGGTGCGTTGTACTCGACTTTTCGCATCGCTCAAACGGGAGTATTTTATATTTTCCAGGCGAGATTTTTCATTGTACTGCTTCTTAGGAAAGAAGCAAAGATGTTGATATCATACGTCTCCCAACCTTTGAACGGAACGGATCGTTATATTTCACAGTGGTGTTCGGTGTGTAAATTTTAGTGAGTCAAGGTCATCCTTTGTTCGTTCGTTAGCTGTCGTTCTGCTGGTGCCGAAAGTAAATCCAGCACATTGTTTTCGCTGGTGCGGAACAATCGACGTTGTTTGCAGATAAGTTTTGCTTTATTTTTTTCCCTCGTTTGCTTTCTTTCCTTTTCCCTACTTTTACTCTACCTTGTAATCAAATAATAAGACACATTCCCGTTTATATAACGCTCTGCCCTCGTGCTTAAATGGCCGAGGGCGAAATACCATCTGATGTAATCATGGAAGTCCCTGATCCCCCTAATACTCGCATTGCTCCCCGTATAAAGCAGTACCCAGAAGGTTCCTCTGGGCCATGGGTGGTATATTTTCGGACCGGAGAGAAACCGGTTAATATATTAAAACTTTCTCGAGATCTGACTGCTAATTACCCGGCAGTAGCTCAGATAACACGTGTTCGGGCAAACAAGATACGTGTTCTAGTGAATGATCTCGGCCAGGCAAACGCGATTGCTTGCTGTGAGCGCTTTACACGGGAATTTAAAGCGTACGTGCCTTGTGTGGCCTGTGAAATCGATGGGGTAGTGTCCGAACCGGGCCTGAAATGCGAAGAACTGTTGGAGCACGGGGTTGGCTGCTTTAAGGACCCCTCTCTTGAACAGATTAAGATCTTAGAATGCAAACAATTGTATACCGCAAACACCGAGGGAGGTAAGACTACCTACTCTCTATCAGGCTCGCTTCGGGTGACATTCGCCGGGTCCTCTCTTCCCAACTACATCCTCCTTGACAGGGTTCGCCTACCAGTTCGCCTGTTTGTACCGCGGGTCATGAGCTGCAGCAATTGCAAGCAGTTGGGCCACACAGCCACATATTGTGGAAATAAGAAACGATGCGGCAAATGCGAAGGAGAGCATGAGGATGACTCTTGCGACAAAGAAACTGAAAAGTGTATTTGCTGCGGGGGCCCTTCACATGCTCTTAAATCATGCCCTGCGTACAAGCAGCGCGGGGATAAAATTAAGCGCTCCCTTAAGGAACGCTCAAGGCGTTCTTATGCAGAAATGCTAAAGAATGCTTCGCCATCTGTCCCTTCCGAAAATTCCTTTGCTCTTTTGGCTGGCGTTGAGCAAGAATCTGACGACCCACGAGAGGGAACATCTTTGGTTAACCCAGGGGAATCCAGGAAGAGGAGAAATCCAGCCTCCCCTACATTGCCCCGTAAGGGTGCCAAGGTGTCGTCCACTCAGAGTGCGCCATCTACAACCAATAAATCCAACGGAAGTGATGCACAAAAGCCGAAGCAATTTGCTCCAGGACTTGGAAATATTAATTCTAACAAGGAGTACCCACCACTTCCAGGGACACCAAAAACCCCAAGTGTCCCCTTTTTTCAAACAGATACTCAGTCCAGTAGCGGACTAATGAAATTTTCTGACATAGTGGACTTAATTTTCACAGCTTTCAATGTTACTGATCCTCTTAAAAGCCTTCTGATACGTTTTCTCCCTATAGTGCAAACATTTTTGAAGCAATTGACTACTAAATGGCCCCTCCTTGCAGCGATCGTATCCTTCGATGGCTAAGTCATCGAACGAGGTCACCGATTCGACCACTGTTCTACAGTGGAACAGCAGAAGTATCCTCCCGAAAATCGATTCCTTTAAATTTTTACTAAATAGTTTAAAATGTGATGCTTTCGCATTATGTGAAACTTGGTTAACTTCCGATATAAATCTCAACTTCCACGACTTTAATATAATTCGTCTGGATCGAGAAAACCCCTATGGAGGAGTACTTTTGGGGATCAAAAAGTGCTATTCTTTCAACCGAATTAACCTCCCTTCGACACCAGGCATTGAAATTGTCGCTTGTCAAGTTTTAATCAAAGGTAAAGACCTTTGCATTGCTTCCATCTACATTCCTCCTAGAGCCTCGGTAGGGCACCGAACGCTTTGTAATATCACGGAATCCTTACCGGCACCGCGGCTAGTTCTGGGAGACTTTAACTCGCACGGTACGGTATGGGGCTGTCTTCATGATGATAATAGATCAACATTAATCCAAGATCTTTGCGATAATTTCAACATGACCATCTTAAACACGGGAGAAATGACGCGGATTCCGGATACACCACCAGCACGCGCAAGCGCGTTGGATTTATCGCTTTGCTCGACATCGCTACAGTTAGATTGCATGTGGAAGGTGATCCCTGATCCCCACGGTAGCGATCATTTGCCTATCGTGATTTCAATTGCTAACGGTTCAAGACCATCGGAAACAATCAATGTCTCGTATGACCTCACACGGAACATTGATTGGAAGAGTTACGCGACCGCGATATCCGTTAAAATCGAATCCACTCAAGAACTTCCTCCGGAGGAAGAGTTCAGGTTTTTGGCTGGCTTGATTCTCGACAGTGCGAATCAAGCTCAGACTAAACCAGTACCCAGCGCGAATACCCATGGACGGTCTCTCACCCTGTGGTGGGATAAAGAGTGCTCAGAGCTGTACGCGGAAAAGTCCACTGCATATAAGGCCTTCCGGGAAGACGGGTTACTCGCTAGCTATCAACAGTACGCGTCGTTAGAAAGGCGAATGAAGAGTCTAATGAAAGCCAAAAAACGCAGTTATTGGCGCCGGTTCGTCGACGGGTTAACGAGAGAAACAGCGATGAGCACTCTTTGGGGTACGGCTCGACGTATGCGTAATCATAATAGTACCAACGAGAACGTGGAATATTCAAACCGTTGGATATTCGCTTTCGCCAAGAAGATCTGTCCGGACTCTGTCCCGGTACAGAAAACGTACCGCGCCGCGTCTTCTCACGATACCGCGAACGAAACACCGTTTTCGATGGTGGAGTTCTCACTTGCTCTCTTATCGTGCAACAATAACGCCCCAGGGTTAGACAGAATCAAATTCAACTTGCTGAAGAATCTGCCTGACACTGCAAAAAGGCGCCTGTTGAATTTATTTAACAAGTTTCTTGAGGGTAACATTGTCCCTTATGAATGGAGGCAAGTGAAGGTCATCGCCATCCAAAAACCAGGAAAACCAGCCTCCGACCACAACTCGTATCGGCCGATTGCAATGCTGTCCTGTATTCGGAAGTTGTTCGAGAAAATGATCATGTTTCGCCTCGACAATTGGGTTGAAGCAAATGGCTTACTGTCAGATACACAATTTGGCTTCCGCAAAGGCAAAGGGACGAACGATTGCCTTGCGTTGCTTTCTACAGAAATCCAAATGGCATATGCTAACAGAGAGCAGATGGCATCAGTCTTCTTGGATATTAAGGGGGCTTTTGACTCAGTTTCTATCAACATTCTGTCAGAGAAGCTGCACCAGCATGGTCTTTCACCAATTTTAAATAACTTTTTGCTAAACCTGTTGTCTGAAAAGCACATGCACTTTTCGCATGGCGATTTAACAACATCGCGATTTAGCTACATGGGTCTTCCCCAGGGCTCATGTCTAAGTCCCCTGCTCTACAATTTTTACGTGAATGACATTGACGATTGTCTTGCCAATTCATGCACCCTAAGGCAACTTGCAGACGACGGGGTGGTCTCTGTTACAGGGCCCAAAGCTGCCGACTTGCAAGGACCATTACAAAATACCTTGGACAATTTGTCTGCTTGGGCTCTTCAGCTGGGTATTGAGTTCTCCACGGAGAAAACTGAGTTGGTTGTTTTTTCTAGGAAGCGTGAGCCGGCGCAACTCCAGCTCCTATTAATGGGTGCAACGATCAACCAGGTTGTCACATTTAAATATCTCGGGGTCTGGTTCGACTCTAAAGGTACCTGGGGATGTCACATTAGGTATCTGAAACAGAAATGCCAACAAAGGATCAATTTTCTCCGAACAATAACTGGAACATGGTGGGGTGCTCACCCAGGAGACCTGATCAGGTTGTACCAAACAACGATATTGTCGGTGATGGAGTACGGGTGTTTCTGTTTCCGCTCCGCTGCGAACATACACTTCATCAAACTGGAGAGAATCCAGTACCGTTGCTTGCGCATTGCCTTGGGTTGCATGCACTCGACCCATACGATGAGTCTCGAAGTGCTGGCGGGCGTTCTTCCGCTAAAAAATCGATTTTGGGAACTCTCATATCGATTGCTCATCAGATGCGACATTCTGAACCCGTTGGTGATTGAAAACTTCGAGAGGCTCGTCGAGCTTAATTCTCAAACCCGATTTATGGCCTTGTACTTCGACTACATGGCACAGAGCATTAATCCTTCTTCATATACTCCCAGCCGTGTTCGTTTCCTAGATACTTCTGATTCTACTGTATTCTTCGACACATCCATGAAGGAAGAGATTCGTGGAATCCCGGACCATATACGCCCGCAGGTGATCCCCAATATATTTTATAATAAATTCCGAGAAGTCGACTGTGACAAAATGTTCTACACTGACGGATCAAATCTCGATGGGTCCACTGGCTTCGGTATCTTCAACAATACTATCACCGCTTCATTCAAGCTCAATGATCCCGCTTCAGTTTACGTCGCAGAGTTAGCTGCAATTCAGTACACCCTTGGGATCATCGACACTCTGCCCACAGATCACTACTTCATCGTTTCGGGCAGCCTCAGCTCTATCGAGGCTCTTCGTGCGGTGAAGCCAAAAAAGCAATTACCGTATTTTCTGGGGAAGATACAGGAGTCCTTGTGTACGTTATCTGAAAAATCTTATCAGATTACCTTTGTTTGGGTCCCCTCTCATTGTTCTATCCCGGGCAATGAAAAGGCCGACTCATTAGCAAAGGCGGGCGCATTAAATGGTGACATATACGAAAGACCAGTCTGCTTCAATGAATTTTTTAGTATTTGTCGTCAGAGGACGCTCAACAGTTGGCAAACCTCGTGAAGCAATGGGGAACTTGGACGATGGCTACATTCGATTATCCCAAAGGTATCAACGAAGCCTTGGTTCGGGGGGATGGATGTGGGTCGGGATTTTATTCGCGTAATGTCCCGACTTATGTCCAATCACTACACCATGGATGCGCATTTGCGGCGTATTGGGCTTGCGGAGAGTAGTCTGTGCGCTTGTGACGAGGGCTATCACGACATCGAACACGTTGTCTGGGTATGCGCCGGGTATTGTGACGCCAGGTCTCAGTTAAAGGAATCCCTTCGGGCCCGAGGTAGACCACCCAATGTACCAGTCCGAGATATGCTGGCAACTCGTGATTTCCCCTATATGTCCCTTATTTATACCTTCATAAAAACGATAAATATCCCAATTTAGCCCCTCTCTTTTATTTCTCGTTTTTAGAGTTTCCTCCTGCCTTGTGGAACCGATCAGCTCCAGAGTGCCACTATGTAACCGCCATCGCCCTTACCACTACGCCTGCATAGAAGGAAACTGAAGCGAGAGCGACTCGAGGTCCGATGACTTTTGAAGGATTCCCCGCGGGTCCGAAGAATACCATCCGCCAATCCGGTACTCGACGACTTACTATACTGAGGCGCAAATTTGATTCGCTGATCCCCCTCCCCCCCCCCCCCCCGCCGTTCGAGCGAAAGTTGCAAGTTTTGCTCTTCTTTCCCTGTCTCTCCCCTGTCCTTGATACAACTGCTGCTACACTGATGCGGAAATAAGCCACCCTTTGAATATCTTGACCAAGCATAAGTTTTAGTTAAAAAATTCAAATTAGTATTCTGTATTCCTAGTTTTAAGATAGCTATAATTTTTACTCTTTATTGAAACTCTTGTCCTCCATCTTGTAAATAGAATTGAATCCCTAGTTTTAAGATTTCTGTGAAATTTCTCATAAATATTTGTTCCCCCCTTTTGTGTACTAAACTATATTGTTAGCTTTAAGATAACCGTAAAATATTTCGTAAAATACTATAACTCCCCCTCTTGTATATCAAAGTGAATCCCTTGTTTTAAATTTTTTCATAAAAAAATCTTTTGGCCCTCTTTTGTATATTGAATCTTATTTCTAGTCTTAAGATAGCTGTAAACTTTCTTTTCCTTTGTAAAAAAAAAATATTTCAACATTGTAACCTCCTAGTTTTAAGATATCCAAATGTAAAAACAAAAGCATTTGGCACCGCCAAGCTAACGCATTTGTGCCTATCAAATAAACGAAATGAATAAAAAAAAAAAAAGATGTTGATACCGATTTAAGAGCACTCCAATCACTGAAAGCCGAGTTATCCGCGAAAGAGTGTGATATCCCGACTAATGAGATGAATAAGGGCTCGTCTACCCTAGTTCTCGAGATATTTTAACTTTTGTTTTAACAACACAATTATTTTGTTTTATTACGACCTTTTCATAAGTTATTCGCGTTTCTCCATCAAGAATAATAGGTTTTTAAAAAGGCCCATAAACTTTCCTGCAACTTTTTCTTTGACATCAAGGCGATATTGTAAATCTTTTGAAAGTTACATGAAAGCAACCAAAATATGATTCAACTATATAGTTTAATCATCAGACCCTATGGTTAAATAATATTTTAATTACCTTCATGTAGCTTTCAAATGGTTTACAATATCGCCTTGATGTCAAAGAAAAAGTTGTAGGAAAGTTTATGGGCCTTTTGAAAAACCTATTATTGTTGATGGAGAAACGCGAATAACTTATGAAAAGGTCGTAATAAAACAAAATAATTGTGTTGTTAAAACAAAAGTTAAAATATCTCGAGAAATACTACATTTCAGAAAATTTTTGTTAAGAGCATTTCGATTTAAAAAGGTGTTTAAAATCATATTCAAAAAGAAAATTGTATTTTTGACTGCAAATAGTATGAATTATAAAAATATGTCAAAAGTTGTTGTTAAGCAAACTTTTTTATTAAAAGCTTCTCCATGCTCCAAATACACTAAAAATTTGCTTTTACGTCTTTAAAACGATAAACATTAGATTTTTGGCATTTTAATATGGGGTAACGCGAATAACTTTTGAAAAGAGCATAATTACAGGAATTAATTGTTTTTGATAGAGCAAAATTCCAAATATCTCGAAAACTATCGGATTTTGGAAGATTTTTGTTAAATACATTTTGAGTTTAAATGATTCTTAGAATTATATTCTGTGATAAAATTACAATTTTGTATGTCAATTAGTATGAAATTTTAAAACATGTATGAAGTTATTGTTAGAAAAACTTTTTTACCGATAAGTTCTCCATCATGCAATTACCTTCAAAAAGTTTCTTTTCTCTTTAGGTTTCCGTAGACAAAATAGAAAAAATTTAAAAAATGGGTTTTTTCGCAATTTAAATTTTTAACATAAATTTTTAAGAAATGACACAACATTTTTTTCAGCATATATATTTTTTTTTTTTGATAGAAGTATTTATACCCTGTAACTCGTTCTCAGATAGTTTTGCTGTATAAAATAGCCACACACACCGATACAATAATAATAACGAAATGAATCAATAAATAAACAAAGAAAAACTAACTAACCCTAACAATTTCTTCCGCAATTTATCAATAATATTCATCACAAAAATCTAATCGACCGGATGTCCTCATCGGTGAACTGTTTGACTGTGTTGGGTCTGATAATACTGACAGCATACGCGAAGCGAGAGGTTGTCAGCCATTGTCACTATTCGGTTATGGGTTGAACCCTAAATCCAATCCGAAAACAAGATCGGTAACAACTCGATATTCCTAAAATTCTGCAAGTGACATTGACAATTTTCAATCTTCCAACTTGCAGGGGAACGGTTGTCGGCATTATTTTGTTCGTTTTTTTCCTCGACTGTCCAGAAATGCCTCGTGTTCTTACGGTACCAGTACTACACGCTTGTGTTGGGGTTTCAATCCAAATACATTCATACAATTATCCCACTCATTCATTCACAATCACTGGCCTACTCGATCATTCACATTCCGATAAGCACTTCGAATTAACCCCAAAACAACGTTATCTTATCATTCACACATGCACTCATTCACTCTGTTCGATTCCACACTCATACATTCACTCATACAATACCGCTTAACACGTCATCATTTCTCCCACTCACAGACATTCCGGACAAAAGTTTGTATATTCGTCCCTTTTCGCCTCAAAACGCTTCTTACATTGGAAAAGAAACGTTTGAGAGGGACCAAAGAATGTCTTTCGCATAATTTAAAAATCTCGAAATGATTCCCGCTGGAATCAAACGAACCATCCCAGGTTTAACCACAAACCCAAAATTATGCGAAATAAAATTTTATTATTTGATTCGAAATCGAAGACTCGGTATCGTTTTACCCCATTCGCTCTTCCACTCACACTACTCTGATCCAAATCGGGCTACACCTGCATGATGCAGAGCATTGATGCGAACATCGGGGAAACTGTCAAAATTGATGATGATATTTTCATCCATCTGAATGGATGAATGAATCATCCTCAAAATATAAATAAAAACAAAACAGTTCGCGAAATCGGTTCGCAAACTGTTTTTATTATTCCGTTTACGGTCGGTCCCGGAGTAGTGGAACCACTCACGCGAACGAAGTGTCCCCGGCGAAGAGGGGAAAGGTGGTTTTTTTATATAGTGACCCAAATAAGGAGAAATTTTATATAATTTAGTGCACCCGTAGGTGCGAGTGTTCCCCACAGAAAGGGGTTTTTGAAAAATTTTATGTTGCCGAACACGGCAGAAGAATGATGTGTATGCATCCGGCCGTGAAAAGACGGTACGATAGGTTCGTTTTGTTTCTTCCAAACACTGGTACTGGTTTGGTAAGAAAGTTTTGTTTACCGTAACCGTCTCGACCGCCGGAGCAAAGCAGATTAGTGGATAATTTGGTTACCTCACTGCGCGAGTGAGGCGCAAAAGAATTTTTTTGTTTTTGTTTGCCGAACACGGCGGGTAGTATATTTAGATGCGCCCGGTGCCCGGGAGAGCGGCACGGTATAAGATTAGTGTTTTTAGTGGAGTATTCCACCCTACCGTAGTCGTCACCGGGGCCGGAGCATATATTTCGTGCGAGTGTTTGTTTACCACACTGCGTGAGTGTGGCTCTGGAAAATTGCAAGAAGGTGTTGAAGAACCTTCTCGCGGCAGAGTTGGTCTTCCACAATAAAAATAGAGAAGACGGAGAAATGTTTATTGTTTTTTTTTTATTTCGGACCAAAGTCCGTGTTGTTGCCGTAGGGAACCGACGGCTGCTTTTGGAAAACTCCCAAGTGAGTAATCCATATAAAAGCATACCGTCAGTCCACAAACGGCACGGAAAAGTTTTTTTATGCTGGTTTAAGGAGATTTGCTGGCCAAACTCCGAGATTTTTACCTGCTAAATCCTCCAGCTCGTAGGAGGATACACCTTTTTTTGAGACAATTTTTCCGGTAAGTATTGTGGTCCAAGTTTAGCATTGTAAGACTCGAGTGCATTCGACAACTTCATGTTTCGACGGTATACCATTTGTCCTGTTTCAAAAGGTTTGGAGAACTTTCGATGACGCAAGTTGTACTGATGTCGAATGCCCTCGCTTGCCTTTGCCAAATTTTTGACCACAATCTCCAGGATTTTGTCTATCTGTTGGTGTCTTGTTTCTAGGTCACCCTCACCGGAAATGCTGCTGAAGTCATCGGCAGATGCCATTTCACACCCGTGTATAATGAAATGAGGACTAAACCCAGTGGAGGAATGAACGGTAGTATTTAGGATGCGCTCCACATCGGTGATGTGGACATCCCAGTTGCGCTGCTCGGTTCGAGCATATGCCCGGATTGCGGTGTTTATCAAGCGATTTGTTCGCTCCACTGGGTTAGCCTGCGAATGATAGCGGGAGTTCAGCCAATGTTTGACGTTGGTTTCTTTTATGAATTGACTGAACTCCTTCGAGGTGAAAGTGGAGGCATTGTCGCTTAGCAGAATTTCCGGGCTACCATGGCGATTGAACCACTGTTCGCGTAGTATCGTACAGAGTGATGTACTAGCGATTTTGCGAACGGGGGTTAACATGACGTACTTGCTGAAGACGTCGAGGACGACAAGCAAGTGTTGATTGCCACGTTTGCTTTTTGGAAGAGGACCAATATAGTCCACAGAAACCATTCGCCATGGTGCATTAGTCGCACGCGACTGACCCATTTCGGGCTGGACTGGGACGAAAGGAGCTTTGATTTCCTTGCACGTCCCACATTCTCGAATAAACTTTCGTACTTCCGATCCCATACGAGGCCAGTAATATCGCAACTGCACTTCGTAGATCGTTTTATCGTATCCCACGTGAAGCAAATTTTCGTGGGTACGTTGGATCAAATCTTGACGGAACTCGGGTGCTGGGACGAGTTTCCAACTGAACCGCGGGTCGCACGGAACAACTTTTGAGTTGACATACTTGAAAAGTTGATCATTTTCTACTTTGAAGTCGGCATAGTCGTCAGGATTTTGGATAACTTTTGACTTCATGGAACAGTACCAGTCTGAGGTGGACAAAGCTGAAACGGCTGCTACGGCCCGGGATAACGCATCAGGAACGACATTGTCCTTGCCTTTCCGGTGCTCAATAGACATGTCGTAGAGTTGTAATTCTAAACTCCAACGACTCAAACGTGAACTGGTTTTCCATTTAGTCTTCAATATCCATGTAATCGCTGACGAATCAGTGACCAGTCGAAAATGATAACCTTCCAAGTAACCTCGAAAGTGTTCAACCGCCATTATCACCGCCAGACCTTCCTTTTCAGTTGCATGATAGTTCCTTTGGGGAGTGGTCAGTTTGTGCGAAAAGTAAGCAACTACTTTCTCACCCTCGGGATACTCCTGCACCAGAACAGCAGCGACTGCTACGTCACTAGCGTCTGTCTGAAGAATGAATTCTTTGGAGAAGTCTGGTGGGACTAAAACTGGAGGAGTGACTAGAAGTTCCTTAATTTTAAGGAATGCGAGTTCTGCCTCGGAGTTCCAAACTAAGCTCTTGGTTTTTGTTTTGAGCAGATCGGTCAAGGGAGCTGTGACCTCACTGAACCGATCAATGAAACGGCGGTAATAACCGCACATACCGAGGAAACGACGAAGTTTCGTCACGGTAACCGGTCTCTCGTAGTCGAGAATCGGTTGAATTTTGTCAGGATTGACCTTGAGTCCGTCCCGATTCAACAAATAACCAAGAAACTTAAGTTCGGGGACTCCAAAACGGGATTTTTCCAAATTGATGGTTAGGTTGGCTCTTGCTAGACAATCGGCCACTGCTTTGAGCAACTGTATGTGATGCTCGAACGTGTCGCTTACCACGATGATGTCATCTAGGTAGACGAAAACGTAAGGTTCCCATTTACCTCGTCCTAGAACCTGGTCCATCAGTCGCGCCAGAGTAGCGGGGCTGTTGACGAGACCAAATGGTAGACGAGTAAATTGGAACATACCCCTGCCGGGAACACTGAAAGCGGTATATTTGCGACTATCCTTGGCCAGGGGTACCTGGAGAAAGGCCTCCTTCAAGTCTATAGTAGACAGGTACTTCGCCTTGGGTAAGCCGCCCAATATTCGCCCAGGGTGGGGCAGAGGGTATGCATCTCGTACAGTACGCTCATTGATAGGCCTAGCGTCTAGACAAAGGCGAATTGAGTCGTCTGGTTTCGTGACCGCCACAATATTAAGCGACCAATCTGAATCAGACTCCTCGATAATTCCCATAGACCGCCATCGGTCAACTTCTTCCCAGACCTTTGACAGTTTCTTTGGGCTCATGTGATAAGGATATCGGCAAACGGGTGCCGCACCTTGGAATTCATCTTTGATGACAATCCTGTGCTCTGTGAATGAGGTTGGGCTTAGCTTTCCGGGCTCTACTGCCTGGAAACACTTCTTTACTTCTTCTACGCGCGCTAAATGTTCCGAAGTGAGTATCGACTCGCGCGGTACTTCATCTTCTTCATCGTCTTCTGATTCCTGACCTGAGTTCAACAGAGCACAGTTTTGTATCTCAGGAGAAATCCCAAAGGCGCGCCAAAAGTCCATACCTAGAATGGAATTGACGGTCAGATGCTCTACTACAAGAGTGCATAGGACCTTTGTCAAATTTTGAAAAGTATACGGGAGATACGCTTGTCCAATGATTGGTAAGGATTGACCATTTGCAGAACGTAGTTCGAATGGTCGTTCCAACCTTTTCAAGGGACTTTTCGAAAACTTTCGGTATAGCTTTTTAGTTATAATTGTGGCGTTACTACCACTGTCGAGCAAGGCTTTGAAGGATTTGCCGTACACAGCGACAATTGCAAATGGACGGTTATCGAACGGGTCGTCAAGGACGATGGTTTCGACAGACAACGAATTATCATAGTCCTCATCACCAGCCGGTCGAAAACTGTCGTAAATCTGGGGATGGATTGTTAGTTGTTCTTTGGAGCGCTGCTTTACTGCCAACTGCGACTTCAGTTGGTTCTGATCCCGTTTTTTAGGCAGTAAGGGCAACGAGAAACATCAAAACCTTTAAACGCACACACGATGCAGAACACCCGCTTTGGTTTCCGACATCCCTCATGTTCGTGTCCTTTGTCTCCACAATTGTAGCAGACGCCGAGCACGGGAGGACGATGCTTTTCCACCAAATACTCCAGACACATTATAGGTTTCTGCGGTGGTTCTGTAGGTTTTTGATTGTTTCCCTCGAGATTCTTGCCATCCTGATTCCCTTGCTGTTTCTTTTTCTGGTTGTCAGGAGGCTTGTTTGAATCAAGACCTGCCGGTTTGGCATTCTTGCTCCAAAACGTTTTGGATTTTGCGTTGCCGTTATTCTGTCCACCTCCCTTTTGGTTTTGATTATTTTGTTTTTGTTTGTTTTGTGGTGGATTATCAGAATAAGCAGCAACTTCCCGAGAAGAACCGAAAACTTTCTGATAAATCGGCGTCTTGGAGGCGTCGATCGATTTACCAAGACTCATCAATTCTGAGAGCGTGTTCACTGGCCTGAGGATAAGCATTTGTTTATAGTCGGCTTTCAGGTTCCGCTTACCAGATTACCTTGGTTTGGGTCCCGTCACATTGTTCTATTGCGGGCAATGAGAAGGCGGACTCTTTAGCCAAGGTGGGTGCATTAGAAGGCGACACTTACGAAAGACCAATTTGCTTCAACGAATTTTTCAGTATCTCTCGTCAGAGGACGCTCGATAGTTGGCAAACTTCATGGCACCTGGGACGGTGGCTACATTCTATTATCCCGAAGGTATCAACGAATGCTTGGGTTAAGGGCTTGGATGTGAACCGGGACTTTATTCGTACGATGTCAAGGCTCATGTCCAACCATTACTCGTTTGATGCGCATCTCCGTCGTATACTGCCGCTAGAAGCATAATTGTCCCATGTGTATAGGGATTCCCATAGCACATGGGACAGTTATGCTTCTAGCGGCGGTATAGGGCTTGCTGACAGTAATCACTGTGTTTGTGAGAACAGCTATCACGACATCGATCATGTTGTTTGGCTGTGCGCAGAGTACCGTGTTGCCAGGTCCCAACTAATAGATTCCCTTCGGGCCCGAGGTAGATCACCCTATGTGCCAGTCCGGAACGTCCTGGCAAGCCCTGACCACCCCTATATTTTTCTTATCTACATCTTTTTGAAAACTATTGATGTCCAAGTTTTTTTTTTTTTAACGGGCTGATAGGACTGCAGCTTATAGCTTGAGGGATCTCGGTCCGTCCCGCGAGACAAAATTTGCAAAATCGGAAGGATTAGCGACTGTCCGCCAAATAAACACCGGTCCTCGGGAGGAGGACTAAATTTTGCGCCTGTTTGTCTCGAAGTGTGTAACGTCAAGTTCTCTATTTTGTCTGATCCAATGTATCCTGCTCCTAACAACGCGTGCTAAGTCGTCAGCGATGCAATTAAAACTTCGCATTGATTCCGCTTCTATTTTCTTCCTGATCTCCTCATGGGTCCCCTAGGTCAGAAGCGGATCAATCGAATACAAACTATTTGGCGCAAGTTCAGAGCGTGTAACGTCGTGTCATCTAGTCTGTCATCCTATGGAACATCATCCTACCATCGCCTTGGGGTCAACGTCATATTGGCAAATTTCGCATTGAATCCGCTTCTGTTTCTTCCTAATCTCCTTTTTGTCTCCTAGGTCCGAAGCAGATCAATCGACTATTAATTGAAACGGTAAACATACTAGCAGTATTAGTCCTTATTCGCGAATACTTTTCCTTCAACTGTGCTGTTTCTTCTCTATCTTATAACATAACTCGATTATCCCTGTTCTAGTCAATATACATATTCATTACATTATGGGCCAGGCAAACCGTTAATTTTTCTATTATTATTATCCTGAGTAGCTATACTAGTGAAGGTATTATAGGATTTCGTTAAAAAGAATCTCTGCCAATAAAGGCGTAAGCAATATTTATCCACATAAAGTTTGCTCGAAACGAATGTCTGCCTGGTTCGACTCGAACAGACCACACCGACCCGAAAGGGTTGCTTATCATTTCTGAGAGCCGGTGTGCTTGATCGAGTTTAATAATCATAAGAACAAATCCTGAATAATTAACTATCTCTTTGGTGCCAGTCCTGCACTCCTTTCCTGAGCTAGCCTCATACTCACGATCAAAAGAGTCGACAACTAGTAGGCTCTACATGTCCCCCACCCAATCGAATTGATCAACTTGCAAGTAGGAGCACATATCTACCAACCAGCCAAGAAGACTTCCGAATCAATGAGAATGGACCATGCCAGTCGAAGGCCACAGGCCCAGCGCCATCTCGTACAGTGTCATTGTCATTTCTCAACCCACCCTCTAGCAGACGTTCATCCGCCCATCTAGACTCTGTCAATATGAGAACCTGCAAAGCCCAACTGTTCATATGTGCTAGTCCGTTTAGATTTTGGTTTGCTGAAATGAAACAAGAAAAGCAAAATAATTGTGATTAGTGTCGTAGTTATAATAAATTAGTAAACGATTTCTCCTCTGTTGTCCGTTCCCTTGTTCGTAGTCCTCCCTCCTGTTCCTGATCTGTTTGGGCCACTGGCTTTCCGTTTCCTTGGCCGTCACGCTCGAACCGCACCAATCCGTTCATATCATGGCAGGAGAAACAATTGAAAAGACAAAACAAAACAAAATGAAAATAAATGGACATCTGCTATCTGTGCCTAAATTGATGTTGCTTCTCAGTTTTGCACGACCCAGGGGGGACTTGGCCTTGATCCCAATGCTCTGTCACCGATGTTACGTGATATTCGTTATGGAATATTCTTTGTTTGGGGGCCATTCATAAACACTGTTGTACTTTTTTATCCCTGATCCGCTGACACGTCTAAAATTCATTTTTAGTTTTTATCTCGTTACGTGACGCTCTTCCCCTATTGTCAATATCCATCATCATTTATGAATGGTCCCCTGGTGATATATTTAGAGCAGACAATCCAATGAAAAATGGATTGACAGGATTTTAGTGCGCTCTTGGCGCCTTGTGTCACATCTTCATGTTTGTTATACATATTAAGAATACCAAAGCATGCGATGTGATGACCGGAAGATTAGAGAAGCAACTCCTCCCCTTCCCCCCCAAAAACTATTGATGTCCAAGTTTAATACATAAAATAATAAAGTATAAATAAATATATAAAGTGGATATAAAGTGGGACGAAAACTTCAACAACGACGTGAACGATGCAGCGATGAAGTTTTATAATATTATCCGGATTCGAATTCCTCTAAACGAGCAATACGATGAAAGCTATCTCTACTTAAAGTTCATTCGTTTTTTATGTACTCCTAGTGTGTAATGTGATTGACTTATTACAGCTATGTTTGAAGCAGTGTAGCACCTACTACAGAGAAGTGTATTTTCAAAAACAAGAATGCCATTAGTGGCTTGATAGTGCCACAAAAATACCGTTCGAGAAGATTTGGAGACTTGAAAATTCCGCGTGGAACTCGTAATTTCTTTAAGACAAGAAGTGCCCACATGTTCCATTGGTCCAAAACAAGCAACAATTGGGCATTCGGCATTTACCTCCCAAAAAGTCAAACAACCTACCATCCAATCAGACATGTTAATATCTCTCAGAATTAGTTCTGCTTATTGTTAACTCTCGTTACAATACTCAACGAAACCGGCACCGAAAATGTCTCAATCAAATCAGACGTCACTCGTTCCGTTATCTGCCTCAACTTCCCATTGCCTTCTCCGCAAACCAGCCGTTCCAGTCGTCCGTTCGGGCAGGTGACGACGGTGCTGGCGAAAATCTTCCCCTTGATACTCTCGTAAAACTCTATCTCCGTCTGCAACAGGTACGGTATCTCCTGTGGCAGATAGTCCAGCAAACGGGCTCGCACGCTCTGCACGATCAGTTCCTCCGGGGTTTGGTCAGTGTTTTCCTCGGGCAAATGTTCCCACGTTCCAGGCATCGCATGTGAGTAGACGAAATTCATCACTTCCTTCAATCCATCACCAGTGATAGCAGACACCATGAAGATTTCCGTGAAATGAGGCCATCCTTCTTCGCCCGCTGATTTGTTCTTAACTTCCGGTTGCTTCTCGTCACTCTTTCTTTTTTTGATGTGATAGTTTTTAATAGTCTCCAACTGGTTGTTGGTGATATTCCTGACAATGTCCAGCAGCACTCGTTTAGACTTGAGTGTATCAATTTTGTTTAGAATGAGGAAACTAGGAATGTGCATGTGACTTTTCAGCACTTCCAGCAGAATAGGGTTGAGAGAATTTCTCGTCCAACTGTTAGACACGTCGTGTACCACCCCGATCAATTGCGAACTATGTAAAGCCTGCCGACAGGCCGTAATAAAATTGGCCCCAATCTGGTGCTTCTTCATTTCTCGCTCCCCCACCAGCCCCGGGGTGTCGAACAGAACCAACTGTGAGTTGGCACGGTTCTGAATCGCCCGGGCAGTTTTTCGTGTGGTGTGCACTTTCATCGATGTTGGACAAACCTGGAAGATTCGATTAAATCAGCTTTTCGGGTTCAGTAGCAGCAACAGGAACTTACCCGTTGGTCAATTAGATGATTAATAAGTGTACTTTTTCCTGCATTCGGTACTCCTATGATTGCAACTTTGATCAGTTTCTCCGATTTCGAGTGACTGGTGGAAATTTTATCTGTGGAGGAATCCTTCCTATCGGAGACGTTTTCCGATGCCTTTGCGCTGAAATATTTGCACCACTGGAGTGAGCAACGAGCCGGAAACATTCGACGGATTAGCACTGGCATCATTTTGTTTTATATATTGATTATTTTCAGATTAGCTTAAAACTTTTCCACGTATAAAAATTTCCATCGTTTTACAGACTGTTTTCAACTTTTGTTGTTATGTCACAAGTCGCGTGCTGGTGAAATGTCAATTTTCCAGCGTTGCCAGTTTGCATTTTTCGATGTTGGTGGACCGAAGGGGTATTAATCGATAACGTACCAGATCTTGTGTTGATGCCGCGATTGGCAAACGTCAATAATTATTATTCTCTGTGATTATTCACGTGTAATAATTTTAATGATACACATAATGATTTAACACTTAATCGCATGGTACTAATTTGTCATATGTAATCGTATCAGGTTCATTCAGAAAGTCGGGTTGACCTACTCCCAAATATCAATAGAGTTCATTAATTTAGAAAAAATGTCGCAGTTTTCATATGTGTTGATAGCGGGTGTCCTAAAGAGTACATCCATATCGTTTTCAAACCTTAATTATTATTTTTTGATATGTAATTTAAAAAAAAAAACAAATTAAATTCGACTAACAAACTGTCCTACTAAATAACGTATTTGCAAACATGTTCGTTCGCCTTATTGGTAACTAGGACAGCACCCCATACAGCATAATCTGGTACTTTTACAATCCGCTAGCAGCTTGCGATCCCCAGTTTCATCTGCCAACTATAGTTGATCTAATGAGGCAATTTATAAAATCGTACTAGCCTCATGACTTTGGACTTATTGTCCTGAAAGAAAACAAACTAAAAAATGGTTTTTTCAATAGTTTCGGGCTTAGAAATGAAGAAAAGGATTGAGATCAAGATTGAGATATTAAAACACAGTAATATTCTGCATCATAAAATGCCATAACCCGGATACCCCTAAAGATCCCTATAAGGATTTAAAACTCTATTCAACATGGAGAAGGTATTTAAAACTCTATTCATATTTCAATATATTGAATTAGTTCATGCTATGTTGCCGTATCGTTCAAATTTAGTAAACATAATAGGGATCTTTAGGGATATGCGGGTTAAGGAATATTCTGATGCAGATTAGTACCGTTAGTTAATATCTCAGTCTTTTTTCAATTTTTAGGTCCGAAACTATCCAAAAAAACATTTTTTAGTATGTTTCGTTTTAGGACAACAATACATCCAAACCCATGCGACTTGCACGACTCTATAGGTTGCCTTATCAGATCTACCATAGTTTGTAGATGAAACTTAGGATGGCAGGCTGCTAGCGGATTGCAAAAGTACCAAATCATGCTGTCCCGGTTAACAATGAGGCGAACGAGATATTTGCAGACACGTCATTTAGTAGGACAACTGTCAGTTTGTTGGTTGAATTAAATTTGTTTTTTTTTTTAATTTAAAAATCAGAAAAGAATAATTAAGGTTTAAGAATGATATGAGTGTACTCGAAAGGACACCCGCTATCAATACATATGAAAAACTGACACAATTTTTCCAAATTAAAGATCCCTATTGATTGCACACCATTTTTTGTTCTACGAATAATCGGTTTTTGCGTACAACGCGTATAGCAACGGACGTTAAGCGTGGTGTCAGGCCATTTGGTATAAAGCCATTTGACATAAACCCGTTTGCCACAAAAGTTATTTGGCATAAAGTCAATCTTCATAATGGCCATTTAGCATAACGGTCGTTTGGCGTAATATACATTTGGCATAAGGGTCATTTGGCCTAAGCACGGGAAGGCACAGCTACATTCGACACAACGAAAAATTGTAGAATGTGTTCGGTCTATGATTATGATTTTTTTCAGATGAACTTGATATGTTGGAAGCCATTGGTATTCCTGACCAATTGCAGCGTACTGTGTGTGGAGACAAATGTCTTTTTGCAGATGTCCTTGGATAGCGAAACAACGTTGATATTTGGGGCACACGACGATTTGCAAAGATTATCGACCTCCAAATATTGGGTAATGGACGGGATCTTTGATAGCGTTCCTGGTCTTTTCCGTCAAATGTTTTCCATCCGCGGTTCATCTGCTCCTTCTCACCAGCATATTTTTCTATACATCCCATCAAAAAGCGAGAATTCGTAGCGGACTATTTTAGCTAGAGTCATTGAGAATGCCGAAATAATCAATACTGATTTGCCACTAACTGTAATATTGACTGTTTTCGAGAAGTCTGCCATCAACGCCTGCAAATTCGAGTTTCTGGACGAAAACGACTCTGCTTGCTTTTTCCACTTGAGCAAAATCTTTGGGAAATATGTGCAGGGACAGATCCAGTAACCTGAAACCTAGGGGCAGATCACTTGTGATGCATTTTTAAAAATCAGCTAAATAGGGATCTTTAGGGGTGTGCGGGTTAAGGCATATTCTGATGCAGATTAGTACCGTGAGTTAATATCTCAGGTCTTTTTAAATTTTTTGGCCCGAAACTATTGAAAAAACATTTTTTAGTTTCTTTCCTTTTAGGACAATAACACATCCAAACCCATGCGACTTGCACGACTCTATAGGTTGCCTTATCAGATCTACCATAGTTTGCAGATGAAACTTGGGATGGCAGGCTGCTAGCGGATTGACAAAGTACCAGATCATGCTGTGTGGGGTTCTGTCCCGGTTAACAATGAGGCGAACGAAATATTTGCAGATACGTCATTTAGTAGGACAACTGTCAGTTTGCTGGTTTAATTTAATTTGGTTTTTTTAATTAAAATCATAAAAGAATAATCAAATACAAATTAAATACGCCAAGGTCCCATACAAAATGGTTATCATTTCTTGGCTCATCAAGGAGGCGAAATAAACTACTCAATTTGTCGAGACAAGCAAAAGTCATAAAAAAACGAAACTGGCATCGCTAGCTGATCAAAGTGTGCTTCTGTTTTTATTTTTTTGTCGATTTGTTTACGTGATTAGTGAGGAATCACTCTCGTTGAAAAATTTGGTTCAGTTGTGGTGATGAAAGTTTGTTCATAACTTAAAAACGCATCCTGCCTTCTACCGATCTACCACAACCTGCGCGGTTTTTTTTCAAGTGGTCATCATGTTATATTGTCCGATCTCTACCACTTCGCTAGCAAAGTATCGATTTTTGTGGATCACACTGAACGTTTCCATCATAAGATACCGGTCTATTGAGTAATAGCATTTTGAACTGGCCCTCCACCATTGACCTTGAAATACTGGAGAGCTATCCCGTAGGACCAACTCAATGAACATCTTGGCAGAAAGCAACATTTCTAGTGTCCATCACCACATTCTCCGAAGTCTTGACAAGCTAATGTAACCGAATCACCGATAAATGGATTAATTCTTCCGGTGACTACTTCAAAAAATGCTCTGGACATTCCAGAGAAATCTGGAATACAGTACTAAGCTGATTTCAGTGAATATATATTTATATATTTAATCAAAATTTTATATTGAATGAATTTATTGCATTTCAATATTCTGAACTTACAGTAAACTTCAAGCAGTTATCAAACTAATGAATTTCTTAACGTGGATAGATTTGGAGCAGTACGACAGGTGAAAAGGATATTTAATCCGCTCAAATTGGCACCGTAATCGACATCGGTAAGCAAAGTAGGTCCCAATGCCAGATGGGAACATTTAGGATCATTAAAATATTCTAAAACATAATCATAACCTTGACATGACAAATTAATTGTTTACTTTAGGTCCACGGAAAACCTGTAAGTGGAAAACATGTTTTTAGTGAATATGCTACATTTTTATAGTTTATTCATGAACATTACAAATAAGTTGTACCAACTAACCTAACTTACAGTGATATTGTGCTGTCGAAAGTGAGGTTTTGGGCTAAGGTGGTGTGATGCAGCTTGGCCGCATACCCTAATCCAAATATCCGAAAAGGCACAAAGCCGCTGAGGATCCGCCGAACGAGGTAGCCGCATACTCGTCATCGAAAACGCAAGTAAACCTGTGATCCACTCTTGCCCGGCCTACTCAAACATAGGAGCTATCCATAGTTTAAGTCCAATCGAGCGGCAGCGAAGTCGGACAGCACGAGTATTAATAAGCTGACAACTCCGACAAAAAAAAATCCGTACACCATTCTGTCACGAAGCGATTTGAAAAATATTTTATCCTGTTGGACACACAAAATGGGATGAACACGGTATGAATACTTGTAGCATTTCTGGCTCACTTGTTTATGTACTTTTTCTTTTTTACAGTTAAGAGGTTGAGACCAAGCTACCAAGTAGTACAACACTGGACAACTTGAGCAATTGGCCCTCGGCATATTTTTTTGGCAAATGACGAGAAAAGTGTGCGCGTTTATTGAGCAGTGGGTAGTATTTGAAGACATGAAACGATATGTTTAATGAGTTTGCAGCAAGAACTGGTTTTCGCCGTTGTTCGGAGGATAGTTGTTTATACGAGTGGCGTAGCAAGTCTGGTCTAGTATATTTACTACTGTACGTGGATGATGTGCTTATTATCACCAGCAATTTGGTCCAAGTAGAAATGATAAAGAGAATGCCGCACTGTGAATTTCGCATGGTTGATCTAGGCGAAGCGCACATGTTTCTTGGTCTTAGCATCGAGCGGTATATCAGCAAGGGAATAATGAAGCTCAGCCAACCGAACTATACAGAAGCAGTTCTCCTTCGTTTCGGCATGAAAGCTTGCAAACTAGCGTCTACCCCTATGTGTGTTAACTTGCAGCTCCGGAGGCCGAAAGAGGATCAAATGCTAGACAAACCATATCGCGAATTGATAGTTTGCCTGACTTACCTGATGGTTACATCACGCCCTGACCTGAGCGCAGCTGTATCATTCTTCAGCCAATTCCAATGCAACCCATCACAAGAGCATTGGACGCACCTAAAAAGAATATTGTGGTATCTCAGAGGAACATCGCAGTACGGTTTAGTGTACGGGTTTGCAGATGCTAATTGGGCGACTGATCTTAATGATCGCCACTCTGTTTCTGGGTATGTTTGCCAGATACATGGAGCTACTACATCATGGTGCACGAAAAAGCAAAGAACGATAGCACTTTCCTCGACAGAATCAGAATACAGTGCTTTAGCCGACTGTAGGTGCGAAGCGCTTTGGATCAGTAAACTCTTTCAGGAATTGGGTATTCGTGACAAGCGGCATGTAGTCATATTTGAAGATAACCAATCAGCAATTGCAATAGCAGAATCTGAAGCACCGTCCAAGAAACTGAAGCACACTGATGTGAAGTTGCAATTCATCAAGGAATGTGGAACCTAGCGGCGACCAACCAGCGGATCTTCTAACCAAAGGGCTTCCTCCAGTCACCTTTAAGACGCGTTGTTTGACCTTGGGGATTCGTTAGGGATTAGCTTGAGGAGGGGTGTTGAGATCTATCTGATCACTAACTATTTAGAGTGCAACATAAAAATGTGAACACGCCTTTTTATGAACATTTTGGTCAGTTTGACATTTATTCGATTAATAAATCTCACATAACTTTTGTAAACGTGAGAACAATCCGAATCTTGCCAACAGGTTCGTTAGTAAAGTCACACAGGAGTACCTAAATCGTTTCGGTTGTAATATCTCAGAGGCTAACAATTTATTGAATCATGCTAATGAAGCTAATCAAATATTACACATTGTTGTTTCAAGTGTATCAGCGTTGACTTTCGTGGTAGTCGTGGGATACGTTCTAAGTGTTATAAGAACGCTATAGACATTTTCATAATTATATTGAACATAACTACCCAAGTAACCAAGAAGCACGAAAAACAGCCCGTTATCAGATGTATATGTTCCGTCACTGCAGCCTTTGTAATGCTATTCAGCATTTAAATCACCCTTAATGCTATTTAAAAACCGCTTTTGGCGAAATATACGGCTGCCTTACTGCTTGGCCCTACAATTTGACGCCGTCAATGTCCTGAGATTTGACACATATGGGTAGCCCTAAATGGTAACGATATAGCACTTAGGTGGAATTTTCAAAGTCAATTAAATGCAATAATATCCTGCATTCCAAATGCTATATTACGGCTTTGAAACAAAAATAATAAAAAAAAACTCTTCTACGATTTTTTTTTTAATTCTGTACCCTTGACTACGACTTCGTTTGTACCATTTGTATTGTATTTCAATGTTTACTTTATTATGTGAATTTTATTTTATTTTTTTTTACTCCCTATTGAGGAATTCCGAATACCTACTGTTATATTTTTACGTCTTAAACGGGATTCGAACATGTGCTGTATCTGATAGCGTTAGGAACTGGCGTTGCCTTTACTCGATGGGATACGGATGACATGAGGAAACGAAAATATTTTGCCCAATATAAACCACTCATCTCCCTCGCCAGTATCTATTTAAATCCGCCTGGTCACCTTTTCGTTTACTGGGATGTAGAATACACTTCATTGGTCCTATCCGTCAGACCGATACCGTACGGTTTCAGATTCTTCACGGATTATTTTGTCAGCTCGTTCGATATAATTAGTTTTTCGTTCATTTCGAGCTAATTGCAGTTTCAGTGTTGTTTTTTTTTGAAGAATTAACAGTGATAAATAGCTTTTTAACTTGTAAGTAGCTATACTCATATTCATGATTGCTATAAATTAAAAATATTTCTCTTATTTTGGAATCATGACAAAACAGATTCCAGCCAGAAAGCGCTCAATCTGCTGCTGCGCTGTTAAAGGTTCTACAGCAAGAGAATGATAAAATAAAGAAAACTTTTTGCGACGCAACTGCGCAGACTGCACTGAAACTGAATCAAAAAGCAACAAATATTTGGTACTACTGGCCCACGCAAATGCAAATTTAGATGCTTTGGGTGCCGTAGGATCTTCCCAGTGTAAACACGAACTTCAAACTGTCGCTCTCAATAAAATCAACATGAAGCCAGTGAACGATCTTTACGAAATGGAAGTATTCGAAGAAAATTGTAGGAAAGAAGAATTTGTGGAATCAATCGTTGCATCGATTGGCCAACTTCACGGTTGCCAACGGTATACAGGGAGAGGTGGTACCGTTTGTCTTTAAATCGTAGATTTCTTCTTTGATCGTCAATTTCTGCTTAAGGTTGCACAGAGAATGCGTAAAATTCGCAAACGAAAAAAGCAGTTTTTTCTACACCATATGTCAGATCTTCATAAAAATCAATCAGCAGTACAGTAACAACATTCTACATACGCTGATTGATTTTTATGAAGGTCTGACATACGGTGTGGAAAAAACTGCTTTTTTCCTTTGCGAATTTTACGCATTCTCTGTGCAACCTTAATTGCTCGTGGACTAGAACAGGACGCAAATCAGCTGATCAGGAACAAGTGGTTCGGAAGATTTCGTTTTGTACGTTCGAGAGAGTGATCGATTTGTTTTATCAGCCCGTTCTTTATTCTGATCCCGAGTTTCCAATGACTAAGTGCAAGGCGTTTTTACACCGATGCTTGCAAAATGCAAAGCAACGATTTACTGAGATTGGTGGTACACGGAAGGCGACTGCGCGTGAGCAACATCTTCAGGAATTTAATTATGGCGATAGAGAGTGTGAGGACGATGAGCAGCAAGATGGAAATGAAATTGAACCATTTGAAGAAACTTGGAATACGGAGTACATAGAGTAAATTCCAGCATCACTGATTTAAAAAGAAATGAATTCGTTTAATAGATCCTATTTTTTTCTTTTATTCTTACATATCTCACATTAGAATGGTGTGTATGAACCGCTTTTTACAATATTGCCCCATTTTGTTGATCGATTCATTAATACCTTTTTTGATTAGAAACAAACTTCTAGCATTAATTTGGCGTTTTCCGAGCATTTTGAGTGCCCCAATCAAAAATAGTTCGAAGCATTGAGCATCCTTATTTGCGGCTATTGTGCATTGATAATGCTGATTACTGACAAGAAGTATTTAAATGGCTTTTCATATGCCAATTTACAGCCATCATGCATTTCATTTACTAATATCACAGAGAACAGACATATAAGCTAGAACAAATTTTCCCGAAAAACCTGTGTAAACATTTAAATGAAAATACGTTGAAAATCACCATCGCATACAGGTTTGCATGCGTGAGTCGACATTGTATCCAAGTTTGCATACAAGTTCCGTATAGCGATTGCTGTCCGATCGAAGCGCCGACCAGTGGCAAGTTGCTACTTGCTGTTATCATTTCAAAGCGACAGTTTAATTTCTTACACAAGTTGAAAACTTTACTTGTATGTCAGTTCTCAGTGCTAATATACAGCAAGAAGCATCTGAAATGCAAATTAAAAGTTACTTTACTGCAAACACTAATGCTTGGTGGTTACCTGGGTAGCTAATGAATCATAGTTTGGATAAATGAGAACGGCACAATCGCACCACTGGTGGATTAAAACAGGTTTTAATTTTGTAATTAATATTCCGTCCAAAATAGTCGTTTCAGTGCAGTGATTATGCCAAAACTTTTATGCTAAATAGCGTACAATCTGCGAAGTATTATTTCGATCAATAGATTTTAATACTTTTAAAATTTGATTTAATATCCCGGGTAGAAATTTACATTAGCAAACAATAAATATTATAGTTATTACTGTTTCAACATTGTTCGATGCCAAGTTCTCACAGTAGATTCACAATAAAATTTCGTGTAACAATAAATTTCACTGTTCAGCAAAAAACTGATACAGTGCATTCACATTAAATTTTACTGTTTTCGAGAAAAAAATGTATGGAGAAAAATTAATTTTTTTAATATTAAGATACATAACCACCCCCCTTTTTCACTGTAAAAGTTTATTTTACATTGAAATTTACTGTAAAAACGTTAAAGTTTATTGTTTTTGTACTGTAGCATAACACTAAAACTTACTGTAATGTCACAGTGAAAATCATGGTTTTGTTACTATACATTTCTATTCGGGATGGAAGCTTGTTCCAATTAAAATTTTATTTTTCCGTATTTTCGTATGCAATTAATTATTTCTTTCTTACTTTAGATATACCAAAATACTCGTAAGAAAAAACACAATTTTTGTTTATAATTAGATATCTTTCTGAACGGTTAAACACTGCAGGAATCACTTTTCTGACTTGAAAATGATCAAAAAATCTTTTTTCGATTGAAAATCTAATTTGAGCTTTCGACCTTTTTACATTTGTAACTAGAAAGAAGTCAAAAATATAAACATCACCCTACCACCCACTTTCCTTTATGATTCTCTTTATATGTGTGCGTTTGGCCGCGTTGGGCGTTTCATTTTCCATCAGTGTTGTAAGATACCATACTAGATGACTGATTTGCATATTTATGAACTTTTAATTATGGTGTGTTGTTTTCGATAACCAATGTTATTGCATCTATAATCGACAATATGTTGTCCAATGAAAATACATCGTGAGAGTTCTACATCAAATTTAAACAATATTAACTAATCATACGGCTTGTAAATGAATGAAAAGCCCATGGAACTACAATTTCGCCTATATATTGAAAACAAAATAAAATTGGCACCACTTTTGCTCGTCCAATCAGCATCGACCACATCCACTGGAGACGTCATCGCGGACGATGGGCTGATCCATTGGCCCCCTTTTTCATTCGTTCGCAAGCTTTCATGGAGTTTCGTCAGATTTTTTGCGTTTCGAGCTAAGAAAATTCCCTTTGAGGCGTTAAATCTTGATACGATGGTGCATTACCAAAAAGTTACTCCGAAGGAACGGATCCCTGTGTGGAACTAGTAACAAACCAAAGAAGAGTTGCGATGTATTCCAGCCTATAAAGTGAACGAAGCTGAAAATAGCATTTTTGTGTTTTGACAACAAAGAAGTTTCTGGAATCGGAGCAGAATATCCTAGAAAATGAGTGTCCCGATATTGATAACCGTGCCCACGAAGTACGTCCCCGTGAATCTGGCCCCGGCGCCAGTAAAGGTGGAAATCTTGCCGTCACCTTCAATGGCTGGGTCCGACGCTGAGGAATCGACCTCATCATTGGATGAGTACCTGGTGCGCGGCAAGAAGCGCCGCCTGGACCATCTCACATGGGAGGAGAAACTACAGCGGAAGTGAGTATTTCGTTCTGTTTGATACGACTGGTCACCATAACAATTCAGTCTGGTCACTTAATAAAATATTCGATGACGTGGCACATTAGCGCCATCAATAAATGTGGGAACTCGCGCAGTTACTCTTTAACGTACTTATTACCTTTTTTTTTTCTCTTTTTCAGGAAGTTGAAGAATCGTGTCGCAGCGCAAACTTCCCGCGACCGCAAAAAAGCTAAAATGGAAGACATGGAGGTGACTATTCAGGAGCAAACGAATCAGATCAGTGAACTGCAGCACAAATGTGAAAACCTGCAGCTGGAAAAGGACGCCATCTACAGCAAGTATCTCGATCTCGAAAGTCGCTTCGAAGATCTGCAGCGGCAATTCGACGAGCATAAAAAGCAACAACAGACAGTGATCGAACCCCTCACCATCAAGTCGGAACCGGACCTTACCGCAGCCTTACACAGTGTTGGTTGTGTTTCCACCCTAACTGGATCAGCAGCATCCGCCCCCTTCCCTCTGCAGCAGGGATCTTTAAAAATGGAAACACAAACGACAGTGCGACAGAACCAGCGGAAGCCAGCCGACAACCAGAAGGTAGCCTCACTCTGGAGGATCATTGCTCTCTGCCTGCTCTACAGGACATGCTCGAAGAATTCGATGTGTCCAAACTCGAAGAGCTCGCCGAAAGCCTGCTGGCCAACGTCACAAGCGAGCTGGAAGTCACTGATCGAGGAAGCTGCCAGACAGATGCCGAAAATGCAGGCACCGGCAGCGGAGTGCTTGGACCAGTGGTGGGGACCACATCAGAACAGTTGGAATCCAGCCAAGAAACTAATCAAGGAAGTAGCCTAATTTTGACCACCCACAACTATTCCAAGTCACCCTTTCACAAGGAGAAAGTCACGATACAAGACAGTCAGCAGTCTGGTCTGGACCAGCAAACGACGGCGGTCTACGGAACATACGACAACGTAACTAATTGCATCACAATTATCCTGAACGATGACGAATTACCGCTGGAAGAGGAAATCATCTGCGAAGAAGCGGAAGATGACATCGTGGATGAACAGGAATTCAAACCGAAACTAGAACCGATGCGGGATCTTTTATCACCCATCCCGAGTACCTGCTCCGACTATTCTATGTCGGCTTCGAGCGAGCTGAAGCCGGTGTTACTGGAAGACGAGGTGGCATTCAAAAGTCCCCTAACGCCGGGTTCATTTATCTCGGACGGCGGCTATGAATCGCTGGGATCGCCCATCAGCTGTCCCGATTACGGTCTCAACACATTGGATGAGTTTTGGAACCTGGATTTGTTTCCCATTCTGAACTAGGGTTGATTCCAACCTCCATCCTACTAGAACGTGATGTACAAAGTTGTTATTAGTTGTTAGGGATCCTTAGTTTGTTACTCGATAAGTCCTGTCCTACTGTTAGGTTTAGGTTAGACTGCTGTAAATATTCGTTTTGTATCTATTTATCGACTACTTTACGAACAGAGACACAACGAGAAGATTCTCTCTAGCGATAGATTTGAACATCACTGCGGTGCTGTGAGTTCTAAGTTAATTTCTGTTTTTTAAATAGTTTGTATGCACAAATTTTGAGTAAAACCTGTAAACTCCCCTTTTAAAGAAAATTTGAAAACATTGATAATTTTTGAATTTTTCTAAAACTTATTAACTCAGTGAAAGGGTTTACTTGAGGTCAAAATATAAAGAAAAAATACCCACACCATTTATGCAGCTATTGTATTCGATGACATTTCTACCAATATTGTGTGAATTGGTTTACGCTGTTTCACATGAAGAGTGTCGGAAGGAACATTGAATAACGGTTCGAATGTTCACTAACTTAGTGACAGTACAAACCCCCTAAACTTTTCTCTATCCTGGAATTCAGGGGCCCTATTCTCACAGTCACGTCGCCTAGTGACTAGAGGGAAATTTTCTTCTAGTCACTAAGTGACGAGACTGTGAGAATAAGTCCCCAGCCCAGCGCTATGATCTTGGATACAGGGCAAATCCCCGACTACATACGGGTAACGTGCCATTCTGATACCTGTATACAGCGTATTTTTCCTTCAGTCATCAGCCCTGGAACAGACGCGCTTGCAAGCCGCTCATAGACTAGTGCCTTTCGCTAAACGGATTTTATTCGTCAAAAAGCAGGTGCAATTTCTTGAAGATCAATCGAGTAGTTTGTGTTTTATTGCTGTCGAATTCTCGTAACCTCAGTTTTTCTTCAAACTTGTAAACAGTTCTTCACTTTTTATTTTAAAGATATTTCTGACGATTGAGGTCCGCTAGAAGGTTGGTGATAATCTATTGTCTTTCTCTGTACATAAAAGAAATCTCAATGATGTCTGTCACAAACTAGGACCAAAAGAAATGACATTAACCCTCTTAGCAAAGTCACTCCCAACGATTTATCAAACCCCCATCAAATTGAAACGGTTCTGTACGGTTGTCCACGTTTCTTCCTTATTCAAGGTTCAAAATAATCCGTTGATTAAATTATAATTTGATTGCCGTATAATTTTGAATCATCTTTATTTTGTACGCTGCACAGTTGGCCTGGCCGCTTTAATGCTTGTGTCACATTCAATATGTGCCACAAACATTAATAATGACAAGAAAAATTGTGGACAAATGTCTGCAATTTTCCAGGATCCCTACATGTATTGGCTGTGCATGTGTAGACTAGACTAGACATAAAAGAAATCTCAATGATGGAGAGCTCCTGTCTTCGTATAGCCTTCAACGAAAACGGCATGACAAATCCACGTGAAATGCCTTGGGCATGCGTACTTGCGAATAGTGCTTTTGTCGCATGTCTCATATCCGACCTCACAACAAGCGATGTTTGCGCTTTCACAGTCATTTTTGCCGCAAAATGAATCATCACCTACATTTAATGTAGGAAGTCGCCTAACATTTGCATGATCCGGTAGGGATGATGTGTTATATGTAACCCGACAGTATTACGCATGAGTTGACAAACTGACTCGTACTCAACGAGTTCGAACCGTCGTTATCTGATCATAAATATATCATCTTTGATCATTTAAACGTCTCGCTAGATATCGTAATTCCAAATCTAAGAAATTGGGACCTCTACGAAGAGGGCGTGGCGATTGGGTTTCAATGAGTTTTTTTCAACGATTATTGCTTATGCGGTTGTGGTTAAATCAGATTCACTCATTGTATCAGCATACCAAAAATCTTCGAGTTATGTGTGCTTCAAGAGTGGATTTCAGAACTAGACCCAAAAAGATATCTACAATAGCATAGAATCGCTGATGCAGAGATGGATCGGAGACAATTAAGTCAACGCGCTAAGCTTAAAGAATTGCCCTTCAATCCCCAAAGCGAAGTTATTGGGAAATCCTTTGCACAAATGTCTGAAGTCTCAAATTAAAAAGATTAAATAAGTTACAAATTTCAAATTTAAAATACTTTCGTTCAGTTAGAACAGGTAATGGTGACGACGATGAAGTACTCAACTGTTTTTAGACACACTTCCCAGGCTGTAAGGAGCTATCACCTGTGGAAATGTGCAACGTCTACCAATACACACACCCCCAGCAACTGTCTACACCTTCGTTTACATCACACCTTGCGCCGACCGCAGAAGAAGAGAGAGAAGATAAATCAAAATCATTATTCTAAACCAAGCGCTTCCCGCGACAAGTTGTACCTTTTAGTTTCTCCTTATTAAACGATTGTTAAACGTAGTTCTCGCGTGTGCACTGTTTCTCCTGTTGTTCCACTCCGAATCCCATACGCTGGTTTCCACATCGGTGTTTCTGACTCTGCCGTCATCACCGACGCCTACCCCTGAAGATTTATGCAATTCAAGCATACCTTGAAAAAAATGTACAGTAGTCTTGGAAAACATACATTCCAGTACCGTGGCAGTATATGATTATAAAAATCGTTCTCAAAGGAGGTCGCATTAATCCCATAACGAAGTAAATAGCTTTAGATCGATCAGTCTAATCTCAAATCAGTGAAACGCCTTATCGACCACAACATTCAGGATTTTAGCTTAGGCGAGCACCCAGTGTATGCAATGCGACATGAGTATCAGCGGGGGAAGTCTACTACTACCCTGTTACAGAATATTGTCCATAACATTAAAAGAGCTCTTTCGCAAACGCCAATCAAGTTTAGGAATTTTTCTAGATATTGAAGGTGCTCACCTGTGCTCAAGTAGAAATTAGGAAACTGTGTCTGTGAATGTTCTTGGGGTGATTGCTGTTGCGTGGTATTGAAACAGTGCAGTCGCCCCTAATCCCACCGCTGTCACCAAATGCGGCGTAAATGATTACGCAACGTGGCACAATTAGTTAACGGATCCGCGGAAATAAAGAAAAACACAACGGATTGTAAAAACAAAAACACTATATATTTTCCCTACTTTTTCTTACACGATCTCACTTCCTAAACTACCCTACTGTCCGATTCTTTCGCGCCTAATTAATCTACTACTTAAAATTGATCTCGTTTGTTGGCAGCCAGAGGTACGCATAGTACATGGGGCCCAGCCTCGATCGTGTTAATTGAAAAAGGAAACAAGCCTCGATTCTAAATCTTCTGAAGTTTATATAGTAAATTTCTTGATTACTTCAGCAAAAATTACAATTATTAACTATCTATCCCTGTTCCGCATGCGATTGACATTATATTGTATTAGTGTCGCATGGCTTTCTATCTTTCTCCTTCGTATGTAACTTTTGTGTTAATGTATTCCTATTCTCCTCTATCCTAAGGTAACTCTTGCTGTCTTCTATTACTTTCCGAAGATCCCCGAACGTGAGTACTTCCTAATTGGTTTAGTGTTAGTGAGCATTCGGCTCTCGCTAGTACCTCGTGTTCTCCTGTTTAGAACAATTATTTACCGCGGATACCTATAAACAATCATTAATTAACGACAGCGGCAACAAATTATTGAAGGATTGGAGGTTATTAAAAAAATTATTGGGATCGAAGTGAAAGAAGTTCCCAGGCGATAGGCGCCTAAGCGCGCGAAGATACGCGATTTTAATTCGTTGATCTGATAACGGGTCAGTTGATGAAGGCACCCAGTTGGTTGGGCAAGCACATTAATCGATTGGGCCAGATGCCCAAGAGGCAAGCGACGATCAACCGCCAGCATGGTAAACCGGTCATCGTCTCGAGGTACTCGAAAAGGCAGTTGATATGGCCCAAATTTTGATCGAGAAAGAGAGGGAAAGTAAGAAGTCGCAAGCAAATGATCCAAACTGGGATTACACCGGCGACGATCACATCGAAAGTGAAAATTTTCAGTCCGCTACCGGAGGCGTTACAATCAAATTCGATCAGATTCGCCCGTTCCCGAAAGATGTACCTTCAAACCGCTTACGGCCAATTTCTTCACTGGATGAAAACCGGTTTTCGTAGAAAACCAGTTTTCGGGTTGCTGGAGACTAATTAGCCGAAAACTGGTTTTCAACGAAAACCGATTTTCATCCAAGTGAAGAAATTGGCCGCTAGGGGAGGAATGGAAAAAGTACTTGGAGAACTTTGAGATCGCGGCATCCCTGCAGAAAATTAAGGAGTCGGATAGACTGGCAAAAGTTCTGTTCCTAGCAGTAGAAGAAGACTTGCAGGGTATCATAAGAGCGGCGAGATTACGTCCAAATCTGGAAGGTCCTGACTGCTACAAAATGTGTTTATCAAAAACGTAAATTCACATTTACGTTCTATGACTGACATCACGACGGAACACGAGTCCTTTTTGGCAATGCGACAAGAAGTCGGAGAGTCAGCCGTGACTTTCTACGCTCGACTTGTAGACCGTGCTAGGTTATGTGACTACGGACGGGGAGACGAAGAGCGTATCGTTCGATCACAATTTATTAAAGGTTTGCGAGATCGGGAAATAGCAACTGTACAACTACTGTTGCGACGCCCTTTATGCGCAATTATATGGCAGTGAAACTAACGCTCATTCCCTCGCGCATCTGTCAAAATGGGATAGTTGATTATCGAGTGCAAGAAGTGATATAGGACGAAACAAAGACGGCATAGAAAAATGCCGTAGTCCTCGGAATTGTTGGCGAAACTAGTTGAGGGAACCGAAAAAACACTGAAATGTAATTTACCAAATAAACCCTTAATATGAATTTGTAAATTAATAAAAATATTGCAGCTTTGAAGTCGCTGCACCACTGTATAGCAGGACTATCAAAACGGTGTTTCCTTCCAAAACTAGCCGCAACAACTACGATACCAACTTCATTGTTCAGGCGGCAACTTGTGGCGAAGCGTACGAACCTATGCCTGTACCGTCTAGCGCTGAAACTGTCCTGGCAGTCGACCATGACATCAATCCACAGCGAGGGAAAGGCAAAAGAACATTCACAAACAGGTTGGACCTGAACCGCGAAAACCAAGGTGGCAGCTACAGAGCTTCTGACAATCGTACACCTCGCGGTACAGGCGTTTATAGAGGCCAGAAGCAGAGAAGATTTGGGCGAGGCAAGCGAAACAAATGCTCACGTTGTAGCCGGTGGAGTCACGAGGATCCTCAGGAGTGTCCGGCACTTAAAGCAGAGTGCTTCGAATGCGGTTCTACGGGGCATTTTGCGTCAACATGTCGCGTTAAAAGAACAGTTCAGGCCCGCAAGGTAGAGAATTTCTCAGGAGACCAGTTATGATATCGTTTTGTTGTGCACATTTTACCCTGATGTGACTGTTTAATAAACTTGAATTCGTTGTTCTATTTTAATCACTGAGCTTATCAATTCAATCATTGACCATGGAAGATGTACTAGTTGAGAACAGCGTTGGCTCCTCAAGTCCCATAAAGTTTTTAATTGGGGTTCAGACGTAAATATTATTGGTGGGGCGGATTGGATGATTTTCGAGGCCGAGTTAATGAAATGTTCGGTGAATGTAAAACCAATTAAATACACGGGACTGAGTGCATTTAAAGAGCGACGCGAATTAACAAATCGATCGAGAGACTTAACCGACTAGATAGAGCGAAATGAAATACGATGTTAATCAGTTGAAAGTCCATTTGAGAATGATTTTATTCCCGCAGTTTCTCTGCTAATGCAAACACAGTTTTGGCGCATTGTTTGACAGTCGACAAATGTAATTATACTTCGAGGGGTGATCGGATGGAATTCTTACCTAGTTATTAGCATTAACAGCATACGCGACGGAAGAACCAATGAGTGTTCTATGTTCATTTGAATCGGAGGTCGTATTGTGCGGTTCAACATTTCCAGTTAGAGCCGAGTTTATGGTCGTTCCCAATGGTCGGCGTTCGATTCTGGGAAGATCGACTGCTAGCAAGATGAATTTACTTCGAGTGGGTCTCTCCAACAGCGCTTATAATGTCATTGAACCTCCTTTTCCTAAAATTCCTGGAGTAAAGGTCAAATTCAACATTGATCAAACCGTGACACCTTCAAGGAATGGTTACTATAACGTTCCTGCAATGTTCCGGGAGGCCGCCCGAAAACGTCTTAAAGAAATGGAGCTCCAGGATATTATCGAGAGGGTTCGTGAGGCCCCCAGATGGATTAGTGGGATGTCCACCGTCCCTAGGGGACAAAATGACTTCCGTCTGGTTGTCAACATGAGGGCCCCCAACAAAGCGATAAAACGGGAGTATTACAGATTTTCACTTATACAAGAGATGACAATCAAGCTACACGGCGCAAATTTTTTTTTCAAAGCTTGATTTGACCAAAGCATATTACCACCTAGAGTTAAGCAAGAAAACCAGAGAATTGACAACATTTTTAGCCGAGAATGGAATGTTCCGGTTTACTCGACTAATATTTGGGGTTAATTGCGCGGCGGAAATATTTCAGCGCGAGATGTGCCGTATTTTGGAAAGTATACCTAACGTAATCGTATATATGGATGACATTCTTGTTTTCGCGGATACCCTGGAGAAGTTGCGATCCACCGTTGCCCAAGTCATGCATATCCCCAGGAACAATAATCTAACCTTGAATCCATCAAAGTGTCAACTTGATCAAGAACGAATCACTTTTCTGAGCCATGACCTGGACGCTCAGGATTTCCACATTGAAGAGTCCAAAGTAAAACACATTAAGAAGTTCCGATATCCTAAGACACCTTCAGAGCTTCGCAGTTTCCTCGGTTTGGCTACCTTTGTCAGTCCATACATTAAGGATTATACAAATATCCCTGGACCGCTTTGAAACGCAGTATCTGGAAAGTTATGGCGCTGGGGTGATGCTCAAATGAAGGCTTTTGATCAGATCAAGGCGTGCATATCACGTTGTACTGCATCTCTGGCCGAATTCGGATAAGACAACTTTGTTTACGGATACTTCGCCGATTGCACTGGGAGCGGTCCTAGTACAAGAAAATGGGCAAGGAGTCTCAAGGGTTATAAGCTTTTCTTCTAAGGGTCTAACTTCTACTGAGAAAAAATATCCACCTAACCAAAGAGAGGCGCTGGGCGCAGTTTGGGCGGTAGAGTATTTCTCCTTCTAACTCATCGGAAGGCATTTCACGTTAAAAACTGATGCAAGAGGAGTTACTTTTATACTGAATAGAACTCGCGAAGATTCGAAGTGCGCTGTAACTAGAGCCGATGGATGGGCTCTTCGTCTCAGAAGAGAGAACAGACATCCATGATCGAACAAAAAAATTTAAAAAACGTGTGTAAACATTTGAATTAATATACGATAAACACTAGCGCCGCCACACCAACCTATCCCAACTATCCGTCAAATCCGTTCCGGAACCGGTTCGAAATCCTGAATGGATTCAGTATGGAATCTTGCTCAAAGAAAACAACCGATTCCGACTCTATCGGTTGATGCATTTGAGTTGGAATTCATGCTGGAAGTCCGAACCGGTTTCTGACTAGTTTGACTGGGTAGAGGAATAACCGCTGTCATTTCTATCGAACTCAGCCACAAAAAAACATGACGTCAGTAGCGCACCTGGTTTGGATATCCCAACTACTTTCGAAACCGTTAGAAATTTTACACAAGTTGAATGCTGAAGATGGACGTCTGTTCTCTGTGGTCTCAGTCCGTATAACTACAATATAGAATATATCAAAGGTCGTGAAAACATTGCAGATCCGTCTTCCAGACTTTATGAAGGAGATGATGCTCCCTTCGATGTGTGTGTGTTAACCATCCTAACTCCCACTAGCTGGTAGTGATATACAGAAAAACCTATTTTAATCCACCTAGCGGTGCAATTGTGCCTTTCTCAATCATGAATCACGAGAATGTGTGCGTTGTTTAAAAACTTTTAAATGCATATATTACATTTTATTATTATACATCACATGACAACTATATACAGGAAAATAAATCATTATTCGAGTTCTAAAATTTTGAAAAAGAAAAAACAGCCATGGTAATATTGAACTGAAAAAAAGGTGCGAAATCGGCAAAGTCCCAAAAAGTCGATCTTTATAAAAAAAAATTTTTCGAGATAACATAAAATCTCGACGTTTCATGCATTTTTAAGATGTTTGGCATCAAAAATACGAATTCGATTTCTGAAATTTCATGGGGTCCCCCCTTTGAAAAAAAATTGAGTTCCGGCTTATATGGGAATTTCATATGTGACCGGACGATTTAGTCTATATTTCCGGACCCATATAAGCGATCCGTACGAAATTTTATAGACATCTGTGGGGATATTATAGCTATCATTTGGGACTAAGTTTGTGAAAATCGGCCAAACCATTTCCGGGAAACTGATGTGAGTTCGTAAATTTTGAAAGGTGGCCGCTTTTCCCGGGCACTTCCGGAACCATCTATGGTGGTCAATGTAGTCAACGAAAGTTTGGTTGACCGTCGGTGACCTAGAACAGCAAATTTAAGTTGTTTGAGAGACATTTTAGCGAAAATTTTACCTTTTTTGCTTTCATCGGAGTATTGGTTTGAATCACAATTTGCTATGTGGTCGCACGCCCAGGCCTGTAACTCCGGAACGGGAAGTCGGATCGGGATGAAAATAAATAGCCATTTACGGGGACGCAATACCTTTCATTTGAGACCAAGTTTAGCCGAATCGGTCTAGCCATCTCCGAGAAACCGATGTGACTGTTATTCTGAATTTAGATACTTCCGCCGGGGCTTCCGGAACCGATGATGGTGGCCAATGTGACCAAAGAGACTTTGAATGGATGTTAATGACCTAGTACTACAAATCGAAGCAGTTGTGGTCACATTTTGGAAAAATTTTCACCATTATACATTCATTGCAGAATTTCTTAAAATCGACATTTTCTGCGTGATCGTACTCATCACCCTGTAATTCCGGAACTGGAAGTCGGATCCATTAGAAATTCAATAGCAGCCTATGGGAACGTTGCACCTTTCATTTGGGACTAAGTTTGTAAAAATCGGTTCATCCATCTCTGAGAAAAGTGAGTGACATTTTTGGTCACATACACACACATACACACACATACATACATACATACATACATACATACATATATACATACACACATACATACACACAGATATTTTGCGATCTCGGCGAACTGAGTCGAATGTTATATGAGACTCGGCCCTCCGGGCCTCGGTTAGAAAGTCGGTTTTTGGAGCAATTGCGTAACCTTTCTATATGAGAAAGGCAAAAGAATAGTATTTAATTAGCTTAATCAGCATGAGTTCAATGTTATCTTCATGTGATTATATTTTGAAATGTTGGTGGAATGGGTTTAAAAGTGGAGGGAATGGGGGGTTAGTAGAGTGGGAGTGGAGGATGCGTCAGAAATCCTTCATCTTATTTTGGTATACGGGGTGGATGAAGGAAATGCGGGCGTGAGGGTGGTCCAAGGGGACGGTAGTGATGAAGGAGTGAGATGTAAGGGCAAGGCGAGGGTGGGGGGGGGGGGCGGAGGGGCTCTGATGCAATACTCAGCTGCATATTTTGCCTTCCATTTAAGACTGGTTTGAGAAAATCGGTTTAGTCATCACCGAAGAACCAATGTGACTTTATTTGTGGAATATGCCCGGAATTCCGGACTTCCGGAATCGTCGATAGTGGACAATATATTCAAAGAATGTTTGATTGGCAATCAGTGATCTAGATCTGCGATTAGAAGTAATTTGGTGACCATTTCAATAGTTTTTAGCCTCTGAGGTATTACGATTGTACCGATTTATATGGGAAATTCCAGTGTATCCTTACTAACACCCCTGTAACTCCGGAAGCAAGAGTCAGAACAGAATGAAATTCAGCAGCAGTCAATGGCATTACTGTATCTTTCATTTGAAATTAAGTTCGTAAAAATCGGTAGAGAATTCGTTGTGGAATGGGTATGATATTAGCTTAGGAACTTGGCGGGTTCCCCGAGGGCGTCATGAACCGTCATAGGTGGCCAATGTGGTCAAAGCTGCTTTGATTGATCATTAGTGATCCAGACCCGCAAACTAGAGTAATGTTACATCAATTTTAATATGTTTTACATCATTTGAACATCATGGTGGTACCAGTTTGTATGGGAATTTGCTGGGTGACCGCACTCTTCAACCCGTAACTCCGGAACCGGAAGTCGGATCAACTAAAAATTCAATAGCAGCTTATGGGAGCGTTATACCTTTCATATGAAACTAAGTTTGCGAAAATCGGTTCAGCCATCTCTGAGAAAATTGTGTGAGTTTAAATGACACACACACATACATACACACACACATACATACACACACACACAGACATTTGCCGATCTCGACGAACTGAATCGAATGGTGTATGACACTCGGCCCTCCGGGCCTCCGTTAAAAAGTCGATTTTTACAGTGATTGCATAGCCTTTCTTTATATGAGAAAGGCAAAAAGATGTTTGCATGTATTTTAACATATCCATGCAAATAACTTGGTTCAAGGATTTAGGTAGGTGTTAGCTCAATTGACTTTCCGATTACCCATTTCGTGTACAACGCCAGACATGTTCCGAGGTAATCGTTCCATCAACCAACCCCGCCTTACTGTAATGTTTGTATCAAATGGATTATAACATTACAATAAGACTTTCGATTTCTTACATGAGGTAAGAAATCGACGCGTATTTAGTGTATTTATTTTATTTTTGTATATATAAATTAGAATATGTCTGTAGAAAAATATACCAGTTTTTCTATTTCCTTCCTCAACTCTTACTTGCGCGAGTGACTGATACTTGCTTATCCATTTTTCGTCCCATTCCAAACCTTGTCCATATATATCCTCAAAATCTCCAGCTTCTTTCTCACGCAACAAACAGCCCGAGCAGTCCTTTCTCTTTCTCACATTTGCAGGTACAGCGCAATCCCTCCTTCACTTTCCGCTGGTTTCTTCAAAACCAGTTCCCGTATGGTATATTCCTGTGGGGTGGGTTGGCTATCGACACCCGTCTATCTCCCTAGAAGCTACCTGTTCCTTTTATTTCGCTGTCGGCTGAGACTGTTGTTTTTTTTTTGTTAAACTGCACTATTCTCGCGACATTTTCACCAACTAATACACAGCTTAATGGTAGACACGACCTAGTGAATGGTTGGTTTCGTTTTTCGATAAATTACACTGTATTTCACTCAAAAACTTTTAAAAAGTTTGGACAAAAGCAAAAACACCTTCTAGCGACTTGGTAGTGCTGCCACTTTTCGGAGATGATGATCCCTTCGATGACTTCAAAAGTCCTTGGGAAATTGTCTGTCTTGAAGCTAATGCAGTGGAATTCTTGACAGAAGAAGATATTCATTCCGAGACGACTCGCGATGACACGTTAAGCACTATTTAGACTCTCGGTGAAAATGAACGTGAACATGTGTTGAATACCTTCCATTGTTCACGGTGGAGGACGTCGTGAACAGTTTCATCAGCGAACAACGATTTCACGCTCAACTGGCAGTTTACAGTTTGTCAGAATGCAATTTGGTATTCGAAGGTGCACGTTCACCGTGAACAGCGATGCCACTTATATTCACCACTCCGCATCAATTCCGTCCATCGGCCTGTTTCTATGCACTAATAAGTGAGATATTGGAAAAAAAACAATTTGGTTCGCATCGAGTTCACGTTCATTTTCACCGAGGGTGTAAATAGCCCTTTACAGAGAGTTTTGATGGCCCTGGAGGAAGACAACTGGCCAGGAGATCTGAAAAGATTTCAGGCGGTTATGAAAGAAGACGAAGAAGGGATGTGCAGTAATACCTTTAGCCCTCCGAACATCAAAGCTAAAAAGTATATTGAGGGAGCGAATTTGGTGGCCAGGCATTACTAGCGAAGCAGAGGATTGGGTTAATTCGTGTGCAGTATGTTCATTGAATGGTACTTAATATGGGATTCATTGGTCTTTTGTGGACTCAATTTTTTTGATATTTTGCAGGGATGCCCGAAAAACCCACACCAATGCACCGAATTTTAGCCCCAAAAACGGTTTAGGAAACCATTGCAATGGACTTTAACGTTCCATATGCAAGATTTGGTGGAGTATCAATTTTGGTCATTATTGATTACAGATCTCGGTACATAATCGCGCATCCAGTCAAGTCCACCAATTTTTAGTTTAGCAAAAAGGTTCTTGAGGATGTCTTCAATCGAAAGGGTTTTCCTCGTTTTATAAAAAAAACGATAACGGTCCTCCTTTTGAGGAGCTCCTATCGGGGCGCAGAAGTTTGAATTGGGAGGAAAACAAATCGTTTACCCGGAGAATTGGGATATCTTAATCGGTCGACGGAAAATAACTAGAATATTAAAAATAAAAAGAAGAAAGGAAGGTTCTTACCTTTGAGAATTTAAAAAAATGCGATAGCTTACTGCTCATGTCGAAAAGAATATGAGATGATGTAGATATTTGTAATTTAAACCAATAAAAACACCCTTGTTCATACCAACATTTTTGAAACAATAACCGTTAGAAATATTCCATTCAAAATGTTTCACCGATTTGAACAGGTGGCAATCGACGCAAACAATATTCCTTTAGGCAAGGTTAACGGGAAACAAATTTTACGCTCACACCTACACGGGATTCCCACCGGGCAACAGGCGCTACAAACCTGATGACATTGAACCAATTTATGAAACGCATCGAAAATCCAGTTTTTGCTAAGCCGGGTGCTAGGCGATGAACCGCATGAAAACACAAAGCATACGAAACCTGACCCTCATACTGGGAGAGTAGGTACTACCTTTAATGTGATTTATATAAAGAAGATTTGCGACGCGACCGTATTTATTCAACAACGCACCGACGGGCGGCATGGAAATCAGGTACGGAAGAGATACTGTTTCACCAAACGGTTTATTCTAACTAGAGTTCAATAGTTTCAGAATGCATCGTTCACAGTGTTTGATTATTACGGTTGCCTACCTACTGTTGCCATTCAGCTGGGCCCAGCAACACCAGCAAGCGTTTTCCTTGCTAAAACGGTGCCCATGTGTACCGATAAACACATGCTATAGCGAAGAGGCCAGTCTGAATGTTCAGCAGTATCTTAACGATCAATTTAGGTGTCCAGAATTCACCCACCAGCACTGCTGTGGTCCAGTATATCCAACACTCGGTCATCCCGATGAACAGTTGAAGACATTAAAAGCGGACGCGGTAAATCCACCTTCCGATGACAATGTGATAGTTATTGTGGCCGAAAGTGTTACACCTAAACAGGAAGTTCAAAGTCGTTCCGAGGAAGTCATGACTGTTCTGCCACAAACGGAAGGTCCAATTTTCACCGAGGCTACTACTTCCGTCGACAATGAGGACAGTGCAACAGAAACATCAACAGTACTCGTCGAAGATACTACTACTCCTTTACCAGTAACTACCACAACAGTTCAAAGTCCCACCAGAAGGCGCCTAAACCGATTCCATCAGAGGCGTCTCTTTCCGAAGCACGAACGCAGTTCCACCGAGTCAACATCAGCGCGAGATCCGATTCGGAGGAGTACAACTAGTTCCACAACTGAATCGTCTAGGAGACTACCAACTCGCAAAAGTCTTTACAACACCGAATTTCAACAGCGATACGTGCCTAACCGACAACGAAAAGAAACAACCACAACTACGGAATCCTTGGAGTAGGCTTTCTCAACCGACCATCTGTTAACATTTCCAATAAAAAATCAGATTCAATGTGTTTTTGTAATAATTATATAATCAGTAAACTTACAAAAATGTTGACAATGAATGCAGACGGCGGCTCAAACCTTCTTAACAATTTGAACAACGTCCTCATCGTTCAGCACGTGATCAATGCCTACCTTCTGCGGTTGATGCTTCACAGATGAACCCCAGACGAGAGCGCTACAATAAATAATAGTCAACTCAAAGAACAGTGAAAATAAGCATAACTCGATACTCACTATTTGAATTCCTTCGCAATTGTCCGGTGCAATTTATTGCAAAAGTTCTCGATAGTTGTGTGCTCGCTGTGTAAAACAATCGGTGAACTGTAATCCGGTAGTTGCCCCTTGGGTTTGGTATAACTGAGAATAAAACAGACCAATAAATTATTCAAATTCTTAGATAAGAAAATTATTTTACTCACATTCGCACAAGCTCCAGATATTTCCACATCATCTCCAGCAGATCGTCAAAGTTCCAATGGTGATGGGCGGAAATTGGCACGCAGTGTGGAATCTTGTAAATCACATCCAGCTCTTCAATGCTGATTTGATCAATTTTGTTCAGCAGGTAAATGCACGGAATATAGATCCGATTTCCCTCAATCACGTCAATCAAATCGTCCGTCGTGGCATCATATTTGAGCGTAATGTCAGCGTTATGGATTTTATACTCGGACAGAATCGACTTGACGGTATCCAGATCCAGCTCGGACTGACTCACAGTCGTGTTTAAATTGACCCCACCCTTGTCCTTTCTCCGATAGCTAATGTTTGGCGGTTGCTTGTTCAACCGCAGCCCAAAACCTTCCAACTCATGCTCCAAAAGTGCCTTGTGCGTGAGTGGTTTCAACACATCCAGTACCATGAAGATCAAATTACATGTCCGAGCGACGGCAATCACCTGTCGACCACGACCCTTGCCATCTTTTGCACCTTCGATGATTCCCGGCAAATCCAACAGCTGAATCTTGGCCCCTTTGTACTTAATACATCCCGGAACGGTTGTCAGCGTTGTAAACTCGTAGGCTGCCACCTCCGAGTATACACCGGCCAAGTTGGATAGGAGCGTCGATTTGCCCACTGACGGAAACCCGACGAAACCTACGCGAGCATCTCCGGTTTTGGAAACTTCAAAACCCTGCTCAGAAGCACCGCCACCCCCTTTCGGAGTAATCAGTTCTCGCCGTAGCTTTGCCAGTCGAGCCTTCAGTAAGCCTAAATGACCAGCCGTGGCCTTGTTCCGCTGAGTACGGGCCATCTAAATGGGTGAGGCGAAAATATTCCTGTATAACCTCATCTGTTTATTTTCTTCATTAACTTACCTCGGCCTCGATTTGGGCGATCTTTTCCAAAATCGTACTCATTGCGAAAGTTCGACGTTGACCGCAGACAATTCACAGTAAAAATCGGTTCAACGTTTAAGAATAAACGAAGAATAAACTCCCGAAACAAAAAAGGGACAATGTGTCTGCACCGCAGAAGCGAATCCGATCATGCAATGGAAATTCTGCACGTCAACAGCGAATGCCGCTCGGGCACTCTGTGCTGTCATGCTGCAACATATTTTTTGACAACTGAGATGACGTTTGGAACTGATTTTAGTACATTTGGATTGATACACGCACAGTGGAACGGGTGTTCTCAAAAATCGGAAAAATAAAAGTACTGAATTTCCGTGAAAATTGATGCCTGCATTCATTTTCAAAAATTTTAATATTATACGAAAATTTTGGAATCTACACTATTTTTTGTTGAACTGATGGTTAACAAATGAGATCAACGAGTTGTCTTTTTTCTTCCAGAACCTTTATCCACAGAGAACAGACGTCCATCTTCAGCATTCAACTTGTGTAAAAATCCCTAACGTTTTCGAAGGTACCCAGTCAAACCGAGAGTCAAACCATTCCGGAACCGGTTCGGAATTCTGAGTTGATTCAGTATGGATCCTAACTCAAATGCATCAACCGATTGAGTCGGAATCGGTTGTTTCCTTTCAGCCAGATTCCATACAGGATTTCGAATCGGTTCCGGAATGGATTTAATGGATAGTTGGGATAAGTTGGTGTGGCGGCGCTAGTGTTTTAACGTGCATTCATTCAAAAGTTTACATAAATTGTATTACCATATCATGGATGTCTGCCAGTAACTATAATTTTCACTGTGACAGTACAGTAAATTTACAATAATTTACTGTAAAGTCTCATGTGATTATAAAAACAAGAAACTTTAACGTTTCGACTTTTAAAGTAAAAAGGGGGGTGGTTATGTATCTTAACATTAAACAAAGTGATTTTTTCCTTGCAAACAGTAAAATGTAATGTGTATTTACTATATTCATTTTTCTTGTAAATCGACTGTGAGAATACTGCATGGAATAATGATTAAACCGTAATAACCATAATATATTTTGTTTTATGGTTGTTTGTAGTGTGAATACTATTGTAAATTTGTATACAGGTGTTTTCTGTGCTTTATCTGATTAGTTCAAGCAAGGGTGTCAAATTAAGTATCAGCACATCGTTCGCTGGATTATAAATCGTAATTCCAACGTGCGCGCCAATGTTGGCATTCATCACGGATGGTTCAGTTACGGAGAACAAACCATCATGGTTTTATCAAAATTAACAGTCTATTCAAAAGTGATTCAGGTGTGCTATTAAGTTTGACTACTTACAGACCCTGTTCACTTTGACAAAATTCAGTCTTCAGTTCAGTAACGCCATCGAACGAGTTCACATTGAACTAATCATATGCCCATTTCAGACACTCACACTACTACAGATTATCATAATGCGCCCGCATGTGACTGCTGTCATTTTTTCTGTTCTTCGCTTCAATTCACACGGCGCGTTTGGAAATATCGTTCTGCTCGCACCAACGTGAGAGCGAAGAAACAGGGCAGATAAAACGAAATCATCAAAGAGAAAGGAGCACATCCTTCTGAAGCGGTAAAGAATGGCGGGTAGCAACTGGAAAAAGTATACTGAGAGTGTCTTTTTGAAAAGTACTTTTCGGTTCTCGTTTTCATCCTGCGGCTGCCAATACAGATTGGAGAGATCGATAGAAAAAGTCAGTCGGTCGGTGTGCGCATTATTTTTTTTTACATAATGAAGTGATCGGTTAGTTCCTTAAAGATCCACACGCCAATATTTTTCAATTATTATATGCTGCCTCCAAAATCCGTAGCACTGTAATAGCCTTGGCCTATTTTGGATTTAATTTCCTGTAGAAATGTTCACTATTAACGATATGCTCGAAGATTTTATGAATGATAGAAATAGTTCTCCAAGCAAAAATCATAATTTGCTTCATTAGTACAATATATAAAAAAAGTAGTAGTATTTGGAAATCGTAATTTCTGCACTCAACATTACATGAATATAATATTCGAGATATCGTTTATTAGAATACGATTCTCACAAACGCAAGCCTCATAGGTGCTACCCGAAGTTAGCCGCGATCAAGCACGCAAAAGAATTGTGCATGTTTGATTCTATAAATTATTTCTTCATTTTTAATCGATAAAAATTCTTTATTGTGAACCAAGGAATTTATTAAAGCAAACTTATTTTTTGGTTAGATCAACCAAAATATCTTTTGAATCAATCTTACAAGTTTTGTTATCTGTGCTTTTCGAAGATCGACAAAATTATTGTTTGTTCCAAACAAATCAGTGATTCTAACAAAAGCATGCAGCTAATTGATTCAGAAGGACTGAATGCATTACATCAACAGTCCTTGTTGAATTGAAACAAATAAAAAATAAAAGTTGCTACGAAGAAGAAAACTTTTTCCACGTTCGTCAATGCTGGAAAACTTCGCTATTTTTAAATCAGGGAATTCAGTTTTCGGTGAATTCGTATAGTGCTCAGATTTTCCGGACTCGAAGGGCGCAAGTGCAGCTTGAAAATAATCATGATGTCGCACAAAGGTTAGTGAATAAATTAAGTCGAATGCACACGGTGCGTTTTATGGTGCCTTCCTCTATTCCAGGACTCAACCAAAACACCTTTTGTGGCTTAAAAACGACAATCGCAGAACTGAAAACACGTCACCGCACCAGAGATAAATAATACCCGTTCGAGAGGGAAGTTTCCTGTACTTCACCATCTCTGGTCCAACAGGAAGACACAGCGTATTCGTGCGCCTTTTGCAATCTTTTTGGAAAAGCCGAGACTCTGAAGCACTATAGCGCATATCTGGAATAAACCACGCGCACGGCGTGTACTATATAAAGGGACGGTGATTGGAATCGTATGCGCTGCATGTAATAAAATTTCATGTCATTCCAAGCAAACCTACTCCGGAACAGGTTTGGAATCCCTTATGGATTCTCGCTCAAATGCAACAAACGGTTGAGTCGGAATCGGTTGTTGCCTTTGAGCTGGAACTCATAATGAATCCATTCAGAATTCCTAACCGATCCCGGAATGGGTTTGACTGGGCCATACTGCATCCATTCAGGATTCCGAAGCGGTTCCAGAATGATTTGACTGCGTAAAATTAATGCGTTTGTAGCCTGTTTTTAGAGAAAGGCCAATAAGTCAATGGCAAGTATTTACTTTGTGAGGTTTATTTGTACTGATGTTATCTGTTGTCAGCGAGTAATGGTTTGTTCTAAATTTGTCACCATGACAGTTGGCCTTTGGTTCCTATTAAAGAATAGGCATATTTTATATACAATAAAATTGGTTTTGCTTCAATATTTGCTATGCATTGATTCAAATATTTGTTGTGTTTAAAACAATAAAAGATATTATTTGATTTAACAAAAATGTTTTTTGTATTGAACATTTGACATGCATTGATCCAAATATTTTAATAGTTTTATTCAACAAAATAACCTCATTGATTCAACAAAGTTGTTTGTTGTTTCGATTGTTGTTATGATAAAATCAATAAAAATTTTTGTTGGTCCAACTATTTTCCATGTTTGATCCAATAAATTCTTCAGAATTATTTCAACAATTGTTTTATTTATATAAACATGTATTTTTTATTGAACACAGAACAACTTGGTAAATTTATTATTTCAACCCTCATATTATTTGACATTAAAAATTATTTTTCTGCGTGAGTGTAAATGGATTGATCGTTTCATTCCGTTCTGCTGGTTGAATGAGAACTCGAAAGATGGTGCTGCAATCACCAAAATGATGTTTCGAAGGTTTGTTCGTAGAATTTGACAGTGGGATATCTTGTACTTTATCATCTTTGCTACTTATTACATAGTGCTTTCAAATTGGCCGACATAGTTGCCAGCAAAAATGTGCATCATACGCCAACCATTCAATCAAAAGCTTAACAACCATTTCCAATATGGTTCGTTTAACGATAGAATAACCATTGCCTGGTAAAATATCGAACATAAGCATTATCGTTTTTCCATACTTGACCATACCAATGGGAGCGGGTTATTTGGCATAAAGTCATTTGACATAAGGTCATTTGGCATAATGGACGTTTAGCATAACGGACATTTGGTATAACGGGCATTTGGCATAATTTTGAGAAATGATCATCCTGAAGGTCATTTGGCATAACGGACATTAGGCACTTCTGGAAAACGTTTGGCATCACGGACATTTGCTTAGTGATCTCATTCAAGGTCATTTAGCATAACAGATAAATGTGTGGCTTTCATTACCTGATACTGATTATATTTCCAGCGAATACATTCTTTAGCTGAGTTTGCCTTCTTTTAAGTATGAGCAGATCTTTTTAGTTTCATTTTTGAAATTCTTGTGTTTATTCATTTTCGCTATTATTGATTGGATTGTTTGTCTATCTCGCAGAAAAAAGATTTGTAGGTTCAATAAAATTATGCATTAAATTCAATAAATTAAATTATTGGTCGGGAGACAATAAAATTATTTATTGAATTCAATAAAATTCATTTACTGTTTCAATAAAACAAAATTATCGTTCCGTTTTTCAATAATTATTTTATTGAAATTAAAAGAAAATTATTGATACTAAAAATGTATTTATTGAAAGCAAAAATTTGTTGTTGTTCTAATAAAAAAATATTTTCAAACCAATAAGTTTGTTTGTTAAAGTGATAAACAATAAATGATTGGATTCAATAACACATATTTTTGGTTTAAATGCGCTATTTTTTTTCTGCGTGATGAATAGTTAGTTGAAGTATAGTGTAGACTTTACAGGCTTTTGTTGATGCGGCCCGCTAGAACCGCGATCTACCAGACGTATGTTGTGTTTTGGTTATCAATATTATGACCGCCAGTGAGTTTTAGCTTTCTAAATAGTGTTTCAATAATTAAAATTATCCCTATTATCCTTCTGTATATTATAAGCTGTTCCTTCTAATAATATAACCACAGAGAACAGACGTCCATCTTCAGAATTCAACTTGTGTAAAATCTCTAACGGTTTCGACGGTAGTTGGGATATCCAAACCAAGTGCGCTACTGTCGTCATGTTTTTTGTTGCTGAGTTCGACTGAATTGACAGCGGTTATTCCTCTACCCAGTCAAACTAGTCCGGAATTCCAGCTCAAATGCATGAACCGATAGAGTCGGAATCGGTTGTTTTCTTTGAGCAAGATTCCATATTGAATCCATTCAGGATTTCGAACCGGTTCCGAAATGGATTTGACGGATAGTTGGGATAAGTTGGTTTGTCGGCGCTAGTGTTTATCATATATTAATTCAAATGTTTACACACGTTAAATATTTTAGTTCGATCATGGATGTCTGTTCTCTGTGATATAGCGTTCGATCCAGAAGATAGTTAATTTTATCATTGCTGATGTTCGCCAAGTCTTTCAAACGATGATTTATTGAATAAACTTACATATATTGAAGCTTCGGGTGCTCTAGCACTTGGCTTTGCTGCATAACCGGGACTAAGGTCGGAAGCGGCAGCCCCTCGCAAGCACTAGTTTGCCCAGACTACTCAAACATAGGGGCTCTGAATCAGTTTAAGCCCAACGGAGAGACTGCGATGTTGGAAAGGACGTGACTTGAAGTAACCACATTCGGCGTAAATATTATTTATTAACTTGTAAAGAAGAACAAACTAATTAATTTTGGGTGTTCAGCAGTAGCACAGCTCAAAATTATGCCGAATAACCTTACTTCTCCCACAATCTAAAATTACCTATGTTTCCCTGTAGATAAAAAAATGACAAATGACCATCAGTGTGATCACTTCTCAAAATTATGCCAAATGTCCGCTATAACAAATGTCCGGTAAGCCACATGACCCTCACTTTACGCAAAATTAGATATTATGCCAAATAACCGTTATGCCAAATGTCCGTTATGCTAAATGACAAATGTCAAATGACATTATGCTAAATGCTCTCATGCCAAACAAACCAGACCCCATACATCGGCCCCATCGAAAAGTTGACAGTTGATTAATTTCCAGGTCGACCGCAGCGTTGTCAATGTTCCAGATTTATCTGGAATCTTCCAGATTTTTCCCAACTGAACAGACATTCGTGTAAGCCAGATTTTTTAAATTTTTCCAGATTTTTTCATATATATTGAATTCTACCCTACACCCCAGCGCGAGGGGCAAGCATTATTTTTTCAATACGACGCAGTGCCAAAAGTCTTACATAATTAGTTACTTTAAGTACCATAAAGTACATTAAGTACCGCAAATATTCCAAAAAGTACGCGTCAAATTCATTGTATGGCTGAAACTATTGAAAAAATATTTTTTTTAATTTGTTTCCTTTTAGGACAACAACATATCCAAACTCATGAGACTAGTACGATTTTATAGGTTGCCTCGTCAGATCTACTATAATTTGCAAATGAAACGGGATTGGGTTGGATAACTGTCAGTTTGTTTCCTGAATTTAATTTGTTTTTTTTTTTGGAATTTAAAATCAGTAAAGAATAATTGAGGTTTAAAAACATATGAGTGTACTCGGTAGGACACCCGCTATGAATTCATACGAAAAACTGAAACAATTTTTGCAAATTAAAGGTCCCTATTAAAGTAAATAATGAGAGCAATTAACAATACTTCTGTTATACTTAATAAAGTACTTACAATGTAATTAATGTCAATGTGTACGTACTTAAAGTATTTAAAGTGCAACTTGGCGGTAATTAAATTTTTTTGAGTATTGTGAATACGAAGGCGCTGTACTTAAAATCGTTTCAGTAACTAAAGTACAATGAATTTAACGCGTACTTTTTTTAAATTTTTTGCGATACTTAATGTATTTTACGGTACTTAGGACCAATTTCTTCATCCTTGCTTAGCGCTTAAGCCAGGTTTAAATGTACTGGTGAACCTGACTTAAAAGTTAAGCGAGGGTGAAGAAATCGGCCCTTAAAGTAACTAATTATGTATGACTTTTGGCACTGCGTCGTATTGAAGATTTAATGCTTGTCCTCGATAAAATCCTTAAATATCGGATACACGGAAGAAATTGGAAATGGTAACTAAATTGAATTATTTTTATAATGCAATATATATATATATATATATATATATATATATATATATATATATATATATATATATATATATATATATATATATATATATATATATATATATATATATATATATATATATATATATATATATATATATATATATATATATATATATATATATATATATAAATATATAAATATATAAATATATATATATATATATATATATATATATATATATATATATATATATATATATATATATATATATATATATATATATATATATATATATATATATATATATTGGTGGCATTCGCAATATGGTGATTATATGAATAGTTTGAAAATAGAGGACGACCTGCGGACCCTTCGAAGACTGCGAGGCTGGCGACAACTAGAAATGGACCGAGTGTAGTGAAAACGGTTTTTGCATACAGCAAGAGACAACAAGGCTCTAGCCTGAACGGTAATTAACACGCAAAAGAATTGTGCATGTTTGATTCTATAAATTATTTCTTCATTTTTAATCGATAAAAATTCTTTATTGTGAACCAAGGAATTTATTAAAGCAAACTTATTTTTTGGTTAGATCAACCAAAATATCTTTTGAATCAATCTTACAAGTTTTGTTATCTGTGCTTTTCGAAGATCGACAAAATTATTGTTTGTTCCAAACAAATCAGTGATTCTAACAAAAGCATGCAGCTAATTGATTCAGAAGGACTGAATGCATTACATCAACAGTCCTTGTTGAATTGAAACAAATAAAAAATAAAAGTTGCTACGAAGAAGAAAACTTTTTCCACGTTCGTCAATGCTGGAAAACTTCGCTATTTTTAAATCAGGGAATTCAGTTTTCGGTGAATTCGTATAGTGCTCAGATTTTCCGGACTCGAAGGGCGCAAGTGCAGCTTGAAAATAATCATGATGTCGCACAAAGGTTAGTGAATAAATTAAGTCGAATGCACACGGTGCGTTTTATGGTGCCTTCCTCTATTCCAGGACTCAACCAAAACACCTTTTGTGGCTTAAAAACGACAATCGCAGAACTGAAAACACGTCACCGCACCAGAGATAAATAATACCCGTTCGAGAGGGAAGTTTCCTGTACTTCACCATCTCTGGTCCAACAGGAAGACACAGCGTATTCGTGCGCCTTTTGCAATCTTTTTGGAAAAGCCGAGACTCTGAAGCACTATAGCGCATATCTGGAATAAACCACGCGCACGGCGTGTACTATATAAAGGGACGGTGATTGGAATCGTATGCGCTGCATGTAATAAAATTTCATGTCATTCCAAGCAAACCTACTCCGGAACAGGTTTGGAATCCCTTATGGATTCTCGCTCAAATGCAACAAACGGTTGAGTCGGAATCGGTTGTTGCCTTTGAGCTGGAACTCATAATGAATCCATTCAGAATTCCTAACCGATCCCGGAATGGGTTTGACTGGGCCATACTGCATCCATTCAGGATTCCGAAGCGGTTCCAGAATGATTTGACTGCGTAAAATTAATGCGTTTGTAGCCTGTTTTTAGAGAAAGGCCAATAAGTCAATGGCAAGTATTTACTTTGTGAGGTTTATTTGTACTGATGTTATCTGTTGTCAGCGAGTAATGGTTTGTTCTAAATTTGTCACCATGACAGTTGGCCTTTGGTTCCTATTAAAGAATAGGCATATTTTATATACAATAAAATTGGTTTTGCTTCAATATTTGCTATGCATTGATTCAAATATTTGTTGTGTTTAAAACAATAAAAGATATTATTTGATTTAACAAAAATGTTTTTTGTATTGAACATTTGACATGCATTGATCCAAATATTTTAATAGTTTTATTCAACAAAATAACCTCATTGATTCAACAAAGTTGTTTGTTGTTTCGATTGTTGTTATGATAAAATCAATAAAAATTTTTGTTGGTCCAACTATTTTCCATGTTTGATCCAATAAATTCTTCAGAATTATTTCAACAATTGTTTTATTTATATAAACATGTATTTTTTATTGAACACAGAACAACTTGGTAAATTTATTATTTCAACCCTCATATTATTTGACATTAAAAATTATTTTTCTGCGTGAAGGTAAGTATGGTACCGAATCCCAGCTTTTTCGCAATTTTTCTCCGTGTTTTACACAGCTGAGCACTTAGCTGACAAAGCTTGTACCGAGAAGTACAAGTGACGTTTGTTTTGCTAGAAGTGACGTTTGTTTTGCTGAATTTCGGAAAATATATCACTGAAAACAGTTAATCAAAACTTCATTGCTGAGCTATCAGTTGAAAAATTTTGCTAACTGTTCAGCCCGAGGGGATCGACACTCCTTGATTTCGACACAGATCTTTCAATAGGGCCAAAGTCGCAATGTACTCAAATGGAGAAAAATCAGTTTCAATATACGGCGATGCTTTTCTAAATGTAGTTTTTATTGTAGGTATAAATTACTTTATGACCATGTTTTTCCGGAAGCATCTATGGTTAAACCTTATGACAATATAACAAAGAATTTAATTCCTATGTGCTTTTAGTGGGTAGAAACTAAAAAATGCTTACGCCCAATTTGCATCCCAGTCGTGATTTCGCCCTTCAGCAACCACCATTTGCGGAAGGGCTAAACGGTGTACATAATTTTCAGAAGGGCGCGGTAAAAGGGCTAAACTGACTCTGTCTTGCTGGGTAGGGCTGGGTAAATGGGCGAGCTTGACAGTATACTTTTTAATAGGGCTCAGCAAATGGGCGCATAGAAACCCAATGTAAATGATAGGGCGCGTGCATCTTTTCTTCGAATTTCATGAAAATATCGAAATATTCGAATGTTTATGTGCAACAACTATCGAGTAGACATGATCCTAGTAGATATTGCTTATCATTTATATAATAGAACCGCCGTTTAAAGAATAATTTTGTGAATAATAACCGTACGCCCGGTTCTGTCAAAAAATGTAAGTTTAGCCTTCATATTCCATATGAGAAGAAGGGCCTAAGTCGAAATCTCGAAGAAAATGCATGTTTCGCCGTTTTGTTTTCTTTAATTATAAATCGAACTAAAAACAAATTTAACTAATTTTCACCTCAATCTTGTAGTATTTTTGTCGCATAATGTCATAATAGCGAAAACGCAGTTTGTTTACATTTGCGATTTAAGCCCTAATGAAAGATCTATGTCGATTTGTTGATGAAATGAACATAAAATTTATCTTTCTGATTGATAAAGATTTACATTAGTTAGTTCAAAATGGATTCGCATTTTCAACATTGCCAAAAGATAGTGTCAAATGACCGAAGATAATTTGAAATGTGTCATGAAAAACAAAATGAAATGCTCGAAATTCACGTTTTGACAGCTTCAGCGCTCGATGAAACCAAAACAAAACATTTCCAGCAGCATAACTGCATGACCAAATCAAAACAAAAACAGAAATTTTGTTGCCAGAATTATTGAAAGATTCAAACATTGAGTAAACAGAGTTACCAGTTTCATCAAAATCGTCGAAATTCGAGCAAAATTTGCTTGAGATTGGATGGATTTGTTCTAATTTTTTCGATTTTTTTAACAATGCTCGATTTGTTAGAAAATTGTCAAAATTTTCTGAAATCACCGGAAAAAGTACGAATTCGTGTAAAACTGAACGGAATAAAACAATCATTATGAAGTGACGTTCCCCTCGGTTCAGCCAGCTGTGCGGAAATAACCGAACCGGTATATCGAAGGTCTTTAAAAGTCCGATAAAACCAAGAGGGTGACGTGACGTCATATTGTCGTAGCCGACATAAGAACTTTGCTTGTAACGAAATTAATTCTAAATACGAACGAGGAGCACTTTGGTTTACATCAAATCAGTTAAAGTGTTCATTGTTTTCTTTTGTTTACTGCTACTATTGTTTGTTGATGACATTTTAAGCGATTTTGACGTTGTCAAACTGACCCCCATCGATCGGTGGAAAAACAATGTTGCCTATTGTCAAACTCTGTATGTAGAGATAGGGATGCCAGTTGCCTGGATAAAACGGTATATCTGGGAACATTGCTTTTGATGGTTTTGAAATATTTTAGAACTCCAAGTGAAAAAAAGTGGCTGGATGTTGTTGGCTCGAATCAAAACTTGTCGAAAGTAAACAAAGTTCATTTCATATCGTCAACCTGGCGCCCAGGTGGTGAAATCAACGGAGTGCTGGAGCGTTGCCAGAAAAATTTTATTTCCAGATCAAATTGTACTAAACTTCCCAGTTTAACACAGCCGGAATGCTGGCTGGTTCTAATTCGTATTCCGGCTCCGGTGACACAACCGATTCAAGTTAGAATGTTTAAGGGGTACCATTTCGATGCGGCTTAGCCGCAAAACCGAGGCCTAGAGGGCGAGGTGGCCACCGACCCGCCGTCGGAAGCAAGCGAACCTGTGATCCACTCGTTTGCCCGGCTTACTCAAACATAGGGGCTATCCCTAGTTTAAGTCCGACTGAGCGGTAGCGAAGTCGGACAGCACGCGCGAAAGCGATGTGGCGTAGCCACATTGGGTGGTGGACACAAAATAAAATTGGCAACGCTAGCAAAATGTAAACACAAATGAACACTCCGGATGAACCTATCGTCAATTGACATTTCGACACTTCTGTGAACTTACCTACCAAAAAGCTCACCTACCAAAAAGCTCCCCTACTAAAAAGCTCACTGAATACAGACTTCCACCTTAAAAGCGCTTTCTAAATAAAGCTCACAGCCTGGTGGCGGGAATCGGAACTACTGGAGTTGCCATAATTATAGAGCAAATAAACTATTTTTAAATTTTGCATAAGAAACACAAAATGACTAACAACCACATATTGTTTAGTCAATTGCCCATACTTTTAGCTATCTCCTGGTGCATTGTTTATTCCAGGTAAAGGCCTAGTGCCGAGAAATTAATTTTTTAGTAGAAATATAATCTACCAAAAAGCTTATCTACTAAAAAGCTTCCTTACCAAAAAGTTAACTTGTCATACTGAGTGATATTTGTTCACAGACTTGGGGGCGAGAAATTGATTTTAATATTAATTAATAGTAGAAAAATATTCCACCAACCAAAAAGCTTATAGCTACCTACCAAAAAGTTCGTCTTCTAAAAAGCTTCTTTATTAAAATTTTACCTGTATGCCACATGTATCCGCACCCTGGTGACTCAAAGTTAAACATCGCTAATGTAATGATACGCGTGTGAATCAGTTCTCGTCATTCGTTGGACGGTAGAGTTGGATTTAGATGTCCGATTTTTGCGACTAATCGATTAGTAGCTAATCGATTATTTTTTCCTCGTCATTAATCGTAATCGATTAATGCCAAGAAATAATCGATTAATTGAAATAATCGATTACATCAAAAAAATTCTGAGGCTTAGGGACGTTTCGATATTAAAATACATCGATACTTAGAATCGATACTGGTATCGAATGCAGGTACTGATACTTTCGATATAATCGTAGTCGTAGTATCGATACTTGAAAGTATCGCCATTCGATTCCAAACATTTACAGTAGCTTTTCCTGAATTAGGTAATCTACAAACCGTTGTTTGGCAATTCAGCAGTGGGTTTTGTCAGTCAACGTTTTACCAACGACGTTTTACTCTGCTCCTGCAAAAAGAAAAAAATCTTTCGACAAATATTTTTTATTGGTCTGATCCGTCGACGATTCCGTCAGACGTCGAATGTCAGAAAAGATAGACAATAAATAGTTGGCTGATCAGAAAGTCTCATGGACTGTCAAATAATGGGCAATATTCGGAATCGATTTTTTTTATCAAACGCGATCGGTGCTCCAGTTATTTAGCAACTCAAATACAACAACCGATTCCGCAACGGTTCAGCCTGAATAGGTAATTACATTTCACACGGAAATCATTTCAAAATCGTTCACAATTCCGAATCGAATACTTCCAACTACTGGTTCCTTCGATTCTTTTCGATATCGTAAAGATTGTATCGATATCAGTAAAGTATCGTACTTGAAGTATCGATACCAAAAAATCGAGTATCGAAAACAGAAGTATCGATTCCGTACTAGTATCGAAAATATCGCAACGTCCCTACTGAGGCTAGTTTTTAGTTAGGTATAACAGAAAAACCTGTTTTAATCCACCTAGCGGTGCAATTGTGCCTTTCTCAATCATGAATAACGAGAATGTGTGCGTTGTTTATGTTCATTAAAAGCTTTCAAATGCATATATTACATTTTATTATTATACATCACATGACAACTATATACAGGAAAATAAATCATTATTCGAGTTCTAAAATTTTGAAAAAGAAAAAACAGCCACGGTAATATTGAACTGAAAAAAGGTGCGAAATCGGCAAAGTCCCAAAGTCGATTTTTATAAAAAAAATTTTCGAGATAACATAAAATCTCGACGTTTCACGCATTTGGCATCAAAAATACGAATTCGATTTCTGAAATTTCATGGGGTCCCCCCTTTGAAATTTTTTTTGAGTTCTGGCTTATATGGGAATTGCATATGTGACCGGATGGTTCAGTCTATATTTCCGGAACCATAGCGATCCGTGCGAAATTTTATAGACATCTGTGGGGATAATATAGTTATCATTTGGTACTAAGTTTGTGAAAATCGGCCCAACCATTTCCGAGAAACTGATATGAATTTGCTAGTTTTGAAAGATGGCCGCTTTTTCCGGGCACTTCCGGAACCGTCTATGGTGGTCAATGTAGTCAACGAAAGTTTAGTTGGCCGTCGGTAACCTAGAACAGCAAATTGAAGTTGTTTGAGAGACATTTTACCGAATTTTTAACTTTTTTGCTTTCATCGGAGTATCGGTTTGAACCGCAATTTGCTATGTGATCGCACGCCACAACCTGTCATTCCGGAACCGGAAGTCGGATCGGGATGAAATTAAATAGTCATTTACGTGGACGCAATACCTTTCATTTGAGACCAAGTTTAGTTGAATCGGTCTAGCCATCTCTGAGAAACCGATGTGACTGTTATTCTGAATTTAGATACTTCCGCCGGGGCTTCCGAAACCGATGATGGTGGCCAATGTGCCCAAATAGACTTTGAATGGATGTTAGTGACCTAATACTACAAATCGAAGCAGTTGTGGTCATATTTTGGAAAAATTTTCACCTTTATACATTCATTGCAGAATTTATTAAAATCGACATTTTCTGCGTGTTCGTACTCATCACCCTGTAATTCCGGAACAGGAAGTCGGATCCGTCAGAAATTCAATAGCAGTCTATGGGAACGTTGCACCTTTCATTTGGGACTAAGTTTGTGAAAATCGGTTCAGCCATCCTGAGAAAAGTTGGTGAGATTGTGTTCGCGTACACACACACGGTTTTCAGAGCAATTGCAATACCTTTCTATTGAGAAAAGCAAAACGTCAATCTCGAGCGTTAAAGTTATGTAAAAAATAACAGTTTATTTGAAAGTGATTAGTAGATCAATGCCAGGTGTGTTAATGAACTTGATTGAATTGATAGCTGATCCCAAAAAGAATAAAAAAACAACCACTAAGTTAGTAGAGATATGCTGATATGGCATCGATTCGCTACTGTTTTAATGGATATTCGTTCAATTATTTACACAAGTATAAACTTGTTTGTAAGAACATGAATGTCTTCTGTGGCTAGGTTACTGAATTACGTTACTGTTGAGTGATTGTAATTATGATAATCGTTCAATTCTAGTTTATACCAAGTTTAATCTCATAAAGAACCACACGCGGATAAAATGTTTCGATGTCTTCGGAATACAGCAACCCTTTATTAGAATTAATAGAACTTCTCGATCTAGTGTATGTTGCAGAGGCGCATATAGTGTACCTAACCCTCTTCTTCTCTTCATGCCGTTTGCGGCCGGTACTGTTGCAAGCCTTTCCTTGCTTGAACTCAAATCATCGGAAAAGTATTTATAGAGCGAATCCGAATGACTATGTTCAATTCGTAATCCCACGATCTAAAGTTTCCAATGGATCTGTTTAAAATGTTAAAAAATATGATCATGAATGTAAGACTTATAAAAACGTAAGTTTATGGTATTTCAGAACCTTCTACTTTTAGCTATCTCCTGGTATAGTGGCTATTCTAGGAAAAGCCCGGGTGCTGCGAAATTAATTTTTTAGTAGAAATATAATTTATCTACCGAATAGCTTCCTTACCAAAAAGTTTGCTTGTCATACTGAATGATATTGGCTCAAATATTTTTAATTTTGAGTGAGCCACAAAATTGTCCAGTAACCGGATATCGTCTAGTCGATTGCACATACTTTTAGCTATCTCCTGGTATAGTTGGTTATTCCAGGAAAAGGCCGGGTGCTGAGAAATTAATTTATTAGTAGAATTATAATTTATCTACCAAAAAGCTCATCTACCAAAAAGTTTGCTTGTCATACTGAATGATATTGGCTCAAATATTTTTAATTTTGAGTGAGCCACAAAAATTGTCCAGTAACCGGATATCGTCTAGTCGATTGCACATACTTTTAGCTATCTCCTGGTATAGTTGGTTATTCCAGGAAAAGGCCGGGTGCTGAGAAATTAATTTATTAGTAGAATTATAATTTATCTACCGAAAAGCTCATCTACCAAAAAGCTCATCTACCAAAAAGTTTTCTTGTCATACTGAATGATATTGGCTCAAATATTTTTAATTTTGAGTGAGCCACAAAATTGTCCAGTAACCGGATATCGTCTAGTCGATTGCACATACTTTTAGCTATCTCCTGGTATAGTTGGTTATTCCAGGAAAAGGCCGGGTGCTGAGAAATTAATTTATTAGTAGAATTATAATTTATCTACCAAAAAGCTCATCTACCAAAAAGTTTTCTTGTCATACTGAATGATATTGGCTCAAATATTTTGAATTTTGAGTGAGCCACAAAATTGTCCAGTAACCGGATATCGTCTAGTCGATTGCACATACTTTTAGCTATCTCCTGGTATAGTTGGTTATTCCAGGAAAAGGCCGGGTGCTGAGAAATTAATTTATTAGTAGAATTATAATTTATCTACCAAAAAGCTCATCTACCAAAAAGCTTCCTTACCAAAAAGTTTGCTTGATACTGAATGATATTGGCTCAAATATTTTTAATTTTGAGTGAGCCACAAAATTGTCCAGTAACCGGATATCGTCTAGTCGATTGCACATACTTTTAGCTATCTCCTGGTATAGTTGGTTATTCCAGGAAAAGGCCGGGTGCTGAGAAATTAATTTATTAGTAGAATTATAATTTATCTACCAAAAAGCTCATCTACCAAAAAGCTCATCTACCAAAAAGTTTTCTTGTCATACTGAATGATATTGGCTCAAATATTTTTAATTTTGAGTGAGCCACAAAATTGTCCAGTAACCGGATATCGTCTAGTCGATTGCACATACTTTTAGCTATCTCCTGGTATAGTTGGTTATTCCAGGAAAAGGCCGGGTGCTGAGAAATTAATTTATTTGTAGAATTATAATTTATCTACCAAAAAGCTCATCTACCAAAAAGCTTCCTTACCAAAAAGTTTGCTTGATACTGAATGATATTGGCTCAAATATTTTTAATTTTGAGTGAGCCACAAAATTGTCCAGTAACCGGATATCGTCTAGTCGATTGCACATACTTTTAGCTATCTCCTGGTATAGTTGGTTATTCCAGGAAAAGGCCGGGTGCTGAGAAATTAATTTATTTGTAGAATTATAATTTATCTACCAAAAAGCTCATCTACCAAAAAGCTTCCTTACCAAAAAGTTTGCTTGTCATACTGAATGATATTGGCTCAAATATTTTTAATTTTGAGTGAGCCACAAAATTGTCCAGTAACCGGATATCGTCTAGTCGATTGCACATACTTTTAGCTATCTCCTGGTATAGTTGGTTATTCCAGGAAAAGGCCGGGTGCTGAGAAATTAATTTATTAGTAGAATTATAATTTATCTACCAAAAAGCTCATCTACCAAAAAGCTCATCTACCAAAAAGTTTTCTTGTCATACTGAATGATATTGGCTCAAATATTTTTAATTTTGAGTGAGCCACAAAATTGTCCAGTAACCGGATATCGTCTAGTCGATTGCACATACTTTTAGCTATCTCCTGGTATAGTTGGTTATTCCAGGGAAAGGCCGGGTGCTGAGAAATTAATTTATTTGTAGAATTATAATTTATCTACCAAAAAGCTCATCTACCAAAAAGCTTCCTTACCAAAAAGTTTGCTTGTCATACTGAATGATATTGGCTCAAATATTTTTAATTTTGAGTGAGCCACAAAATTGTCCAGTAACCGGATATCGTCTAGTCGATTGCACATACTTTTAGCTATCTCCTGGTATAGTTGGTTATTCCAGGAAAAGGCCGGGTGCTGAGAAATTAATTTATTTGTAGAATTATAATTTATCTACCAAAAAGCTCATCTACCAAAAAGCTTCCTTACCAAAAAGTTTGCTTGATACTGAATGATATTGGCTCAAATATTTTTAATTTTGAGTGAGCCACAAAATTGTCCAGTAACCGGATATCGTCTAGTCGATTGCACATACTTTTAGCTATCTCCTGGTATAGTTGGTTATTCCAGGAAAAGGCCGGGTGCTGAGAAATTAATTTATTTGTAGAATTATAATTTATCTACCAAAAAGCTCATCTACCAAAAAGCTTCCTTACCAAAAAGTTTGCTTGATACTGAATGATATTGGCTCAAATATTTTTAATTTTGAGTGAGCCACAAAATTGTCCAGTAACCGGATATCGTCTAGTCGATTGCACATACTTTTAGCTATCTCCTGGTATAGTTGGTTATTCCAGGAAAAGGCCGGGTGCTGAGAAATTAATTTATTAGTAGAATTATAATTTATCTACCAAAAAGCTCATCTACCAAAAAGCTTCCTTACCAAAAAGTTTGCTTGATACTGAATGATATTGGCTCAAATATTTTTAATTTTGAGTGAGCCACAAAATTGTCCAGTAACCGGATATCGTCTAGTCGATTGCACATACTTTTAGCTATCTCCTGGTATAGTTGGTTATTCCAGGAAAAGGCCGGGTGCTGAGAAATTAATTTATTAGTAGAATTATAATTTATCTACCAAAAAGCTCATCTACCAAAAAGTTTTCTTGTCATACTGAATGATATTGGCTCAAATATTTTTAATTTTGAGTGAACCACAAAATTGTCCAGTAACCGGATATCGTCTAGTCGATTGCACATACTTTTAGCTATCTCCTGGTATAGTTGGTTATTCCAGGAAAAGGCCGGGTGCTGAGAAATTAATTTATTAGTAGAATTATAATTTATCTACCAAAAAGCTCATCTACCAAAAAGCTTCCTTACCAAAAAGTTTGCTTGATACTGAATGATATTGGCTCAAATATTTTTAATTTTGAGTGAGCCACAAAATTGTCCAGTAACCGGATATCGTCTAGTCGATTGCACATACTTTTAGCTATCTCCTGGTATAGTTGGTTATTCCAGGAAAAGGCCGGGTGCTGAGAAATTAATTTATTAGTAGAATTATAATTTATCTACCAAAAAGCTCATCTACCAAAAAGCTCATCTACCAAAAAGTTTTCTTGTCGTACTGAATGATATTGGCTCAAATATTTTTAATTTTGAGTGAGCCACAAAATTGTCCAGTAACCGGATATCGTCTAGTCGATTGCACATACTTTTAGCTATCTCCTGGTATAGTTGGTTATTCCAGGAAAAGGCCGGGTGCTGAGAAATTAATTTATTTGTAGAATTATAATTTATCTACCAAAAAGCTCATCTACCAAAAAGCTTCCTTACCAAAAAGTTTGCTTGATACTGAATGATATTGGCTCAAATATTTTTAATTTTGAGTGAGCCACAAAATTGTCCAGTAACCGGATATCGTCTAGTCGATTGCACATACTTTTAGCTATCTCCTGGTATAGTTGGTTATTCCAGGAAAAGGCCGGGTGCTGAGAAATTAATTTATTAGTAGAATTATAATTTATCTACCAAAAAGCTCATCTACCAAAAAGTTTTCTTGTCATACTGAATGATATTGGCTCAAATATTTTTAATTTTGAGTGAACCACAAAATTGTCCAGTAACCGGATATCGTCTAGTCGATTGCACATACTTTTAGCTATCTCCTGGTATAGTTGGTTATTCCAGGAAAAGGCCGGGTGCTGAGAAATTGATTTTAATATTAATTGAGTAGAAATATATTCCACTTACTAAAAAGCTCATCTATAGAAAAGCTTCCATAATGAAAAGTTTACCTATCATACTACACGTATCCGCACCCTGGTGGCGGTGACTGCGTTCGCTAGCTTCTAGTACAGCATATTGCAATCTTAAAGTTATATATCGCTAATACAGTGTTACTTGAGTGGATCAGTTCTCATCATTCGTTGACTGTCTGAGGAAGAGAGATGATGGTAACCGGGATTATCATATCCCAGATTTGTCTGTAATGTTACAGATTTTTTGCATAAATCTGGCATTTTGAAGAAAATTTCACAGGTTTCCAGATTTTTGAAAATATTGTGATTTTTCACAGATTTTCTGGAAATTCATCTCAGATTTTTTTCTATCAATATTCTAGTTAAACTTTATAAGAGACACAAAATGACCATTAACATTGTAATATCTGACGTTTAAAATACGCACAATGAGATCACACATGTTTACACTACCGCCCTCGCCTCAGGCCAAGAAGCGGTTTGTTTGCCAACCAATTCGTCGTGTAAAAGTATTGTTTACCTCCCAATTTTACCAGAAAAGCGGCGCAACCAGCTGGATAAGTCTATAGGGAAGTGCCACACGAGCCTTGAGAAAAAGCAGAAAAATGTAACCTTTTTATGCAGTTTTTCATGAGACTAATTTTCCTTCAAAATGTATGAAGTTTTACGTCTCCAGCGTAAGGTAGGCATTGTTCCCATAACTTCAACATAAATGGATGCTTGAAATAAAAAACAGTGTATAAGGCATTTGGACCAGCCGGGAAAGCAGTTGTTTCACAGCGTTTGTTGATTGACATCATTTTTTGCTGGAACTTTTTCAAAATGAAGAAGACAGTTGCATTCGAATATCTTTTGGGAGCGAAAAACGCATAACTGCAGCCGGTGTTGCTCGGCATGAAACAAGTGGAAAATTACCTCATCGAAAACACGAAATCCTTCTAATAAATTATTAATTGTCTTTAATTCTAATTATAAGGTGTCTTGAATGGGCTTCCATTCGTCATGAAAACATCTGGTAACTTTATTGTACATCTTCCATGTCAAATACGGTTGATGCTACAGTTGCTGTTGCTATTCATCCCCCTTCTGAATGTCTTTCCGAAACATAAGGACCATCCCGCACAAAAAGCACAATGTTTCCCTAGTTTCAATTGCTAAATTTAATATTTTTTTTAAAATGCCTAACTGTACTACTAGTTATTAAAAATAGCTCTAATTGACCACCTTATTTGTAACGAAAAATCAATTATTCCCTCATGTGTATCGAGCTACACGCAGAATTTTATATATGCATCGATAGCATACTTTTCTATCTGCCTCTCGTTTCTTCTGCTGTAAATTTTATGCATTGGACATATTCGGTCTATCAGCTCATTGAAGTACTAGAAGTATATGCTAGGAAATTGCATAAAAATCACAGCAGAAGAAAAGAAACGGGAATAGAAAGTAAGCTAATAATGCATATTTTTTTATTTCTAAGTGTGTATTCCTAGTTTTAAGGTAGTTTTAAAAGTGTTCCCTCAGCTTCAATATAAATAATCAACTAACTTATATCCGAAGAATATTTCCTTGTCCTGATACTAGGTGTAAACCAACAGACTACCGTATTCAATAAAATTACAATCACAAAAAAAATATATTTCACCGCGTTAAAGTATTTAAAATGTAAAACGAAGAAGCGTGCTTTGCGAAACCTAAGACTAAAACAAATGAACTAAATAAATGTACATTTAATGCACATAAAACCCATTACGTGGAGATTTTTTAAAATACTTTCCGTTTGCTACATTAAAATGATTTTAATTATTTATTTTATTATTCAAATGAATACAATAAGTACGATGGATATAAAGTATATCACGAATGAATTAAATATTGTCCGTACTTTACCAAAGGAGACGCGATGATTATTTTTCGTCGCAGCAAGATTCGTAGCGCTATTCGGCGCACGATTCGTTGCAATGTATTTGTTATGGGAAGAATGACACTTAAATAAAAGGTGGTGCAATTGTGTATGAAAATATTATTGTAAATAAAACATACCAAAACCTGAAACTTTAGAAGCAAACATATCAGTCAGTTTCATTGACAAATTCAGTTAAAGTAAATCTAGAGAAAATTTACAATAGGACGTAAGTAACAATGAGAGATTCTCTTTGGGGTCTTTCTCTTCTGTCCATTACTCGGCCATTTCAACATTTACTACTCTACTCTTTGCATAATATTCTAATAAAAACCGTCGGCTTTCGATATGTACTGGAAAATTAGTGCAAAGTGTTATAGTGACGTCGTAATAAACGAAAGAGAAAGTAAACAAAGAGAGGCTCTCAATGTTACTTACGTCCTATTGAAAATTTTCTCTAGAAATAATTAGCGCACATTAAACTTGAGTAATACATATTTATTTTCGACGTTTTTGAGCATTTAATTATTATCAAATGCGCCATGTCACTTCGTCGCATCAAAATGATTGAATGGCTCGTCTCCAATGAAACGTACAATAATAAAGTTGGTTCTTATAAGATAAATGATTTGAACCAAAATCAAGAGAAATCGGAAGTATTCCGGACCAAACAGAGAGAAAATCATTCCTGTACTCTCTTCTTCTGGTAGCAAACCGGAGTAAGAACGAGCAAGTATCTTTTTGCTCCGGAGTAACATCACTTATTTCAGACTCACAGCACGTTCTAGAAGCTGCCTATACACCTCAACAGAATAAACGGGACAGAGATAGAAAACATTCAATCATTGCATATCTGACATTCTCCTTGTACCTACATACACACATACACCGGATGCGTACATCACCGGAAACCTACCTACAAAGCAAAATGCGTTAACTCATCAGTGGAGAGAAAGAAAAAATTCAAGGGTTGTGTACAGGACACGACCACGGTGACATTAAAAATGTAGCTTTTTTCAAGAGCGTGCAAATGAATTTTATCTATCACACATATCGACTCACGTTCTTGCTCCCTCGCCTGTTTTCATATGTTACAATTTGCTATATACCCTCCCCATTAAAACATAATTTAATGAAGGTCTTTTAACGGTAATCTATTAATTAATCAAGTATCTCACTAGGTGATTGGCATTATTTGGCTGATCCATCTAGTAAAAATAGGCTGGTTTGTCTAGAAAATATATTCAAAAGAAAAGTTCCATATTGAGAACTGTTATGAGGAAGCCCACGCCCGCCAACGGAAATATACAGATTCTCCATGCAATATGAAATTTCATTTTCCATTTAAATTTACAATATTGTACTAATGAACTTAAGTAAACAATCTTAAGTTTAAGTATTTCTTGATCGATTAAAGGTGGAAAAAATGAAAATATTTGATAAATTACATTGTTATGCAACGTTCGCACTACCAGTTAAAACGGGTTTTTATGCTACCTTGGTGACATTTTTCTTGTTGCTAATTATTAAAACGTGTTATAACTCTGTAGTGTAAACATTGTATTATTAAACCAATTCTGCAGCGTTTTATGTTATATAGGTGTTTTATGTGGTAATAGGACTGACATAATTATATCCTCAGCACAGCGGTTTGTTGCATAATTTCAAACAGATATATTTTAAAATTTAAATTAGTATACCTAACCGTTCAATTTGTTGTATACTTTAAAACGCAATTAGAACTGTGTTTTAAATACATAGGGCAGGACAGATACTCTGACTGGATAAACTGGGAAAACAATTTTAAGTCCAGTAACGCTAAAGACATGGCTTGAATTTGAATCGAAAAAGAACACCCGCTCAAACTGCTGCTGGGTCGGTAGTTCTGTTTTAAAATTTTCCGTTGTGTGCAGTACGAAACAAAAGTGTTTGAAATTAGAAAACAAAAAGTTCTGCTGGGAATGTGATTGTTTCCGATGCAATTACACTCAGGTTTTTTACGCAGGGGACACAGGCCGTGTAAATGAAAACCGCGTAAATTTCAAAAAAACTCGTAAATGAAAACCGCGTAAATTTCAAAATCCGCGTTAAAAACCTGAGTGTGCTCTCCTATATGTATAAAATACTACGCTGCTGAACAGTGCAATAACTACAGAAGCACGTTGTCAGATGCCTTACTGATAAAAAACATATAACCGAAACATGAAACATATGAAAACCAATAGGCTCTACCCTACGCAGCGACAAAGCGCCGTAAACATGGATTAACAAGTTACAACGCACACGCATGCATAAAATATATTTTTTTTAAACGCAAAACTCTTAAGCAGCACACACCGTATTGAATACAAACCACCCCACCCACCCACTTTGCAAATCATTCTGTGACACCGTGCTGGTACCCAAAAAATCCGCACACGGCCACCGCTGCCGAAAATGCATAGCGTCTACCGCTTATTGTAGTGCCCAGACGCTGCAGCCATGATCCTACCCGTCCGACATAAGAACAAAAACTGATTCAAACGTGTGCGCGTCACCTCTATTTATAAACTAACCGTATATGGTTTAGTCACTTAGGTGCGAGTGTGTGCAAATGCCAACGTTGCCGAAAATCGATAGCGCTTATTGCATCGCCCGGAGACGATGTTGCTCGTATGGGATATTAGCAACAACTGATTTAAACGGACATGCGTCGCTTCTATTTATGACTTTTCGTGTTTGACTGAGTCACGAAGATGCCCTCTAATGACGGCTGGGTCTGAGAAATCTGCCTCACGAATGGTAATTTTCCCGTATTTCGTGAACTTTTTAATTTTACCAATTTCCAAAAGTCTACTTTTATTGGGGAGATATTAAATTATTACCAATATTTAAGTTAGGTGTTTCTGAATCGGTTGGTGTATGAATGATTAAAATCCATCTAGTAATATCGGAGTTATAAGCGTGCAAACCTTACATAGTTTCGTTACATGGGAGATAGTTTAGATTTTAGAATGACACCTAGCCCCAGATAGTGGAGTAAGACATTATTAATGTCAAAAACTCAATCTGCAGGCGAACTTGTCGAGTTCATGTATGTATAAGCGTGTTCGGTTTGACTATCGGGTAAAAAATCTAATGGGTTTTATGTGCATTAAATGTACATTTATTTAGTTCATTTGTTTTAGTCTTAGGTTTCGCAAAGCACGCTTCTTCGTTTTACATTTTAAATACTTTAACGCGGTGAAATATATTTTGACGTAGGACTACGTCTTTGTTTTCGATATGGGGGTGCACTCTGCAAATTGGTATGTAACAAAAATTGGTCCAATTTTAAACGCATATAATTCAGCCATCTCACGATAAATTTTCAAATTTTTTGCACAAATCGCCCCGAAATACTTCTAAGAATAGATTCCAATAGATAAACCCAAAGATTTTTGATATCATAGCATTAAAAAATTAAATAATATACAACCTTGTCAAAATATGCGCATCAACACACAAAAGGTAGCGCTTCCCAAGCCCTGTACAACAGATTGGTGTACCTAGCGCGCTGCGCTTCTATGAATGACGTCATCATCGACTATTTAGAGAACGGACTTGGCCAGACACGCTCAGTTCCCTGTTGAACGGCTGGCAAAGCAGATCGCTGCGCTGTGTTTTTTACAGCCAGTGTAGCTGAGTTAGAAGTCCGTTACACTGGCTGTGGAGGGACGCTACCCTGTGTCGTCCAACAGGTGACCGCACCAACTGCTTCCTAAATACCGCTGTAAGGTTACCAGTAAATTTTTGGTTTAACTAGCACATGTATTTGCTATTTGCGCTTGAAATTAAGTAATGTAGTGGTAGTAATAAGCTTCCCATTTTAATTTAAACGCAAGGACAGTTTTTAAAACAGAATTTGATTAATTAGTTTAACTCATTTAACCAATTTTATCAATTCTGTAATTCAAAAAGGAATTTTTAAGTTATACGGAACGTGATGAATTTGGCACCACTTGCAACTGGTATAATCAACCTGCACAAAGTGTTGCATAACGCAGGGCTGTTTTTTGGAACAAAATGTGTTATCATACAGCCCTTCGCTATGCAAAATCATGATATTATGTCAGATGGGCTAAGCGCGGCCGTTCAATCGGGAAAGGCCGTGTGGAATTTTGGTGAAATGCACTAATAGTGTCGTGATGGTACTAGTTGTCTCTTTCGCTCTACCCATCATCATCATCAGCGTTGACTCATTTTGCATTGTGCGCTTGGGTTCAATGTTTGTGGCGAATGTATTGGTAGGCAGGGGAACTGGCGGTAAAATGAACACGTTAAGCAAAGTCATTATTTTCTAACTAAAAAGTGAATGAGATTTTACAATCACCTTATACGTTTCTTGTTAGACGTGTTTTGTACATATCTGGTAAAAATACTTCGTCATAAACACATTTTTCAAACATGATTCTTGATTTCTAAACATGTCCAAAAATAAGACATGTTTATAGCGAGTGGGTAAAATGAACATGTGCGACGATAAAATGAACAGCTTCTGGTGATCGGCAAAATGTCCTGTATGTATGCAATGCGCAGCGTTGGAAAGCATTTTCCGATCAATGCAAATATCCCAACAAACCATGAGCTTTGCATACACACAGGGCATTTTGCAGGCAAAAAAATTGTCACGAAAGAATTGAATTTTCATGATGTAATATTAACCATTTTTCAATCCTGTGGCATCGAAACACATCTACAAACTTGGGGTTATCCGTGGGTGTTTGAACTTTTAGGATCTGTTTGAGAGCAACTAGAAAGCTTGGTCTATACATGAGATGTGATTATATTGTCAAAAATTTGATTTTTCTTCACCGGTCCGGGTGTTTTTTCCCACACACTAAATACTAAGAAAATAAATATTTTACATTAAGTAGTATAGTCCTACGTCTACAGTTCGTGCAACCCCATAGGGCTGCAACTTGTAGTTTTTTTTGTGATTGTAATTTTATTGAATACGGTAGTCTGTTGGTTTACACCTAGTATCAGGACAAGGAAATATTCTTCGGATATAAGTTAGTTGATTATTTTTATTGAAGCTGAGGGAACACTTTTAAAACTACCTTAAAACTAGGAATACACACTTAGAAATAAAAAAATATGCATTATTAGCTTACTTTCTATTCCCGTTTCTTTTCTTCTGCTGTGATTTTTATGCAATTTCCTAGCATATACTTCTAGTACTTCAATGAGCTGATAGACCGAATATGTCCAATGCATAAAATTTACAGCAGAAGAAACGAGAGGCAGATAGAAAAGTATGCTATCGATGCATATATAAAATTCTGCGTGTAGCTCGATACACATGAGGGAATAATTGATTTTTCGTTACAAATAAGGTGGTCAATTAGAGCTATTTTTAATAACTAGTAGTACAGTTAGGCATTTTAAAAAAAATATTAAATTTAGCAATTGAAACTAGGGAAACATTGTGCTTTTTGTGCGGGATGGTCCTTATGTTTCGGAAAGACATTCAGAAGGGGGATGAATAGCAACAGCAACTGTAGCATCAACCGTATTTGACATGGAAGATGTACAATAAAGTTACCAGATGTTTTCATGACGAATGGAAGCCCATTCAAGACACCTTATAATTAGAATTAAAGACAATTAATAATTTATTAGAAGGATTTCGTGTTTTCGATGAGGTAATTTTCCACTTGTTTCATGCCGAGCAACACCGGCTGCAGTTATGCGTTTTTCGCTCCCAAAAGATATTCGAATGCAACTGTCTTCTTCATTTTGAAAAAGTTCCAGCAAAAAATGATGTCAATCAACAAACGCTGTGAAACAACTGCTTTCCCGGCTGGTCCAAATGCCTTATACACTGTTTTTTATTTCAAGCATCCATTTATGTTGAAGTTATGGGAACAATGCCTACCTTACGCTGGAGACGTAAAACTTCATACATTTTGAAGGAAAATTAGTCTCATGAAAAACTGCATAAAAAGGTTACATTTTTCTGCTTTTTCTCAAGGCTCGTGTGGCACTTCCCTATAGACTTATCCAGCTGGTTGCGCCGCTTTTCTGGTAAAATTGGGAGGTAAACAATACTTTTACACGACGAATTGGTTGGCAAACAAACCGCTTCTTGGCCTGAGGCGAGGGCGGTAGTGTAAACATGTGTGATCTCATTGTGCGTATTTTAAACGTCAGATATTACAATGTTAATGGTCATTTTGTGTCTCTTATAAAGTTTAACTAGAATATTGATAGAAAAAAATCTGAGATGAATTTCCAGAAAATCTGTGAAAAATCACAATATTTTCAAAAATCTGGAAACCTGTGAAATTTTCTTCAAAATGCCAGATTTATGCAAAAAATCTGTAACATTACAGACAAATCTGGGATATGATAATCCCGGTTACCATCATCTCTCTTCCTCAGACAGTCAACGAATGATGAGAACTGATCCACTCAAGTAACACTGTATTAGCGATATATAACTTTAAGATTGCAATATGCTGTACTAGAAGCTAGCGAACGCAGTCACCGCCACCAGGGTGCGGATACGTGTAGTATGATAGGTAAACTTTTCATTATGGAAGCTTTTCTATAGATGAGCTTTTTAGTAAGTGGAATATATTTCTACTCAATTAATATTAAAATCAATTTCTCAGCACCCGGCCTTTTCCTGGAATAACCAACTATACCAGGAGATAGCTAAAAGTATGTGCAATCGACTAGACGATATCCGGTTACTGGACAATTTTGTGTCTCACTCAAAATTAAAAATATTTGAGCCAATATCATTCAGTATCAAGCAAACTTTTTGGTAAGGAAGCTTTTTGGTAGATGAGCTTTTTGGTAGATAAATTATAATTCTACTAATAAATTAATTTCTCAGCACCCGGCCTTTTCCTGGAATAACCAACTATACCAGGAGATAGCTAAAAGTATGTGCAATCGACTAGACGATATCCGGTTACTGGACAATTTTGTGGCTCACTCAAAATTAAAAATATTTGAGCCAATATCATTCAGTATCAAGCAAACTTTTTGGTAAGGAAGCTTTTTGGTAGATGAGCTTTTTGGTAGATAAATTATAATTCTACAAATAAATTAATTTCTCAGCACCCGGCCTTTTCCTGGAATAACCAACTATACCAGGAGATAGCTAAAAGTATGTGCAATCGACTAGACGATATCCGGTTACTGGACAATTTTGTGGCTCACTCAAAATTAAAAATATTTGAGCCAATATCATTCAGTATGACAAGAAAACTTTTTGGTAGATGAGCTTTTTGGTAGATGAGCTTTTTGGTAGATAAATTATAATTCTACTAATAAATTAATTTCTCAGCACCCGGCCTTTTCCTGGAATAACCAACTATACCAGGAGATAGCTAAAAGTATGTGCAATCGACTAGACGATATCCGGTTACTGGACAATTTTGTGGCTCACTCAAAATTAAAAATATTTGAGCCAATATCATTCAGTATCAAGCAAACTTTTTGGTAAGGAAGCTTTTTGGTAGATGAGCTTTTTGGTAGATAAATTATAATTCTACAAATAAATTAATTTCTCAGCACCCGGCCTTTTCCTGGAATAACCAACTATACCAGGAGATAGCTAAAAGTATGTGCAATCGACTAGACGATATCCGGTTACTGGACAATTTTGTGGCTCACTCAAAATTAAAAATATTTGAGCCAATATCATTCAGTACGACAAGAAAACTTTTTGGTAGATGAGCTTTTTGGTAGATGAGCTTTTTGGTAGATAAATTATAATTCTACTAATAAATTAATTTCTCAGCACCCGGCCTTTTCCTGGAATAACCAACTATACCAGGAGATAGCTAAAAGTATGTGCAATCGACTAGACGATATCCGGTTACTGGACAATTTTGTGGTTCACTCAAAATTAAAAATATTTGAGCCAATATCATTCAGTATGACAAGAAAACTTTTTGGTAGATGAGCTTTTTGGTAGATAAATTATAATTCTACTAATAAATTAATTTCTCAGCACCCGGCCTTTTCCTGGAATAACCAACTATACCAGGAGATAGCTAAAAGTATGTGCAATCGACTAGACGATATCCGGTTACTGGACAATTTTGTGGCTCACTCAAAATTAAAAATATTTGAGCCAATATCATTCAGTATCAAGCAAACTTTTTGGTAAGGAAGCTTTTTGGTAGATGAGCTTTTTGGTAGATAAATTATAATTCTACTAATAAATTAATTTCTCAGCACCCGGCCTTTTCCTGGAATAACCAACTATACCAGGAGATAGCTAAAAGTATGTGCAATCGACTAGACGATATCCGGTTACTGGACAATTTTGTGGCTCACTCAAAATTAAAAATATTTGAGCCAATATCATTCAGTATCAAGCAAACTTTTTGGTAAGGAAGCTTTTTGGTAGATGAGCTTTTTGGTAGATAAATTATAATTCTACAAATAAATTAATTTCTCAGCACCCGGCCTTTTCCTGGAATAACCAACTATACCAGGAGATAGCTAAAAGTATGTGCAATCGACTAGACGATATCCGGTTACTGGACAATTTTGTGGCTCACTCAAAATTAAAAATATTTGAGCCAATATCATTCAGTATCAAGCAAACTTTTTGGTAAGGAAGCTTTTTGGTAGATGAGCTTTTTGGTAGATAAATTATAATTCTACAAATAAATTAATTTCTCAGCACCCGGCCTTTTCCTGGAATAACCAACTATACCAGGAGATAGCTAAAAGTATGTGCAATCGACTAGACGATATCCGGTTACTGGACAATTTTGTGGCTCACTCAAAATTAAAAATATTTGAGCCAATATCATTCAGTATCAAGCAAACTTTTTGGTAAGGAAGCTTTTTGGTAGATGAGCTTTTTGGTAGATAAATTATAATTCTACAAATAAATTAATTTCTCAGCACCCGGCCTTTTCCTGGAATAACCAACTATACCAGGAGATAGCTAAAAGTATGTGCAATCGACTAGACGATATCCGGTTACTGGACAATTTTGTGGCTCACTCAAAATTAAAAATATTTGAGCCAATATCATTCAGTACGACAAGAAAACTTTTTGGTAGATGAGCTTTTTGGTAGATGAGCTTTTTGGTAGATAAATTATAATTCTACTAATAAATTAATTTCTCAGCACCCGGCCTTTTCCTGGAATAACCAACTATACCAGGAGATAGCTAAAAGTATGTGCAATCGACTAGACGATATCCGGTTACTGGACAATTTTGTGGTTCACTCAAAATTAAAAATATTTGAGCCAATATCATTCAGTATGACAAGAAAACTTTTTGGTAGATGAGCTTTTTGGTAGATAAATTATAATTCTACTAATAAATTAATTTCTCAGCACCCGGCCTTTTCCTGGAATAACCAACTATACCAGGAGATAGCTAAAAGTATGTGCAATCGACTAGACGATATCCGGTTACTGGACAATTTTGTGGCTCACTCAAAATTAAAAATATTTGAGCCAATATCATTCAGTATCAAGCAAACTTTTTGGTAAGGAAGCTTTTTGGTAGATGAGCTTTTTGGTAGATAAATTATAATTCTACAAATAAATTAATTTCTCAGCACCCGGCCTTTTCCTGGAATAACCAACTATACCAGGAGATAGCTAAAAGTATGTGCAATCGACTAGACGATATCCGGTTACTGGACAATTTTGTGGCTCACTCAAAATTAAAAATATTTGAGCCAATATCATTCAGTATCAAGCAAACTTTTTGGTAAGGAAGCTTTTTGGTAGATGAGCTTTTTGGTAGATAAATTATAATTCTACAAATAAATTAATTTCTCAGCACCCGGCCTTTTCCTGGAATAACCAACTATACCAGGAGATAGCTAAAAGTATGTGCAATCGACTAGACGATATCCGGTTACTGGACAATTTTGTGGCTCACTCAAAATTAAAAATATTTGAGCCAATATCATTCAGTATGACAAGAAAACTTTTTGGTAGATGAGCTTTTTGGTAGATGAGCTTTTTGGTAGATAAATTATAATTCTACAAATAAATTAATTTCTCAGCACCCGGCCTTTTCCTGGAATAACCAACTATACCAGGAGATAGCTAAAAGTATGTGCAATCGACTAGACGATATCCGGTTACTGGACAATTTTGTGGCTCACTCAAAATTAAAAATATTTGAGCCAATATCATTCAGTATCAAGCAAACTTTTTGGTAAGGAAGCTTTTTGGTAGATGAGCTTTTTGGTAGATAAATTATAATTCTACTAATAAATTAATTTCTCAGCACCCGGCCTTTTCCTGGAATAACCAACTATACCAGGAGATAGCTAAAAGTATGTGCAATCGACTAGACGATATCCGGTTACTGGACAATTTTGTGGCTCACTCAAAATTCAAAATATTTGAGCCAATATCATTCAGTATGACAAGAAAACTTTTTGGTAGATGAGCTTTTTGGTAGATAAATTATAATTCTACTAATAAATTAATTTCTCAGCACCCGGCCTTTTCCTGGAATAACCAACTATACCAGGAGATAGCTAAAAGTATGTGCAATCGACTAGACGATATCCGGTTACTGGACAATTTTGTGGCTCACTCAAAATTAAAAATATTTGAGCCAATATCATTCAGTATGACAAGCAAACTTTTTGGTAAGGAAGCTATTCGGTAGATAAATTATATTTCTACTAAAAAATTAATTTCGCAGCACCCGGGCTTTTCCTAGAATAGCCACTATACCAGGAGATAGCTAAAAGTAGAAGGTTCTGAAATACCATAAACTTACGTTTTTATAAGTCTTACATTCATGATCATATTTTTTAACATTTTAAACAGATCCATTGGAAACTTTAGATCGTGGGATTACGAATTGAACATAGTCATTCGGATTCGCTCTATAAATACTTTTCCGATGATTTGAGTTCAAGCAAGGAAAGGCTTGCAACAGTACCGGCCGCAAACGGCATGAAGAGAAGAAGAGGGTTAGGTACACTATATGCGCCTCTGCAACATACACTAGATCGAGAAGTTCTATTAATTCTAATAAAGGGTTGCTGTATTCCGAAGACATCGAAACATTTTATCCGCGTGTGGTTCTTTATGAGATTAAACTTGGTATAAACTAGAATTGAACGATTATCATAATTACAATCACTCAACAGTAACGTAATTCAGTAACCTAGCCACAGAAGACATTCATGTTCTTACAAACAAGTTTATACTTGTGTAAATAATTGAACGAATATCCATTAAAACAGTAGCGAATCGATGCCATATCAGCATATCTCTACTAACTTAGTGGTTGTTTTTTTATTCTTTTTGGGATCAGCTATCAATTCAATCAAGTTCATTAACACACCTGGCATTGATCTACTAATCACTTTCAAATAAACTGTTATTTTTTACATAACTTTAACGCTCGAGATTGACGTTTTGCTTTTCTCAATAGAAAGGTATTGCAATTGCTCTGAAAACCGTGTGTGTGTACGCGAACACAATCTCACCAACTTTTCTCAGGATGGCTGAACCGATTTTCACAAACTTAGTCCCAAATGAAAGGTGCAACGTTCCCATAGACTGCTATTGAATTTCTGACGGATCCGACTTCCTGTTCCGGAATTACAGGGTGATGAGTACGAACACGCAGAAAATGTCGATTTTAATAAATTCTGCAATGAATGTATAAAGGTGAAAATTTTTCCAAAATATGACCACAACTGCTTCGATTTGTAGTATTAGGTCACTAACATCCATTCAAAGTCTATTTGGGCACATTGGCCACCATCACCGGTTTCGGAAGCCCCGGCGGAAGTATCTAAATTCAGAATAACAGTCACATCGGTTTCTCAGAGATGGCTAGACCGATTCAACTAAACTTGGTCTCAAATGAAAGGTATTGCGTCCACGTAAATGACTATTTAATTTCATCCCGATCCGACTTCCGGTTCCGGAATGACAGGTTGTGGCGTGCGATCACATAGCAAATTGCGGTTCAAACCGATACTCCGATGAAAGCAAAAAAGTTAAAAATTCGGTAAAATGTCTCTCAAACAACTTCAATTTGCTGTTCTAGGTTACCGACGGCCAACTAAACTTTCGTTGACTACATTGACCACCATAGACGGTTCCGGAAGTGCCCGGAAAAAGCGGCCATCTTTCAAAACTAGCAAATTCATATCAGTTTCTCGGAAATGGTTGGGCCGATTTTCACAAACTTAGTACCAAATGATAACTATATTATCCCCACAGATGTCTATAAAATTTCGCACGGATCGCTATGGTTCCGGAAATATAGACTGAACCATCCGGTCACATATGCAATTCCCATATAAGCCAGAACTCAAAAAAAATTTCAAAGGGGGGACCCCATGAAATTTCAGAAATCGAATTCGTATTTTTGATGCCAAATGCGTGAAACGTCGAGATTTTATGTTATCTCGAAAAATTTTTTTTATAAAAATCGACTTTGGGACTTTGCCGATTTCGCACCTTTTTTCAGTTCAATATTACCGTGGCTGTTTTTTCTTTTTCAAAATTTTAGAACTCGAATAATGATTTATTTTCCTGTATATAGTTGTCATGTGATGTATAATAATAAAATGTAATATATGCATTTGAAAGCTTTTAATGAACATAAACAACGCACACATTCTCGTTATTCATGATTGAGAAAGGCACAATTGCACCGCTAGGTGGATTAAAACAGGTTTTTCTGTTATACCTAACTAAAAACTAGCCTCAGTAGGGACGTTGCGATATTTTCGATACTAGTACGGAATCGATACTTCTGTTTTCGATACTCGATTTTTTGGTATCGATACTTCAAGTACGATACTTTACTGATATCGATACAATCTTTACGATATCGAAAAGAATCGAAGGAACCAGTAGTTGGAAGTATTCGATTCGGAATTGTGAACGATTTTGAAATGATTTCCGTGTGAAATGTAATTACCTATTCAGGCTGAACCGTTGCGGAATCGGTTGTTGTATTTGAGTTGCTAAATAACTGGAGCACCGATCGCGTTTGATAAAAAAATTCGATTCCGAATATTGCCCATTATTTGACAGTCCATGAGACTTTCTGATCAGCCAACTATTTATTGTCTATCTTTTCTGACATTCGACGTCTGACGGAATCGTCGACGGATCAGACCAATAAAAAATATTTGTCGAAAGATTTTTTTCTTTTTGCAGGAGCAGAGTAAAACGTCGTTGGTAAAACGTTGACTGACAAAACCCACTGCTGAATTGCCAAACAACGGTTTGTAGATTACCTAATTCAGGAAAAGCTACTGTAAATGTTTGGAATCGAATGGCGATACTTTCAAGTATCGATACTACGACTACGATTATATCGAAAGTATCAGTACCTGCATTCGATACCAGTATCGATTCTAAGTATCGATGTATTTTAATATCGAAACGTCCCTAAGCCTCAGAATTTTTTTTGATGTAATCGATTATTTCAATTAATCGATTATTTCTTGGCATTAATCGATTACGATTAATGACGAGGAAAAAATAATCGATTAGCTACTAATCGATTAGTCGCAAAAATCGGACATCTAAATCCAACTCTACCGTCCAACGAATGACGAGAACTGATTCACACGCGTATCATTACATTAGCGATGTTTAACTTTGAGTCACCAGGGTGCGGATACATGTGGCATACAGGTAAAATTTTAATAAAGAAGCTTTTTAGAAGACGAACTTTTTGGTAGGTAGCTATAAGCTTTTTGGTTGGTGGAATATTTTTCTACTATTAATTAATATTAAAATCAATTTCTCGCCCCCAAGTCTGTGAACAAATATCACTCAGTATGACAAGTTAACTTTTTGGTAAGGAAGCTTTTTAGTAGATAAGCTTTTTGGTAGATTATATTTCTACTAAAAAATTAATTTCTCGGCACTAGGCCTTTACCTGGAATAAACAATGCACCAGGAGATAGCTAAAAGTATGGGCAATTGACTAAACAATATGTGGTTGTTAGTCATTTTGTGTTTCTTATGCAAAATTTAAAAATAGTTTATTTGCTCTATAATTATGACAACTCCAGTAGTTCCGATTCCCGCCACCAGGCTGTGAGCTTTATTTAGAAAGCGCTTTTAAGGTGGAAGTCTGTATTCAGTGAGCTTTTTAGTAGGGGAGCTTTTTGGTAGGTGAGCTTTTTGGTAGGTGAGCTTTTTGGTAGGTAAGTTCACAGAAGTCATTTCGACGAGTTTTGATTCGAGCCAATAATATGGGCCCAAAAAAGTAGTACAGAAAGTATGCGCGGCCGCGAAGTTCGCATCAGTTTGCACATTTCAAACGATTGATTTAAAATTTCACAAACGTGTGAAGCTATAAATATTTTACGTTCTTTTCGTTGAAAAAGTTAGCAATGACGTGAATTTATTTAATTTTTTAAATGTATTAAACATTTACCTAATTGTATTCCAAACAATGAAGAAAAACGGTAAGCAGGCAACGGCTATCATCTATTTCCATCCGGCCGGAAGAAGTTACCGCTTATGAACGTTTTTTTTTTCTAGCAATAATGAACTGTCCTCGAACGCCAGCTCCGATGAGAAATGCCAGTTTTCTCATGTCTGCAGCTGCTATCCTCGAGACCCCCACGCTGTTGAAGAAGCCAGCTTCTTCGACCAGTGTTAAGCCAACCCCGTCCTGTGCTTCGTCCAGCACGGTTCAACCTCCGTCTGCCGCTTCCACAGCTGCGATGCAGTTTCTGATGTTCAACCAGATGCAGGCTACTGGTAGCGGATCACCCTTTCAGCAAAGTATGCTCAACAGGACAAACATGGTAAGGTATTTATTTAAAAAAAACAATCGACGTAACTCATTCGAACAAATTTAGGGCAGCAACACTTCTGGTTTCAATTTCACCATCCCCAGCGTACCGGATAGTACCACAACTGTAACAACAAGAATTATAGAGAATCTTCAATTTTCAAGCAATGAAAATAGTTACAAACGTAAACTAGATGGATCCGCCCAGAACAAACCACTTAAAAGAGTAGCCTTTGAACCGCTTCCGCTCAAACCAAACATAACCCGCAGACAGCAACGAACACTCCCAGCAATCGGTCCGGCAAAGCAATCCGCCAAACCACCCAACGAATCAGGTAAACCAGATCCGAAAAAGCTTTGCGTCATTACCGGTTCGGTGGAACACGTAACTAAGCTGACCAAGTACACCGTCGAAGTATCTCCGCTGGTGGAGGTCTACGCGAACGTACTCAACATCAAGACTGGTGGGTACGAGTGCGAAAAAATTCTACTGTTGCGAAACAAGACCGGCCCGGTAATGCAGGGCGTATTTTACGAAATTGACTTCCGTATGACCGTCCTTAGTGTGGGGGATTTGGTGCGCTGCGTCGGTCGTTTGACCAACGGTAGTCGGTTGCAGATTCTGAAGATTACACCGGCCACCGCGGAGGAAGAGCGGATGGCGCAGCGTCTTCAAACGGTATGCGGGTTTACGGCGGCAGTTAAGCGTTGATTCCTCGAGTTGAGATAGGAATAGGTGTCGATTGAGATTTAAACGTTTTTCACATTGAATGGTAAAAACCAATTGTTGATAACTAATGCAATAATGAAATGTCAGAATTTTATGAATTGTGATTCTAAGTGTTAATAACTATTCGAATTAAAAAAATAGTTGAATATTAAATCGAAAGAAACAATCTGTTTTCAATCCAGTGTTCCTGTACCGACCCAATTTTCTTTCGTTACAAACACTACATTGAAGACGACCAACACGGTTTTATGCCTAAACGATGGACAACGACCATCCTCGTTCACAACATGTGTACTCGATGGACTCGCAGATTGCAAATCGATGCTGCCTATGACAAAATCAACCATGATACCTCAATACGGACAATCTCGACATTCATGGACAACTTCTGCGTTGGTTTTATTCCTAGCTCGGTGGATAATAATTGTCTCCTGAACGGTAAACTAACTATGGTCGTCACAGGGCTCTTACCGGACTTCAGCGTATTTTTGAGAGAGTGGCGGCGATTTGATCTGGTTGTTCTGGATTGCGGTGGGCCAAGGAGAACCTCCCCACGGGTGCGGGGAACGTGTCGGAGATCCCACGATCGTTTGTTGGTGCATTGATGATGCTCATTGCTGGAGTTTATTGGTGCAGGATGGGGGTGGGATGCAGGCGTTGTTTTCTGCTGCATGCTTCATTTTGGGTCGCGCAAAATCTCTTCTGCACTCCTTGGGGTGAGGCAGAGTGTCCGGGCAAACCTCTGCCCTCCGGAAAAACAAGCGCCAACAGGAGGAACGAGATCGCAAAGCGATGGAACAACTGTAAACGACACACGAAAGTTCTACGAGAAGCTGAACAGTTCGCGCAAAGGCTACGTTCCGCAAGCCGATATGTGCAGGGATTTCGACGGCAACCTTCTTACGAACGAGTGTGAGGTGATTGAGAGGTGGAAGCAGTACTATGACGAGCACCTCAACGGTGAAGCAGCAGATGACGAAGGCGGTATGGCAACGGATTTTGGAGCAGGCGCAGAAGACGACAGGCTGCCGGCCCCTGATCTCCAAGAAGTCAAGGAGGAGATCGGTCGGCTGAAAAACAACACAGCTGTCGGTGTGGATCAACTACCCAGCGAGCTATTACAATACGATGGTGAAACACTGGCTAGAGCGCTGCACTGCGTAATCGCCAACATTCCGGAGAAGTGGATGGAGGGTGTCGTTTGCCAAATCTACAAAAAGGGTGACAAGTTGGATTGCTGCAACTACCGCGCGATCACACTACTTAGCACCGCCTACAAGGTCCTCTCCCAAATTCTTTGCCGCCGATTGTCACCATTTGCAAGGGAGTTCGTGGGGCACTACCAAGCGGGATTCACCACAGACCAAATATTCGCGATTCGGCAGGTTCTGCAGAAGTGCTGCGAATACAACGTACCCACACATTTGTTCATCGATTTCAAATCGGCGTATGACACAATCGATCGAGATCAGCTATGGCAGATAATGCACGAGTACGGTTTTCCGGATAAGCTAACACGATTAGTCAAAGCGACGATGGATCGGATGATGTGCGTTGTTCGAGTATCAGGGACACTTTCGAGTCCCTTTGAAACTCGAAGAGGGTTACGGCAAGGTGATGGTCTATCGTGTCTGCTGTTCAACGTTGCGTTAGAAGGTGTAATAATGATAGCGGGGATAGACACGAGTAGCACGATCTTCAGGAACCCCGTTCAGCTTCTTGGCTTCGCCGATGATATTGACATAATGGCACGGAACTTTGAGGCGATGTCGGAAACTGAAAGCTGAAGCCAGCAGGATTGGACTTGCCATCCACGTTTTGAAGACAAAATACATGAGAGGAAGAGGTGTGAACCTCCCATCCCGAGCTCCGACTGACGGTGACGAAATCGAGATGGTCGACGAATTCGTGTATTTGGGCTCACTGGTAACCGCCGACAACGATACCAGCAGAGAAATTCAGAGACGTATCATGGCGGGAAATCATGCTTACTTTGGACTTCGGAGGACGCTCCGGTCGAACAAAATTTGCTGCCGCACGAAGTTGATTATCTACAAGAAGATGATTAGACCGGTGGTCCTCTACGGCCACGAGACCTGGACTGTGCTCGTGGAGGACCAACGCGCCCTTGCAGTTTTCGAACGAAAGGTGTTGCGTACCATCTATGGTGACGTGCAGATGGAAGACGGAACGTGGCTCAGGCGAATGAACCATGAGTTGCATCATCTTCTGGAAGAACCACCCATCGCGCATACCGCAAAAATAGGACGTTTGCGGTGGGCTGGACACGTCGTAAGAATGTCGGACGACGACCCGGTGAAGATGATTCTTGAGGGCGACCCTACAGGAACAAGAAGATGGGGCGCACGGTGGATCGACCAGATAGAGGACGACCTGCGGACCCTTCGAAGACTGCGAGGCTGCCGACAAGCAGCAATGGGCCGAGTGGAGTGAAGACGGCTTCTGCATACAGCAAAAGACAACAAGGCTCTAGCCTGAACGGTAAGTAAGTAAGAGGGCCCACGGTTGGTAGAGTGGTTTATGGTGTCTTGGCCTACTTTGGGTGGTATTCTGGGATGGAGAAGAGGCGAGAGCGTTGTGGGTGTGGGTTCTGATTGGTGTCGGGTCATAAACGGCCGGCACAGCGTGCAGTGTTGTAGGTGTTTCGGTATTTGGCCATGGGCGCCCTCTCCAGCGCCTGGGTGGTGTGGCAGAAGACCCATTAATGATGATCGTGGCTGTGTTATACTGATAATGCTAGTTGAGTTTACCTGGTAGCAGAGGGTCCACACTCCAGGGAGCGTGGCGAAGGGCCCGCGTTCGTTGGATAGTTTTGGTTATATACGGTCGTATAGGTTGGTTTCCTCCTCCCGGACCACGTCCCGTAGTGATCACGCCAGGTCATATTTCCGCCGAAGGGATCTGGTTATCCTCGAGCTCCCGGCAGTTGCAGAGCAGGTGCTCGCCAGAGAGTCGGGTGTAGTACGTTCACATTCTGGTGGGATAACGGTGGAGATGGTATGTGTGTGGGCCACTTTGGTGCAGTGTTGCTGAACTCGTAAAAATAACTCTTATATTTCTCATTCGCGTGTTCTCATTGCGCCCAACACTCGTATCCGAGTGTTCTCCATACATGCTTTTCTTTCATTCGCTCCCCAGCCGGGTAGAATTTCTGCGAGTTCCAGTCGGCAAAAAGCCACTCAAATTGCACATATTGAAACCCACTCTTTCGTTCGCACCCACCCATTGGCGCTCACTCCTACTGCTGCTACCACTCGTCCATGCTCTCACTCGCCTAAGCTCCCACTCGTCCGTACTCCCACTCGTATCCACACGCACTCTTAAAGGCGTTCGCCTGCACTCGCACTCTTGCAGTCGCCAGCGCTCTCGTCCCGTCTCGCATTTCGTTCTTCGTTGGTAGACCAAGAATGCTGCAAATGAATTTATTCGGATATTTTATGTACAAAGTCCAAGCCGCGGCTGTTTGAAGATCGAATTGCACGATACGTCTGGCTTTCGTCACCGGTACAGCACGTCAGGAAACGTTAAAATTAGTTATATGCAGTTAAATGGAGGTATTCACATACAATATCAACAGCACGGAATGCTTTGACGTACGGAAAGAGTGAGCGAGAGACGCATTCAACTTAACTTGATGGAACTATGACGTGGCGTTGACGGACATTAACGTTGATGGAAGCTGATGTATCGTATGGATTGAGGTTGATATGACACTGGTATAGCGGAAAAGGAAATGGCGCGGGAAATTCTCGATTCATCGGTTCACTTGTTGGACAATGAAATCATAAACGCATCCGAATGAAATGCGGTCGCATTAAAACGCAAAAATACCTATATTGAAGTTTGAGATTTTTTGTGGAATAATGAAATTTTATTGTCAAATACCATGAAGGCACATAATTCCGCACAGTTTAGAATTCCGCGCACTCTGAGCAATATGCCAAATTTCAGAAGCAGGCTTGTTAAAATAATTGAACATGGCATACACATATGCTGCTTATGTTTATCCATACCGACTGAGAAAAAAATATTTTTTTTTCTGGTGGCTCATATACCTGCAAAATAATAAAATAGATCGCTCGTCCTTGTGGCCGCCATGTTTGCATATTTCCTAAGCGATTTCGTTAAGACCATAATGTAGAAAGTATAACTAATTTGAAGCGAAACGGTTGATTTTCATTTTCAAACTTGTAAACAACAAAATAAAAAGAGTGTGTTGAACTAAAATTCATAAGACCAAAATGGCCAGCACATTTATAAATAGGTACTATCTAGGGTATTATCAGTGAAATTACAGTGCGCGGAAAAAGGTGCACTAAATTTAGGCGAACCCAATTCCGCTCATAAAAATTGTAGTTTCAGCCAACAAGAAAAACATATAATACACTCTAGAAAACGTCAAAAACCATTGCTTATGGTCCGGCAAGGACATTTGGTCGGTGTTAAGTCAGACCGGACTAGGTCGCAAAACTTCAAAAAACTTCAATCAGTGCAATATATGATGCGCGGAATTTGGTGCAACAACACATCTTTCATTTTTGTAATTTTGTGTAATTCTGTTTAAATTCTCCTGTTGTTATAATTTTCCATAGTAACATAATAAAATTGCTAGCCAGTGGGACTTATTGCATAACTCTAACAATTTGGATTGATTTTTCATAACGAATTTAGCTTTACTCATGCCTTAGGTGCGCGGAATTGTGTGCCTTCACGTTATGTCACTGAATAAATATATGCATAAATCGCTAAGAATTCGTTTTGTGCAGATAATTTTCGTAAAATATCGAATTGAATAGCTGCTCCAAGAGTGAAACTAATTTTCATAAAAAAAATGAAAATTTCAGTGGTGAGCTGTTTGAAATAAAATTCATTTTGCCAGATCGATCCCTTTAATTAAAAAAAATTGGTATACAAATATCGTTCTTAAAAGATCGAATAAAAAGAAATTATTTATAATTGAACACGATAACTTTTCTAAGATGAACGAAAATAAATTCGTGCAAATAACGAAATTGTTAGTAATACACACAAACCTTTTTTTTAAATAACACCATTTTGTTTCATTCACGAAAAATAATTTCGGTATCGTACGATGTACACATAATATGCAAAATGCAAAAAAAATGAGAATTTGTGAATGAAATGACCGAAATCTACTATTTACAATGCACGAAAATACTTCGATGCAGAAAATGACGAATGAAATCGTGCATTGCACGATCATTTTTCCCATTCACGAATTTATATTTTCAGTGTATAATTTCTGAATTGGTTGATTTTTTTATCATTCCAAAATTCAAAATGGCGGCTCGCGTCGACCTCTGCACGACATCATCTTTGAACTTCAAATCCACGGCCTATTTCAATTTACAAGATTTATAAAATTCTTTATGACTTATATTGCCTATGATCGCAAGTCAGTCCCATAAAGATAGGAAATCCCATAGAAAACGGAACAAATATGCAATCATGGGTAGTATACATCTATGACCATTCCTTGTACATTTTGCATTAAATGAATCGGATCAAGATCTGTGCTTGATATTCGGATTAAATACATGGTTTCGAGATAAACGCATTTAATGCGGTTCACTACAAAAATTCAAATCCATTAACAAACATTGGCTTCTAGAGAATATGTATGTAGGAGATCGACTACCGTCATAAAATGAATTTCTAAACATAAGCACTTAATTTGTTTAAAATTTCGTGACCAATTCCAACATACGCTATCTGTCCTCCAAATTACGACGGACTCAGAGCAAATCTATCAGCTGTAAGAAAAGTACAGCGTGCGTTATATACTCTAAAGCATTCGTTCACAGTCCTAAATTGGCTCAGCCAGCAGACTATGTTAGAAGAAATCTCCAGTGAATGATTTTGCTTTTTACTTGCTCGTCAACTTCTCACGCTGGTTTTTCCCAGATAACGAATTAACTAGGGTCCGGGTTTGTTTTGCCGACTGGTATTTTCCCGAATGGATTGTTTTGTCGAATTAAGTATAAAAAAAGTTATTTTCAATGGTAATTGAATAGTATAAAGGATGATTCAATATTTAAATTTGACGAAAAGCATGGATGTGGGATGATAAATTATCAAATCAATAGTCAAATTGTAAAGAATAGTTAAGGTAATTAATAAAATCAAACTTTAAATGAAAATCGTTTCTCTTTGAGCGTCTTGGTGGAATTCAGAAAATGAAAATTTTGAAGATGCTGAATTTAAATGAAAATCAAAATGACTAAAGAAACGAAATATCTCTGAACTAATACCTACTATCGTGATTCACTTGCTTCTCTTATTCATACACATAATCATAGATCATTTCAACAAATATATAGAAAAAGTTTTATAAATTTGTACTAATGGAGATTTGAACATGACTGAACAACATTGTTTTCGGTAATACTGATTCTTCTTGACGCAAACAACAGTTTTTATGCGAATGCATAATATGTGTAGTCAGTCGATGAACTAAGGGAAAATGGAATACAAAAATCTTCTTCGTTATTTTGAAGAAAAGCGAACGAATTTTATTTTTCGGTTTATCTTATTCCATTTCCCGAAATTCCAACTGTTCTATTTTTTTTTTGGTTCATCGAGTTACTACAAGTCTATGTTTTAAAATTTTTTATTGAATTTCCTATTTCAGAAAATTGTATCAAGAGTTATCATGTCCGCCGCGGCACTCCTCGACATGGAAAGGGTTCAACATCTACTCTTCGAAAGCTCGTATGTGTGGCTTTGCCTGACTGAAAATTTTTCATACATAATGAATGTATACATAAACCTTAACGAGAGGTCCATTGTCACCTTGCCATCAAAATCGTATAACAAAATTACTTTCAGTTTGAGCACTTTATAGTAGACGCCCCTTAAAAGACAAGTTTTATTTAAGACACCGCACTTATAATTTGATTACATATTTTTAAAAAAATATGAAAAACAATATATTTAATTTGTTCTTTAAATACGACCGGCATAAATTTGTATAGACAGATAACGTATGTATGCAATGACAATTTAATGCGAACGCGCGCACTGTTAGTTTAGTTAGTTTTGACGTAGGACTTACGTCTTTCTTTACTATACTGGGTGTCATTTCAAAATTTTCAAAACGGATGCGTTACGTACACTTTGAACCTTAATAACTTTTCTCCTACTAAAGGAATTACTAATATTGTTTCATAAATCGAAAGGAAAACGTTCAACGCTTGCTATTGATACCTTGTTTGCTATGTAAAACTTGTTTAAATAGTTCAAAAACTACTTTTAATGCGAATCAACATTAATGCTAGAACCTATAAATATGGGTGTCACAGTTTTTCTTAAAGCCAGACGTGTCTAAGCCACAGAGCAGAACACACGTACGTGTGCTGCTCAACGAGAAGCTGCATTTGGACTATCAACCAAATCATAGCTACTGCCTTATTGCTGCCAACCAAGAACTGTCGTCGCCCTGCGTGAAATTCATCGCTCTCAGAAGTGGACAGAGTTACTAATTCACAAGCTGCTCTTCCAGTGCCTGGTCCGTGAGATTGCACAGCATTTCAAAACCGATCTACTCTTCCGGAGCTCGGCCGTAATGGCCCTCTAAGAAGCCAGCGAGGCCTGCCTGGTTAGTTTGTTAGAAGATCTGTGCGCTATCCATACCAAGCGAATAATCATCATGCCGAGCGGGAAACGGCGAAATAATATTCACAACAAACGGTTCTAATTAGGACCACAAAATCGTTCTCAGAAGAATTACAATTGAAATTTCCATTTCGTGCTTTGGAAAATAACTTCCCTCTTATCGGGTTAGTTATTTTCTATAATAATATCCGAAAAATGTACGATAAAACTAATAAACTGACCAACTGGACGAAAGCAAGAGAATACCTACAAAAATTTGAGTCAGAAAAGTGACATTGACGGAAAAATGCTTCGATCGTTTCTAAGTGTTTGGCAGCTGAAGTTGCCGATTTGTTTTCCAACGTCAATTATTTGCGCTGTGTTGTACGGAACAAACAGATTTTTGCGCGATTCGTTGGGAAATAATCAAAACAATTGTGTAGTAGATTCCGTAGATTTTACCGTAAATTTTGATAGATTTTGTAAAAGCATTAATTAGCCTGCTTTGATTGGTGGTTTTTGATAATCTTTCAAAAACATTAGTAAATGTGGCAACCCTGCTACTAAGCGAAAGCTACACCAAAAAGAATGATGAAAATATTTCCATTTGTCGCACAAAAGGATGGACTTCCATCTGCACTAAGAAGTTTATAAAAGAGATCGCATTGCGATATACAATGCTCATTCGATGTGAGCTGCGAAAGGGGAATGTTCGTGTATGTACGCAGCAGAAGCGAGTTCGGGCAAGGTTCGAATCGTTAGAAAGGATTCTCGTCTGGTATCACCAAAATAGTTATCTGCAAACCGTTCTTTTTAGGATGAAAACATAATGGAGAAAGAATTGAATTAGAAAGATCCATTTAACAATTTGCATTGAGTTTGCGCCTGTCAAGTCTGCTGTACTTTATCAGTGACACATATAAACCAATGTTTATCGAATTAATCTACAAACTACTAAGCGAAAGCCACACCAAAAAGAATGATGAAAATATTTTCATTTGTCGCACAAAAGGATGGACTTCCATCTGCACTAAGAAGTTTATAAAAGAGATCGCATTGCGATATACAATGCTCATTCGATGTGAGCTGCGAAAGGGGTTCATGTATATACGCAGCAGAAGCGAATTCGGGGGCAAGGTTCGAATCGTTAGAAAGGATTCTCGTCTGGTATCACCAAAAATAGTTATCTGCAAACCGTTCTTATTAGGATGAAAACATAATGGAGAAAGAATTGAATTATAAAGTTCCATTTAATAACTTGGATTGAGTTTGCGCCTGTCAATTCTTTTGTACATGTACCAGTGATTCATATAAGCAAATGTTTATCAAATTAATCTACAAACCCGAAGGTTTTTGCAAGTCCTAGAAAATCAGTGAATGTGGCAATCTCATTCGACATGAAATTTCCGTAAACATTCATTCAAAAAGTGCATTGGTTCAAATTATCCATGAATGTCATATGATATGCCCAAGTTTAGTCCTACGTCAACACCGCGGTTATGTCCCGGACATTACCCACTCCTAGTTTTTGCTTACGCTGTTTTAGGATTTCATCAGAATGCCGTACCTGATCCCTTCGCTCCTTTACGAGCGCTCCCAGTTGCTAAAAGAGTGTATACGTGCTGTTCTAATAAACATCTTTAGAGCTGTAAAGAGTGCTTAGCACACGGGAGTGGGTGGCATGCAGCAAAAACTCGCAGCTGAGGAGTCCCATCATGGGAACCCACTCTTCGTTAGAGCTGATATCTAGCGAGCCGACAAGAGTGCGAGTGACACACGAGCTTATAACGAAGGCAGATAACTCACATGAATCAAACGTAATTGCTGCTCGTGCTGACTGTCACATATTTGAGAATTCTTCGAAAACGTGTGTACAGCAGTAGGGAGCATACAGTGTGAGTCTCGCGCTCGCAGGCGAACGAGGAGGATGTGTTGGCTTCTCGCTCTTTTAGCAACACTGCTTTGGTGTCCCTACTCGGAATCGGGAGAATATCTTCTACTCATTTTGGTTGTTTCGGTCTGACCACCTGACTTGTGTGTGATCTCGAGATCCGGGATGCCGCTTTGCCCGGGGAGCATAGTGTGACCAGTGGGTCTCGGTGGGCTTCAATGACCTGTATGAAGGGGTGTAAAGAAGTGCCGGATGCAAGGTCTCTCAAGGCGCATAGGGAGAAGATGACTGGCAGCCGGCTTCTGCCGTGAAGATTCAACAGGAAGTGGGAGGGGGTAGGCGGAAGAACATCCTGCTTTCAAGTCCGCCGACTTTTATTGTCCAGGTGATGTTGGCGTCGATGTTCGGTCCGGGGCCGTGCCAGGCCCGTGGTCTCACGCGGTGCAGTCGGGCGATGGCTGGGAGGGGCTTTTTGGTGAAGTTCTGCTGTAAATTGGCGGCGATGGGGAGAAGGAGAAATTCCTTACCGGAAGTCCTCTCGAGAAAGTTTAGTGCCCATTTGAGTGCTACCTTGGCTGCCTACCAGCAGCGGGGGTGCTTGATAATAGCCCGGAGGCTAACCGCACCGCTCCGTAATGTATTGGCCCGAGAATAGTGGAGAGCTCTTCGAGGTTTCGGCACGTCAATTCGATCCCATAGAAAATTTTGCTGTGAATTGGGGATCGTCCGACATTCAGTGATGTTCTGCTGTTATTTTTGGAATAATGGGAGCAGATAGTGCGGACTAGCCGCTTTCTGCTTGCGCAGTCCTTTTTTAATCAACGGAAATGGAGTGTCAACGTTAGTTTTCGGTCGAGGGTTATTTCAAGGACGACTGGTTCCCTAGGTCATTGTTGCGGCGGATTGGCCTGGATTTCGCTAGGTGGTGATAGTCGCAGCTGTATGTGATGGTGCTCTTTTCGGCAGAGATTTTGAGTCCAGTTGCGAGTACCCATCAGCCGTACGGCCTCGACGGTCGCCGTGAGTGGTATTAGAGTACGTGGTTTTTCTCTGGACCACCAGGATGATGTCGTCGACGTAGACGAATACGTAAACGCCTCTGAGTAGCACGGCGAATAGCGAGTTCATCCTCACATGGAATAGCGTCACGGCTAGTAGTGAGCTTTGTGACACCCCGTTGGTCTCACAGACCTCCTGGGATAAGGTCCCTCCTATACAGAGTCGGAAGCGGCGATTGGTGAGGTATCTCTTGTTGAATCTGCCAAGGTTTCCCTGCAGGCCCCGTCGTTTTAGCTAGGTTTTTGCTACATCGCGTATGGCGATGTCGGCTTTGACCTTGTCGAGAACTTCACCGAGGGAGCCAAGGTACCGAGTCCGTTTGGAAGGCAAATTGTCGCGGGTCGAGGAGTTTGTGGTCTTCCGCCACCATTGTCGCCGGTTGATCATTTTTTCTAGTGTTTTTGTGATACAGGACAGCAAGCTGTAAATCGCTAGAGGTGCGCGTCTCTTGGCATTTTTCTTGGGATGGGTACTACGTGTGCCAGTTTCCATTCGTCTGGGAAGGACCTTCTTTCCTAGATAGCGTTGAATGTAGCCTCCGGGAGGGGAGTGGGAGTTGAAATGCGTGACTCGAATAGACCACACCGACACGAAAGGATTGCTTATCATTTCTGAGAACCGGTGTGCTTGGTCGAGGTCAATAATCATAAAAACAAGTCCTGAATAATTAACTATCTCTTAGGTACCTTTCCTAAACTAGCCTCATACTCACGATCAAAAGAGCCGGCAACTAGTAGGATCCACATGTCCCCCACCCAAGCGAATTGATCAACTTGCAAGTAGGAGCACATATCTACGAATCAGCCAAGAAGACTTCCGAATCAATGAGAATGGACCATGCCAGTCGAAGGCCACAGGCCCAGCGCTATCTCGTACAGTGTCATTGTCATTTCTCAGCCCACACCCTGGCAGACGTTCATCCGCCCATCTAGACTCTGACAAGATGAGAACCTAAAAAGCCTGACTGTTCGTATGTGCTAGTCCGTATAGATTTTGGTTTTGCTGAAACGAAACAAGAAAAGCAAAATAAAAGCAAAATAATTGCGATTAGTATCGTATTTATAATAAATAAGTCAACGATTTCTCATCTGTTGTTTGTTTCCTTGTTCGTAGTCCTCCTTCCTGTTCCTGATCTGTTTGGGCTATTGGCTTTCCGTTTCCTTGGCCATCACCTTCTCTTGCACCGAGTTGCATATATTGCAGCAAGAGAAACAACTTTTCAAAAAAATGAAAATAAATGCGAAATGCTCTCCTTCCAGACCCCGAACATAACCCTTACTTTCCCTTTGCTTATCATTTTGGTACCAGCCAGGAAGTACTTGGCCTTGTACCCACTGCTCTTCCATCATCCTCGTGGTTTTCTCCATTTATCAGTGGCATCACATGTGATATTTGGGTACGGAAAATGATTTCCTGAGCAGACAATTAAATGAAAGAAGATTGCCAGGTAATTTCTGCACCAGGTATCATATCGCATTTATAGATACACATATTAAGTGCATCTGCTATACGATATGATGGCTGGAAGGATAGATAAGCAACCCAAGCTCCCCATTAGGCTTTGGTAATTGTATTTGGTATATACAAAAAGAAGTTATTACAGGAACTTTTAAATTTATTTGTACCAAAATATGTAAAAAATGCCTAAAATTAATGTACAATAAAATATTTGTATATAATATCGAGAAACTACAGTGAAATTTAAGTCAGTTTTCCTATCCAAAAAAAAAAAAGAAGTCGTGCAAATGGCTCACTGAACGAGCAGCCGCAGCTGCTCTAAGACGATTTCGCTAGATTTTCAGAGCAGCGTGCACTCAGTGCACTAGCGCGACTGCCGGAAGGTTAAGCTTTTTTACATTCGACTGCAAAATCCAAATGGTTTCCGAAAGCGATTCAACACCTAAGACGCCTTGTAGCGCGTAATTAACATAGATAAAACTAAAGTTGATTAGTCTCTTTCTCGTTCCGGTTATTTACACTTTCTATAATATTATGTTAACGTTATAATCCCGTTTCTACTGAAAATACCTCTATAAGTCAACCGCACATTATTTTCCGTGCTGATATAAATAGCTGCTATTACACTTAATGTTAGATACATAAAAATGATTCTAAAATGCAAAGATTGTGAAAGTCTAGCCTATCGATTCTGGTAAGAACGTGTGATCCTGTTCATGGCAATTAAGGCCCCTTGCTTTTTCAGTTAGGAGGAAATCCACATCGCGACTAGATATGTGGAAGTAATGTAAATCTAGTCGACCAGCATACAAATTAAGAACACCGTCAGTCCACTTAGAAGCGCTGTTACGTAACCCAGATGAAATCGGCGTTCCTTATCGCTGAATCTCCTGCGGAAAAAAAACATTTGTTAAACTTTCAAGACAAATAGATCAGAAGAAAACTTACTTTTTTTTACTAGCCGAAAACGGTGTCGGTGGATTGACGCCAGGGATGTTACTATCCAGGTAGATCACATGGTAGGTGAAGGCCATAACGCCAATGCCAAATAATGCGGCCAGCAGTATCAGCGAAGGATCTTCGAGTTGCTGCCTTGCGTCACTTAATCTCGTCTGTAGCACTGAGTACCACCGTTTATAATCGATGGTTGCTGATGACGTGAGACGCTCCGTGGCCTGCAGGCGCCACTGTTGGAGCGTGTCCAGTGCCGCATTCAGTGACCCTGAAACAAACAAGTCGATAGCAGACATCAGTAATGACGGTGACTAAAAAGCTAGTATAAAGTTACTACTGCAAGGGATTTGCTGGTCTGGAATTCACACACCGAAGATGGAGGTGTGAGAAAAAGAATCTAGTAAACATTCCTATATGTATAAATGAACTGCATTTACCGCTTAGGAAAGAAATAAATACCTATACAAAACAGTAAGGTGAATGTCTGTTACGCTGATCTCATTATTATTCTGTTCGCGTTCCAGAAGCGTCTTCATTCGTGAGTTTCCTATATTGTCTTAGCAGGGAAAGGAGAAAGCAAGTGACCATAGATCTGTCGATAATGTCGCTGTTTGTTCAGTGGCACAAGGTAAAAATTTCTTGTGGTCAATGTACCATATAAATTCTAATTTTAAGTACAAGTTGACCAGGTGATTTAATTCATCCAAGCAAGATGTTTCGGACTCACCCTGCAATATTCTTTTCAAACAAATTTGATTTGCCAAAAAAGAATTGATGTTGGATCTGTTCCTAAAACAATTTCATCCTTTTCTGAATTAAATCACGACACGATGAGTCAACCTAAACAACCTCGCTCCGGCGTATTGCGTCATATACACAACAGCAAGCAAGAAAATGTAAACATTTAGCTCACCCGAGTTAAATGGCAGCAAATACCGGACGAGTAGGCCGGCTAGGGCGAATGCGATGGTCGCGGTTAGTATTTGGGGAAGCGGAAATCGGCGAACCGCTGCGCCCAGCTTCAGCTTGGACAGTTCCACATCGGTGTCGTCGAAAGACAGCTTCCGTGGCCGCTGCTGCTGTTCTGGACTTTGGATGACTGTAGCTGCTGATTTATGGGTTCCATTTCCATTCTCTGCCGGTGGCTGTTGTGCAGCTTCGGTGCCGATTGATTTTTCCATTTGACCGAACTGGAAATAGATACACTGCCTGACCTTGGTGGGTGCAATAGAGAAAAAAAAAGTGTTTAAGCAGACGATCATCTGTGGTGGATAAAGAAGGCGAATAATCTGTGCCGTAATCTTTATTTACAAAAGTAAGGTCATTCATTGCTCTTGCGTGGGAGTCCTACTGGTAGATGTGTCATGTGTACAAGAAACTCCGTTGGTCAAGTATATGCAAAGCAACGCCTACTTGATAATGTCTCTATCGTTATTAAAAAGAAATTAGAACAAAACAAAGATCTATTTTCAGATCTACCACTTTTTACAAACCTTCTGTTTTTTCGACAAATCCACACTTCACAGGTATCAGAAGATTATACAATTTGTAAAGCACTGCGGTTTTCAATAAACTGTAACCAAAATAGCACTAAAAATAATAAACGGGAAACGCACACAGCATTCACACAATTAAACGACAGTTGCAGCGACCATCGATGAGAGAGTCTTCAATCAAGATGGTTATAGGTGCGAAGGCAGCGGATAAACAAATGATTGGAAAACCTGTTTCTTGTTTTGATTGACTAGAGCCAGAGTATAGTTCGTAGAATGCAACTGTTATGCCGCTTAGTACAACGTTTTATTATCGATCAACAGATTTGCAGAATACTCAAACCTTATCAATGTTTTCCTTGATCTTCAACATATTCAATAATACAGATTTGCTCTGGGTGTACACAACTGAGAGAGCGAGCATACGCCATGCAAACCTCCAAACTACCGGTTTCGTATAAAGTTGTGTGGGTGATATGTACATGCTGTCCTACATGTTTACCTACGCGAATGTTGCCGAGTAAGCATAAATGTAAATAAAAAGAATAACCGTTTTTTAGCTGATGCCGCAAAATTGCTGAATTCATTGGTGAGCAGGTTGCCTATATGTCGGGGATTTTTTTATCGCTGTTACCTGTTAATTGGTAACGCTTGTTCTAATCAAGGTTTATGTTTAAGGTTCAAGTTACCTTTTTTAAGCATGTGTTAGAATTGAACGCTTGGAAGTGTGCGTAGGAAAATTTGTGTTCAGCTTTGCCACCGGATTATCCATTTAAACCTTTTTAAAACTCTAAAAGAAGAATATCAGTCGATTTATTAGATCATCACGATTCAATTCATGCATAATACCTGCTGGAAAAACCATCGGCTTAGCTAAATGGTGCTTTTGAAAAAGTGGCTGTGGTTTTTTCATAGCGCAGTTGTGTTGCGTACCCCAGCTCGGTGTGGTAGTGTGATAAAAAATCACAGCCACTTTTTCAAAAGCACCATTTAGCTAAGCCGATGGTTTTTCCAGCAGGTATTTTGCATGAATTGAATCGTGATGATCTAATAAATCGACTGATATTCTTCTTTTAGAGTTTTGAAAAGGTTTAAATGGATAATCTGGTGCCAAAGCTGAACACAATTTTTCTTACGCATACTACCAAGCCTTGAGGTAACTTGAGCCTTAATAAAGTTATGAACTGAATTCAATCTGCAAAATAATTGGTTGGGATTATTTGTTGAATTCAACAAAATTTATTTAGTGTGTCAATACAAAATAGGTATAATCGTTTCTAATATTTTTTTTAATTTAAACAATTGAAAGAAAATGATTTTAAAGTGGAAAGATCTACAGAGATCTACAGAGAATTAGTCTGTTCAATCAATTTTTACACAATTATTTAAATAGGGCCAGTGACAATTATCTCCGGAGGCACTCGAGAAAACGCTGTGTGTATCGTAACTGAAAATATATAGGACCAATCCATTCAAAATTTTGAACAGTAATTCTCCGCATCAGGTAAGGTAAGACTTTCACCAAATTATTATTACAATTATTTTTACAAAAATATGTTAGTAGACGCTGCACAGCCGCACATTTTGTCCCAAAATTACTTGAAAATATTATTTTTGATCTTCACAACTAGTATTGTAGACCTCCTGTTACTACTTTGATTTGTGAAACACAGTTAGTAGGTCTTGAAAACTGTCAAATGTGTAATATTCGAGCAAAGATTGAAAATCCTGAAAATCAGTGTAAGCTTCGTGCAGGTGTAACCGTCAAGTCTCTGATTGTAAGATTTATCGTGGAAAAATACTATTTTTCATATTAAAACACTGTAAAAAACAAGAGTTTAAGTTTAAGTGTAAAAAACAAGAGTTTAAGAGATCATTATCGAGCGACCACTGAAGGCGTGGAAGATTGTAGTCTCCAAAGACGAGAACAGTGTCGGTGCTGCCAGCATTGCCTAGAATTGTTTGAACGGCATTAACGTGCGCGTGATCCCAACAAACAACGAAAGCTGAACAAGCCTTTGATCTGAAAGAATAAGCTGAACAAGAACTGTTTAAGCCATTATCCAGCTAAATTGTTTGTTGAGACAAATTCGGATCACTATTTGGCCTGAGATAAACAAGCTAATATATACAGATTGATGTGGGAGGGCGATACGCACGGCGATTTGCTCTAGGCATTCAATTCCAGACAAGCTTAGCTGCGAGCCTACGAGGCTGTTCTACCGCTATTAGGACGCCACCGCCTCGACGCAGATGACTTGTTGTTGAGTTGCGGTCGCAGCGGTATATTACGTAGTTCGACGAGAGTTCAGCGTTTAATATGTCTTCGTGCAGCCAGGTTTCCGTTAGGATAATGACGTCGTAGTCACTAGAAGAAAGCGCTAGATGGAATTCTTGTATTTTCGTTCTCATACATCGCACGTTCTGGTAGTGAACGGAAAGAAACTGCTCGGAATGTGCGGCAACTTCGGAAGCAGTGGAAGCAGTCGTTTTTTCCTTCTTGGTCGAGATCAATAAGCTGCATCGCCTGCTGTTGCTTGGGAGTCACTTAGTCCGACACCGTTGGGAAATTCCTCATGAAAATGAATCAGTAATACTCAACCGAATACATTGATGCATTTTCATAAAGATTTTACCAACGGTGAGAGAACAAACTGCTTTTTTCGTTTTCCAAAGTGGCCGCTTATTGAGGCGTTCTAAGTTGAACCTTAAGTTTGCTTGCAATTTATGTTGTTCTGTTAGAAAAAAAAGTCTGATGCCGTTAAATCCGTAGAACGAGAAAGCCATTCCAAATCACCATTTTTTGAGACAACGCGTCCTGGGAATTTGCTCTGCAAGAACTTGATTGTAGCTACAACTTCATTGGAACGTTGCAAGCGCTGTCGAATAGGAGTTGCTACAGACCCGTACTCGAAGAAATTCTTCACCAAATTACGGATTGGCTTGTTTGTAGGCGCCGAATGCCTGCCATATTTTTTACGATAAGCACACACAGGTTTCACTATTGAACGATCGTTTTCAATGTAAAGAGCTACAATCTCAGCGCGTTCTTTGGGTATAAATCGACTCATAGCTAAAATGGCATTAAATTACGTTTCAAAATTGTGTTTATCTGTCAAAATCGGTTGGAAAATGGTGGAGTTGTTCAATGTTGAAATAGGATACATCCAGATGGCGCACCCTGTACATTGATTGCTTGTTGAAATCAGTTGAAAATTTGAAGAAAATGAGAAAAAAACATTTTGGTTGTAACTGTTGGGAATGTCAATTTCCTACCCCTTACACTACAAATCCTATTCACCGACCCCTCTACGGTGAACTGTCATTCCATACCGGAAGCCTAATATTTTGTCATTCATTACTTATACTTACACGACATAACATTATTATATATATCGTTCTTTCAACCAAGTCGTTGGTTTTCTTTTATTTAATTCCGTTACCACTGCCTGAATTCCCATTAGGTTATGGGCCCAGTGGATTCGCGAGTGCCGGGATCGTTTTTTTTATAATATAGAAATGGAAAGAGAAGCCGAAGTGGCGCGTGTTCCGCAATTCGACGGTACTAACTATCCCTCGTGGAAGTTCCGCATGCAGGTTGTGCTAGAAGAGCACGAACTTGCCGAGTGCATAGAGAAGGAGCTGGAGGAAGTTGACCAGTACGTCGTGAAACAAGAAGACACGATTGCCGTAAAGGAATTGAAGGAGAAAGCTGCGGAAAAACGAAGGAAAAAGGAGCGTCGTTGCAAGTCCCTCTTGATTGCACGAATTCATGACAGCCATCTTGAATACATTCAAGACAAGCCGACACCGAGAGCAATTTGGGTGGCACTGCAGCGAATTTTCGAACGAAAAAGTATAGCTAGCCGTCTACATCTGAAAAAGAAATTACTTTCGTTGCGACACGACGGTGGATCCCTACAGGATCATTTTCTTGTGTTTGATCGTGTAGTGAGAGACTACAAGACAACGGGTGCGGTGCTAGAAGACATTGACATCGTTTGTCATTTGCTGCTGACGCTCGGATCAGAATACTCAACGGTAGTTACGGCACTAGAAACTATGCCGGAAGAAAATTTGTCACTTGACTTCGTACGGTGCCGTTTATTAGACGAAGAAATAAAGCGGAAAAGTTCCGAAGTTGATACGTTGGTGCACTCTAAAAGTGATGATGCCGCTTTCGCCGGTTCGAGCGCCGGAAAACAAAAGAAAAAGTGGAAATGTTTTGGTTGTCACAAAGAAGGTCATAAAATTTCCGAGTGCCCTGAGATGAAAAATAAGATTAGTGGAACAATGAAAAATGGTGCGCATTACGGAACGAGTGATGATGGTGTATGTTTCATGGGTGGATCGCAAGAACGTCCACCAATGCAAAAGGTGAACTGGATCATCGATTCAGGATCGTCTGAACACCTGACAAACGACCGTAGTCTGTTCGAATGTTTATTTCCGATGGAAAAGCCGATGCAAATTGCGGTAGCAAAGGCGGGGGAGTGTATTATCGCAAAGTACCATGGCGAGGTGAAATTGACATCAATCATAAACAATGAGTCCATTCCAATTACCCTTAAGAACGTTTTGTACATTCCGAATGCAAGAGTGAATCTGCTCTCCGTGCGGAAGATGGAGACAGCAGGATTAAAGATTGTATTTGCTAACGGGAAAGTGTATGTTAAGCAAAATTCGAGATTGATCGCTGTTGGCTCGCGGCGCGAAAAGTTGTATGAAATGAGCTTTTGCCGAATAAGTGAGAATACAGAAAAATCATCGTTGTATTTTTGCGGCCAGATTCCCAAAGAGTTAGAACTTTGGCACCGTCGGTATGGCCATTTAAGTGCGAAGAACTTGTCAATACTTTCTCGCAATAATATGGTCGTAGGACTAGATTGCAAAACCGTAAAAAAGAGTGATACCGTTACTGTGTGTGAGTCGTGCATTGCCGGGAAGCAGACTCGTGAACCCTTCCCCGCGCACGAGGGCAGACGAACCAAAGGTGTTTTGGAACTGGTGCATTCGGACGTCTGTGGCCCAGTTACTCCGGTGAACATAAACGGTGAAAAATATTTTGTTTCTTTCATTGACGATTGGAGCCGATTCGTTGTCGTTTTCTTGATGCGTTCAAAGAACGAAGTTGTCGAAAAATTTCGAGAATACGAAGCAATCGCGAGTGCTAAGTTTGGCAGAGGTATCAGTCGGTTCCGTTGCGATAATGGTGGAGAGTATAAAAATAGTGCGTTCACTGATTTTTGCAAGCAAAAGGGTATCGTGATTGAGTGGACAATACCATACACGCCTGAACAGAACGGTGCAAGCGAACGTATGAATCGAACGCTGGTTGAGAAAACGCGTTCTATGCTCGAAGACAGTAGAGTTAATAAAAAGTTATGGGGCCCGGCAATCCAAACCGCAGCGTTCTTAACTAATCGTAGCCCAGCTAGTGTTATTTATTCTAATAAGACTCCGTTTGAGATTTGGAATGAACAAAAGCCGAATGTGAAGAGACTTCGCGTGTTCGGTGCAAATGTGTATGTGCACATTCCGAAAGAGTGTCGAAAGAAACTCGACGCGAAATCGTGGCGCGGAACATTCGTCGGGTATAGTGCAAATGGCTATCGCATTTGGAATCCCGAGAGAAAGGAAATCGTTACGGCTCGTGATGTTATTTTCAAGGAAGAAAGAAATGTTCAGCAAGTGAGTGAAGGTTTTGGAAGTGAACAATTTTTGATTCCACCACAACACACCGGAGAGCCATCGTATGCAGGCGACGAAAGTGTACAAAATGATTTAACAGAGATGGATTCTGATGTCGAGGAAACAGATGAAGATAGATTCGATAGCGCAGCCGAGCAAACGGATTTGGAAGCCGTAGAAGAAATTGCTGATGAACAAAGATCACAAAGGAAACGGACAGCTCCGAGGTGGCATAGCGATTACGAATTGAACTATACTGGATTCGCCCTAAATGCCATAAACTTTGTGGAAAATTTACCAAATTCAATTAACGAACTGAAAGTGCGAGAAGATTGGCCACAGTGGAAGCAAGCTGTTCGCGAAGAAATGGATTCTTTAATGAAAAATGACACCTGGACATTAATGAAGCTGCCAGAAGGAAGAAAGCCGATCTCATGTAAGTGGGTGTTTAAAGTTAAGAGATCTGACGATGGCAAGAGTGACCGTTACAAGGCTCGTCTAGTGGCGCGTGGTTTTTCTCAAAGACGCGGATTCGATTATTCTGAAACGTATTCTCCAGTTGCCAAGTTAGATACGATTCGAGCGTTTTTAGCGATAGCGAACCAGGAAAAATGGCATGTACATCAAATGGATGTACGGACAGCGTTTCTCAACGGAAAGATAACTGAAGAAATCTATATGACGCCACCCGAAGGATATAAACAAGGGGACGGCTTAGTGTGTCGCCTCAACCGTGCGCTATATGGTTTAAAGCAGTCATCGAGAGCTTGGAATTTACGGTTCGATCAGTTCATGCAAGGGCTGAAATTCAAGAGGAGCACCAATGATCCTTGCTTGTATGTGAAGGGATCAGGTAGTTCATTGATAGTTCTCATATTGTATGTCGACGATACTCTTATCGCATCTCAGGACCTAGCGCTGGTGGAGGAAGTGAAACGTCATTTCGTCGAAGAGTTTGAAATGTCTGATGTTGGAGAAGTGAAGAATTTTCTCGGAATGAAGGTGGAGCGAGACATAAGGAAGCGAATCTTGAGGATAAGTCAGCGTGTTTTTTTGGAAAGTCTTCTTTTCCGGTTCAACATGCAGGATTGTAAGCCAATCTCGACGCCGATGGAATGTCGCCTGCGCCTGGAGCGAGGAAAGCAAGCAGAACAGACAGACAAGTCCTATCGTGAATTGGTCGGATGTTTGATGTATGTAGCATTGACATCGCGACCTGATTTGTGTGCAGCTGTCAATTATTTCAGCCAGTTCCAAAGTTGCCCGACCGAACAGCACTGGGTACAGCTAAAAAGAGTTTTGCGATATGTTCGAGGAACGCTTAATCTCGAACTGGTTTATCAAGGGAATGATGGTGCATCCGTGCTGGAAGCCTACGCCGACGCAGACTGGGCAAACGACTTGATGGACAGGAAATCTTTATCCGGATACGTTTTCCGCATTTATGGTAGTACCGTTTGTTGGCTAACTCGGAAGCAGTCGACGATTTCTCTATCTTCCACCGAAGCGGAGCTTATTTCGTTGAGTACAGCGGTGTGTCATGGAACATGGCTTGGGCGATTGTTAGGAGATTTAAAAATTAAAATGAACAAACCAGTTACATACTTCGAGGACAACCAATCAACGATTCGTGTAGCTGAAGATGAGCGCGGAGTGGGTCGATTGAAGCATGTTGACGTGAAACAAATATTCGTAAGAAGGGAGATTCAGCAAGGACGCGTTGTATTGCAGTACATTCCAACAGCTTTTTTCCCATTAGTAACGGCAGTGGGGTGGCAGTGTAATTTAATTGAAAACTTGGTTGAAAATGTATCATGTCTTTTTTTTGAGAAACAAAAAATACTGGTAAGTTGCTTACTAGTAGTATTCTGCAATAGTTGCAAAACTCTGTTTTAAACTTCTTCCGAATATTAATTATTAGCAAAAAAAAATTACCCTTCAAATGGTGGTATTGGGCAATATAGATATTTAAATGAAAAATCCAGTTTTCGAGAACTGGCATCTATTTTTCGGTTTTTCACATAATAAAATTGATCTACAATAGTTTTTTTTCAAGCAAACCAAAAATTAGAGCACTAGATGGTTAATTTTTGAGTAAAATAGTTTTAAGCATATTCTCAACTTGGTACAGCCCATGCTTCATGCGTCTGCTTCATTTTCTATTTTCTTCTGTGCCGTCGAATATTAAACACAGAATTCTTCTCTCAAATACACCGGAACTCGATAGTCTCCTACAACGATAACGCTTCATATCCGTTTTTGCATCTTTTCCTGTGATTTGAACAGCGCAGATCTCAGCAAAACATTTTGTTTTACTTACTGAGATATAAAAAAAAAGTGGCGTTAGGTAGCGGTAAACAAATATTGCTTTGCTGAGATATCAGTTCTAAAATTACGGTAATTACCGACCAACACGGAGTATCAGTGTTTCGTATAAAGCAAGTTTTTACTACATAGACCATGAAATGCTTTTGCATGTTACAGCTAACATCGTTATTACATATTTAGTATTCCAAATTATATGAGCTCTGCCAAAATTAAGAATCGGAAGAATTTTTGGATAAGGCCAAAACCCAGCACCAGTTAGACACTAAATTCCAAAATTCACACATCTTGCGTGAACGCTTAAACGACGGGCTGGTACCGAGTGATGTCTTGGTAGTAAGCGCAGAAGTTGGTGATGAGGAATATTGAATCGAAACCGTCTTTTCGGAAGAGACCCAAACGAGATATCACTCGGTACCAGCCAATCGTTTAAGCGTTGATGCAAGATGTGACTTTTTGGATTTTAGTATCTAACTGGCGCCAATTTCCTGTTGTTTTGGACTTATCTTAGTTGCTGTACCTTACTTACTGACGAGGAGAATCCGAAACACGAAAAAACCAGACTTCTATATGTCCAAGCAATTAAAAGTTCGAATAAAGGAGCTGCATAAGCTTCTCGTTTTAAGTAATTTTGCTGAACGTTTTATGTTCTAATAGCGGCTTAAACAGCTTCCAAGTTCCATTGAAGCTTAAGCAGCTTGAAAGTACGTTAGGAACTTTATATGAACTTTAAAGTATACCTTTTAAGTATTATCCGTACTACTGGTTGCTTGGGTGACAACTTTGTACCGTACCCCACTCATGTCCACCCCGAAACGATTTTCACAACCTTCCTCTGAATAGACACAGACGCCTCTTCCACTGCCCTTTGATCAGCTCCAATGTCGTTCACGCCAAGCTCCATTTCTTGAATATTAGATCTCCGTATTGAACCCCCGAGTACTATGTTGAACAGTAGATTAAAGATTGTAACATACTACTCCATGTTTCGAGGCTAAAAGGTGAATGACCCTAGGGTTAAAACCTCTTTAATAATATGTGTGGTGGTTGGTTTTTGAAGTATTAGTAGTGTTTGAAGTACTAATGTATATTTGTCATGTGATGATCATAACTTCAGCTGGATCTTGTACCTGTCTAATCTAGCATCTGAGCCGCACAGTGAAATCTAGTATCAGATTCACTGCTCGCGTGATCGTTCAGGACCACACGCAAATATGTGAATGGTACCACAGTCACAGAATCGAATGTATACACCCGAAGTCATATTCACGCTAGCACACGCGAAAAACACGTTAACATACAAACGCTTGAGCTATTCGCGACCACCCACGCATACCTACTCCCGCGATTACAACTCGGTGATAGTGAACGTCTTACTACTCATACATTCTCAAGTGGAAACCTACAAAAAATCCCTCTCGCACGCGGCCACGAATCGGCCACGTCCGGAGGTCTATCCTCGATCCTAGGTCCATGCTTTCAGCTGGACTAATTAAGAAAATACGCTCATACCTATTAGACAAAACGTCTCATGGTGACATGACCGGGAACCCTAGCGATATAAAGGAACCCACTCTCTGCTAGAATCTGAACCGTGTACCGAAAATTTAATATCAGACTCACGGTTCGCGCGACCATTCAAGAACACACGCAAATATGTCACAAAAGTCACGTCCGCATACAAACGTTTGAGTCCCTCGCGATTATCCAAGCAACCTACCCACACGATCTCGCAAACGTGATAACACCCTGGTGATAAGGTGAACGCGAGGGGCAAGCACTAAATCTTCAATGCGACGCAGTACCAAAAGTGGTACTTAATTAGTTACTTTAAGTACCATTAAGTACCATAAAGTACATTAAATACCGTAAATATTTAAAAAGTACGCATCAAATTCATTGTACTTTAATTACAGAAAAGATTTTAAGTACTGCAACTTCGTACTTTAAATACCCAAAATATTTTAATTACCGTCAATATGTACTTTAAATACTTGAAGTACTCACGCATCGACGTTGATTACATTAAGTACCTTAGTAAGTACAACAGAAGTATTTTTAAATACTTTCATTATTTACTTTATTTATATTCAAAATATGTTTGGTATTTTCAATACGAAGCACTCAAACCTGCTATTGCTTGCCCCTCGGGTGAACGTCTCAGCACTCACAAACTTACAAACGCGATCTCAAGCGTAAACTTACGAACTCTCGCGCTCGCGCGGTCATGAATCGGGCACGTCCGGAAGTATCTATCCTCGGTACCAACAGTCTAGGTCCATGTCATATACACGCGAAGTCACATACACGCAAGCACACACGACAAAAACGTCAACATACGAAGGCTTAAGTCCTTCGCGATCATCTACGCACACCTACGTTACATACACGTTAGCACACGCGATATACAAACGCATACGCGATCGAACGCGTTAACGTACAAATGCTCGAGTCCTTTGCGATGATACACGCGATCTCGAAGTTCCTACGCCAGCACATACCTGAACCGTATAATGAATATCACATTCAGAATCACGGCCCGCTGCAATTGGCCTAAAGCAGTGTTTTAACGGGCGCCATTGCCTGTCTCGTCTGCAATTGTAGTGTGTGATTCTGACGGGGAGCCCTTCCAAGAGCCTAGTTCTACAGCTACAGTAGGACAACTCTTGAAAAAAAATAAAAGAAAGTTTGTTTTTATTCTACTTCAGCATAACATTAGACTTCAATGTGAATCATGGAAATTTTTTTCTTTTGTCGGTTGTCACGGTAAAGATGGACAAGTCTGTCTATGCCAAGACACATGCTGGGGGGTAATTCGTAGTTATGCTGCCTAAGCTCGACCCTCATCAGCAGAAGACGAATGTTAAGCCCGTAAAATATTAAGCCTGTTCTAATGACCCTGCCACTACTAGTTTTCCGATCTGTATACTTCACATCCTTGTGCTCACTTGAGTACTATGGCTCTAATTTTCACAACTTTCCCTACCCAGTAATCTCTAGCTAATTGAATGTCCTTAAAATGTTAAAAATATTCTTATTATGTGAAGTATTGTTTTAATGATGAAGATTTCTATTCGGAATTGTTTCAAATTTGAGGATTTTCTTAAGATTTATCTAGAAATTTATTGAACTAGAATCTTGCGTTGAGCCAATACAAATATCTTTTGTATCAACGATTTTCAGAAAGGCCAACATGTTTGATTATTTAAGTGATTGAAGCAACAAATTCAAAATGAATTGCAGTAATATTTCGACAAGTTTCTGCGTAAGAACTCACCCAATTAAATTGATAAATTCATCAACCTGCCACAAGTCCATCATAAACCCGCATTGAAAATATACCAATTAGAACAGCACGTGAAGGACGAATCAGTGATTACCTCAAATTAAAAAAAAAAACATCTACATCATCTTACTCAGACTCGCATATCCCCTGTATATTAAACTCTCCATAGCTGATTATAAATACCAAAATGAATAAAGCATTGATTTTATGCCACCCAAGTGAACTTCAACAATTATACCCGCTGCTCTATCGCCGTTGTGATGTGATATTCGTTACGGAATCTATGTAACATCGCATTCATAGATATTTGGGATGATGTGATTTGATAACCGGTATATTATAAATTGAACTTCTGCGAGAAACGAAATATGTATTTCAGTTTTCTGCGGTTTACCAAGTTGGAGTAACCAATTGTTCGAAGCTATTGGGATGATTTACCTCCTGATTTGGTGGAGTCATATTCCAAATTTACCAATGTACCAAACACCGGAAACAACACCCCGCAATACTAAAAAAATAAGGAACCTCGCCGTTGGCAAAATTCACTCTCTATATATTGAAGCGGAGTTTTATAAATTCGGTCATGTTTCGAAACTCCACTCGTATAAGAATAAAATTTAATTAACAAGCATGATGGATAAAGCAAATCAATTTAATTCAATTTATTTATTTGGTTTGATTTACGCAGAAAACATAGCTGCAGGAATTTTACATACTATTATTGAGTCGTCTTTTTTTACATAATCGTTAGTGTAATACCAGTTAAAGAAGGAGGTTTCTTAGATAGAAAAATCTTAAACTTCATTCCACACCAAAAGTCAGCTAAAAAATAAGCAATAAAAAGCGCCTCTTTCTTCAGCAGGTTTTTACACTCGCAGTTCTACTTAAACGATTCTTATGCAGAAGTCCTCAGTCCGAAATTTACACCTTTTAGCTCATTTTTCCATCACAAGCATAATAAGGCGGTTTGACGAATCAGTCCTTCCGACTTTTACTTCCAGTCGCTGTTATCTTATCGGCCTTATAGCTATGATTAGCTACTAAATCAGTGGGTGTTTCATGATGCATAAATTTTACCAATCGGTTTCCTATGACGATGATTGCACGTTTGTATGTTACGTTGCTAGACGTAGCTATGCTGCTGCTAATAATTTCATTAGTTTTGATAATTTATTTACTATTTTAATTTTAACTGCAAATCGAAAACAACACGACACTGAGTATAAAGAATCTATTTGAGTTTGTTCTTTGTCTAGAAGCAAAATCCACCCACTCAGGCGGATCTATTTAGCATTGCCTTGCTGAACTTTGTCCGTTCAATTTGTTTTGGTTTTTCTGGATTTGGCAATCAAGACGCCTACTATGTACAGGGTTGCCCACATGATGTAGGGGAAATGATACACCGATCCATAGTAGAACCATATTTTGTCGATCGTCAAAAGCAGAAACGCAATGCCCATATAGGAGAAAGCGAAAAATTTCGAGATCCAACAAATAACGTTCAATATTTTAAGTTTCGTTCCAGTGGCTCCCTTTATGAACAACTTTACGTATATATCCTCAACGGGTAAATAAAACGGAGCCGCACAAATACAGAAATAGTACCCAGCATAAACTCCGTGCCAGATTGCGGAAACGGCCATTGTTGCTAGTGTGCGGTACTTTTTGCTTGGAAAACGCTTATACACGTACATCGCCATCCAGTACTGGACGCACATGTTCCAGTATTTCATTGCTTCTCGGAAAGTCCAACATTTTTCCGTATTTATCACGTCGATGTTGCGTACCGTTTCGAAATCATAATCGTTATCCTCCGGGGGGTTGCTAAATAATCATCAAGGTATCGTTAAACGTTGCTACAAGATATTACATTAAACTGTTACCTTATCAAACTCGAAAAGTCCTTACTCGGGCCATGGCCGCATTTATTTTCACAGCCTTTCGGGTAGGCGCCTAAACCAGCCATCGTACAAACACATTCACTCAGTAGGATACCTGTGTAAATCCGCATACGGAAAATGAAGAAAGTGGGCCAGACATACATCAGTCGGTAGATAAACGAACGTTCCTCGTAGAACTCGCTGGATGTCGCATACTGAAAAGGAACAAGCAGAAAACGTATCACTTGTACGGATTCTTCGTTCTATAAATGAAGGCTTACATCCAGTGGCCAAATGTACGAGATTAACAAAAATAAGCCGGCATAGAGTGGAATGACCTTAAGTTTTTCAACGGTGGCTCCATAACAGTCCGCTTTGGTGCTAAATGGTAGATATATAGCATCGCGGAAAGTTTTGTAGGTAAAATAGGGACCTGTCAGCACTCCGACGTAGTTAAAGGAATAGTGCAGAATATCCAACATATCCAGTTTCAAGAGAGCCTTCTCATTGTCGCTTAGAACTTCTACTAATGAGTCTTGGGAGTCATCCTTTTTTGTCCGGTCAATTTCCTTCGATTTTAAATAGGCTGTATTCACTTCAAAAGCTAAACCGACCAATTTCAATGTAAGAACCATCTGAATCATATTGCTGTGTCCTGGTGGTGCTTCGCAGCACAGATAGGCTACCGAGCGGAATAGGAACAGATACCCGAACATGAATGCGAAGCTCAGCATGTGGCATGATCTAGAATAAAGAGATTTTAAAGCTTGTTGAATTTCTAGCAGAATCAAAGTTACTCACTTTCGATTACAGAAGATTATGATAAGACCGCACACCAGATAACAGAACAGCATATGCAACGTATGGAATCCAGATGTCGAAAGTATAACCAGCAAACCGGCTGCGGTACCAATCCATTTTTTCTGCTCCGGATCCTGAATTTTTCGGTAAAAATTGCCAAATCCAATGCACAAACCCAGTAACACTAGGTAGATTATGTCGTCCTTCATCCTTGATTAAAATAATTTTCCACACATCCAAATTGTTCGATTACTGGGTTTGTTGGAGTTTATTGCACTCTACTCACAGCCCGACCTGTAACAGCACTGTGACGTAATGTTACGTTATCAAAGAAGCTTGTCGAATCCTTATCTAAATATTGAGATAACTCGATGGTAAACAGTAAAGTACTGAGTATTATCGTTGAAGTTGAAAACTGAAAAATGGAGTTCTATGCAGTGATGCCACATTGAATTTTTTGCTTCAGTAAACCCAACTTTCTACCACATGTCATGCTTAGAATGAGAGCATTTTTTAAAAAATCTGTGAAGCAGCTGCCAAAATCTGCTAATTTTAAAAACAATAGTGAAATTTTTTTCCAGCTAACAGATTCTGTGAAAAAGGGCTAAAATTGGTACGTGACTGAAATTTATTATTATTATTTTTTTAATTTGTTATGCTACAGCAATATCTGTAAATAAAATGGCAACTCTGATTCGGTGCCACTTTATTTCACACACACTACTAGCGGTTTGTTTTTCTCCAGCTGTCACGCCATCAGAGGGATTGGGCGTTCGTACCTTTAAGGACGATTCAGACGATACATCAGCTTCCGTCAACGTCAACTGAACGACACCGTTCCGTCAGGATAAGTTCTCGACAAACATATGATTGCTTTTGCCGTGTTTATTATTTTCCACCACCCGAATAGAAATGCACAACAATATTACAGTATTTTTTATTGTTACATTACCACGAAAAACATTGTTATTCTGGAAAATTTACAATGGAAATCACATTTGTTGTTTCTACATCCAATTTAATTGTATAAACCCGATATTTACATGGAAAAGGGGGGTCGTTAAGGGATGTAACAATGAAAAAATTGATCTTTTCCCATACATTCTGAAATCAAAAACATAGATTTATATTGTTTTACCGTTATAGTTTTTGGAGGCATGAAGGACTGCATCATAAGTACATTGATGTTACAAGAAAAGTTATTGTTAACAAATAATACTGTTGTAAATTCAACGTTTCTACGATCAATTTTGATATTGCTTTCTGTTCGGGCAGCTAGTGATGTAGTGTTTGTGTCATGTGACATATACGTACATGAGCCATAGAAAAGTCTATTACATACACGAAATGAGATTACTAGCGAGCAAAGCGCTACACACTTAAAATCCATTACCTACCAGTAGTTAATTTTAATTTGCTGTCCTCAAAGAGAATAGGGAAAGCGACGAAGAGTGAAAATCAGTCACAACGGCAACACTTCTTTTATGATGAAAAGAATTTTGGCAACCGCTTCCACAGGCAGCACTTTAAATGACTCCTATTATATTTTGAAAACAAACCGTATGTCGATCGTTGGATTTGTTTATCAAACGATGTGCATTTCGAAACAAAGAGATGAAATAATTCTAAAGCTTGTTTTTACTCATAAATATACTCTAGAATGTACCTTACAATCACGATTGAACTAAATTCTGACGAAAATTCAAATTTCTTTTTTGATAGATGTACAATAGTTATCTCCTCCAACTCAGGCATGAGTAATGTTTATTTACATTGCAGGATTGGTCTGCTCAATAAGGTATTTTTGGCTTCACACTATTCGTCTCTTTCCCTATTCTCTTTGGCTGTCCTTATTTCACTGCCGGAAAACAATCCGGTGAAAAAAAATGCGGTCGAACATGGTCAGGCGATTTAAACAGTTTGACGTTTGATTCAACTCGCCTGTACTAATAGAGATCTTTAGGGGTGTGCAGGTTAAGGCATATTCTGATGCAGATTTGTACCGTGAGTTAATGCCCTTTTCCAATTTTTAGGTCCGAAACTATTGAAAAAAAAAAACCTTTTTTGGTTTGTTTCCTTTTAGGACAATAACACATCCAAACCCATGCGACTTGCCTTATCAGATCTACCATAGTTTGCAGATGGAACTTGGGATGGCAGGCTGCTAGCGGATTGCAAAAGTACTAGATCATGCTGTGTGGGGTGCTGTCCCGGTTAACAACGAGGCGAACGAGATATTTGCAGATACGTCATTTAGTAGGACAACTGTCAGTTGGTTGGTTGAACTTAATTTGTTTTTTTCTAAATTTGAAAATCAGAAAAGAATAATTAAAAATTATGAACACTCAAAAAATGTCAACGTTATGCCTATTGATTTCACACATAGATTTTTGCAATTAGCGGAGGCAAATAAACACTATTTATTGGCACATAAACATAATGTGTGTTTTTTTCAAGACATTCATATTTCATTCACAATTCATAACTATAAGGCACATAAAACCCGATTCTATAACAATACGCATATATAACTTATGTGTGCGCATACATAGTTTATACAGTTGACACATAGAAGGTATGTGGGCGCGTGATAACATTAGCATTTCTTCTTCATAAGGATTTTAAGTGGTTTGAAGCAAATATTCTGGTTGCAGTTGAGCGATGGAAAATCCATCCAGCGACAATCGGTTTTTCTCCTGTTTAGTACTAATCCATGATGTCGGAAGTAGTGCGCTGGATAGCGCATCATTGTACGAAAACAGCGCACTACTTTCGCCGTGATTCCATTGTTTAGAACCAGAGAAAATACGATTGTCGCAGGTTGGATTTTCCAGTTTTCAACCGTAATCAGAATAGAATTAACGTTTGGATTTTTTCAGTGAATGATATGAGCACAGACTAACAGACATAATATATTTGTAAATATTGTTATTTTTTGTCGTATAAATAATTACCAGTATACGGTCTATGTGGTGTATTTGACGACGCCTGTTCTTTGTTTATGCTTTGAAATTATTGTTCGTAAATGTCTAAGTAGAATTTAAACGTCAAACCGTTACTACTCCGTGCTTGCATGTTTGAGTCGCGTTTAAGTTCTGCTTAATAGCCCAGGTTGGTGTAAAATGTAGATTTCGTTATTTATTTGTTCAGAGATTTATTTACTTATTTATTTATTTATTTATTTATATATATTTATTTATTCATATATTTATTTATTTGCTCATTTATTTATTTATATTTGTTATATATTTTGCTTGTTTATTTATTATTCATTTTGTTATTATATTTTTTGTTATAATTGTTCAATATTTAAAAAAAATCAAGGAAACAAGTACCGCACATTAAATATTCTTGATAGCTTTTGTACTAAAAATATTTCGTGACACCAACCAAAACGATTAAATTTTTGTAAATGTCAAACGTCATCGTCCTGTCAGCTCATAATCACCGTCATCAAATGCGAGGAGGCGCGGTGGGTATATTTTCGGAAACGGACAGGGAAAGGATAAAATCTACCGCGAAAAGGTAATGCGGTCTCGAATAGTTAACCGGAGGAGTGAAGACCAGCAGCAGCGATAGTCACCGACAAAAAGTTACCACGCGTTTCATTGAAAGTTTTCGGTATTTGTGCCAGTCGATCCATAGGATCTAATTTCCCGCTTTCAGGACCGCCACACGAACGCTAAGTTTTGTTCGGCCAGTCGAGTGGGATAAGTGTGGTTACCGGTTTTTGATAGTACTACAGAAGTACGAGTACGTCGCGAGTGCAACAAAAGGTCAGTGTTTGGCGAAGTCAAAGAACGCCGTTGAAGACAACATTCCCTAAGTACCGGTAGGGTTTTGGTGGTAGTGACCGTAAAAGCTAAAAATCCCCTCGACTTAGTGCTGGACACTCGTGTTTTAAAAGTGCGCATTGTACCACTCCCCGCGCCCCGTAGTGAAACGCAGGCCTCCGGTACGAATAGGCCGAATTGCTGCTTCATCTGGAGTCTCCCGTCGCCATCGTCCGTCTGTTCCTGCACCACCATCGAAGCCCATCCCGCATCCAGCCTGAAAAAAGTCGACGAACGATCATCACGGCCGCAACGTTATTCCAAGAACTGGTTTCGGAGTAAATAAAACGTATGTAAAAAACAGTTAAAAGTGTAGTGAATGATTTTCACAAAACTTTAAAATTATTAATAAAAATAGTGTATGGTCTATATATACAAGTTGTGTCGTCCATTTAGTTTATAGTGTAGTCCTTTTTGGTACTTGTTTTCGCCGTATATATATATATACAGGGTGTTTGGTTCATGGTTAAGAATCTCTCGGGGGGTGATAGACTGCCATATTTGGAGAAAAAAATTGTTCTACACATACCATCAAATCTCAACCGTTACAGAGTTATTGAACTTTTTGTGTAAAAACTTATTTGTCTTAAAATACCTCTAACTTTAAAAGTATACTTTGTATTTTAAATGTTTCAGTTCCATTTGAAAGGTGAGAAAATTTCCTATTGAATGGTGTTCTCATATCTTTTAAGTAATTAGTTTTAATTACCTTTTAACTGTAAAGTAGTTAAAAGTTAGTGTTTTTGAGGAGGTTTTTGCTAATTTTCTCGAAATAATGAAGTATGATTATAGCAATATCCAGTATCCAAAAGTTGAGTTTTGGGACGATTCATAATTTGTTCTTGGACGTCATATTTCTATCTCTTCTCATTTCTTAGTAATTTCATTACTATACTTTTCCCGTAACCGACTTGCAAGTGCTTAAAAGACTCTAATCTAAAAAATATGCTTTATATCATTATTTACAAGATTTCATTGGAAAGCTGAGAAAATTTCCTATCAATGTATGTACAAATGTCTTTTAGTTAAGTGTACTAAATGATTTTTTACTAACGAAATAACTCAAAATTTGTGTTTTTTGGAGAGTTTTTTAAGTATTCTAATTATTAATCAACAAAATTTATCGTTACTATTGTTCATTTGATGCCCCTTAATGTTCTCTATAACTTTTAATTTGACACTTTGTCTACATCTCTTTTCATTTTGCTGCTATTTAATAGTTAACACAGCATGAGCTCGCCACAAATGTAGTGGGTTCGAAATCGTTATTTTTGCGTATGAAACGATGTGATAAAAACGATTTTGCATCGAAACCAAAAGAGATAATTGAATGGAGTCAAAGAAAGAATTGTAGAGCTTGCTGAGATGCATTATTTCCATGATAATAATGGTGATGTTTATAATTTACTATTTTAAGAAAATTAACGAAAATGCTAATAATAGCACTAACTTTAAACTAATTTACTTTTAAAAGAATACTAAATTCACTTAACTGAAAGGTATTAATACATTTTTCACTGTAAAATTTTCCTGGCTTTCGAATAAAAAGAAAAAAAGTACAATAAGTGCCGTAATTTTTCAATTAGAGCTGGTACTAGTGAAAATAACATAAAAATATCCAAGTTGAATAACCCAAAATCATGAAAATAAGAAAAGGTAAGTGTATCATGTCAAAGAACAAATTAAGCAGCTCATCAAGACTAACAATCTGAATTATTAAAATGATGAGGTTAACTATTAGGATTTTCAAGAAATGAACGAAGAATCGTCTGAAATTGTTTAATTTTCAATAAATTACTTTGAAAAGGCTATTTAAACTCATTAGCTGAAACATGTGAGGGCATCACTCAATGCGAAATTTTCTCACCTTTCGAATGGAACTAAAACATTTAAAATACAAAGTATACTTTTAAAGTTAAAGGTATTTTAAGACAAATAAGTTTTTTACACTAAAAGTTCAATAACTCTGTAACGGTTGAGATTTGATGGTATGTGTAGAACAATTTTTTTCTCCAAATATGGCAGTCTATCACCCCCCGAGAGATTCTTAACCATGAACCAAACACCCTGTATATATATATATATATATATATATATATATATATATATATATATATATATATATATATATATATATATATATATATATATATATATATATATATATATATATATATATATATATATATATATATATATATATATATATATATATATATATATATATATATATATATATATATATATATATATATATATATATATATATATATATATATATATTACGACTCGCTCAGTGACCATAGTGTGGGAAGAAAGTCCTTCCGTTGTGAATTTCTTCAGGAGACAATAGTGAAACGACCCTAATAGCTGGTGAGTACAGTGTGGCCCCACCACAACAATAAGAACGTTACAAAACCATACGTAACACACTATGAGGGAATTATCTTAAAAAATATCGATCCGGCAATTTTCCCAGAACACTAGCTCCACCTTTTATTCACGGTCCCAAACACTTATTTGCTGGTGGATTACCCCTCAGGCTTGGGAACAATTTTTCACAATCCCCCATATGCTTGTTCATATATCAGTGGCGCCATAATTTCAAAAGCGGCCACAGTCCCAACTACAAATATATTTGAAATGACCGTTAAAGTGGGTGAAGCATTATTTTCGAGTGTTATGTCTGTTAGTCTGTTGTTCTAGCATTACCTTAGCGTGATTATAAGTTTCTCTCGTGGTTCTATGGGAGTTTTAATAACGTTGGTCCACTCTTTAGTGAGAACAACTCTAAGGGCAGATAACTCTATGAATGTATAACAAATTTGCATCAACTTAGAAAAAATGCATTTAATTTCCATTTTTGCATCAACTTTGCACTCCCTCGCAGAAAAGATTACTTAACAATCGTCCTACGCTGATCCACTTTGTTCGATGTTTTATTGAATGTGGGGCTGTTTTTTGTAGGGTTTTGACGTCTTACACGCAACGCAAAATGCATTACGAATTTCTCTTTTGATGGAAAGAAATGCATTTAATTTCGTTGATTTTTAAAAATGTATAGCTTAAAATGTAATCAAACGTTTCGATGCTCATACGGCTATAGTTGCGAATTTTTTTTTGATCATTTAGCAAATCTTGGTGCAGGTGGTAATACCACAGAGAACAGACATCCATGATCGAACAAAAATATTTAAAAAACGTGTGTAAACATTTGAATTAATATACGAAGAACACTAGCGCCGCCACACCAACCTATCCCAACTATCCGTCAAATCGATTCCGGAACCGGTTCGAAATCCTGGATGGATTCAGCATGGAATCTAGCTCAAAGAAAACAACCGATTCCGACTCTATCGGTTGACGCATTTGAGCTGGAATTCATGCTGGAAGTCCGAATCGGTTCCGGACTAGTTTGACTGGGTAGAGGAATAACCGCTGTCAATTCTGTCGCACTCAGCCACAAAAAAAAACATGACGACAGTAGCGCACCTGGTTTAGATATCCAAACTACCTTCGAAACCGTTAGAGATTTTACACAAGTTGAATGCTGAAGATGGACGCCTGTTCTCTGTGGTAATACTCTCCGTATTCTTCTATTTTCCTATTGATCGGATGAATTCCAAAATCTTTATGGTTTCTGAAAAAGGTACGCATTCGGACATAAAATATTTTTCGTTTGAGCCCGCTTTCACAGAAACTTTTCAGCTCGCAATCTGTTCGACACTTCAACGCAATTTTTATTTACGGATAACGCATTTGACCATAGCTTCCAGTCGCGTTCACTCTGGCTATCATGTCGCGTTGGAAATCGCGCGCAGATCGTATCGCATCGCATCGCGTTACGCATCGCGCCCACTCTGGCTTCACCATTGAGTTCTTTTCGACCGGTCTCACGAACACTAATGCAGTTTCCTGGTTGAAAACAAACCCATTTACTTTTGCCGTCTTTGTTTATTATTGTCCACCAGCTTGCGATGTAGTATTTGTGTCATGTGACGTGTACGCACTGAGAACTGACACACAAGTAAAGTTTTTAACTTGTGTAAGAAAATAAACAGTCGCTTTGAAATGACAACAGCAAGTAGCAACTTGCCACTGGTCGGCGCTTCGATCGGCCAGCAATCGCTATACGAGACTTGTATGCAATCTTGGATACAATGGTGACTTACGCATGCGAACCTGAATGCGATGGTGATTTTCAACGTATGTTCATTTAAATGTTTACACAGGTTTTTCGGGAAAGTTTGTTCAAGCTTATATGTCTGTTCTCTGTGGTGTACGTATTGTCTATCCCGAGATAAACTAGCGTTTTGTCGATTTGTTGCTATATGTGACACACATGAGTGTGAACGAAACAAAAACAAACATCAAATCGTTTTTTCGCTTGCACTAATGCGAAGTAAACATGCGCGTAACTCGGCGCATGGCTGAAATGTCACGATGTGATTTTAGAAAAGATTCGCAATACATGAGCCGTAGAAAAGTCTATGAGGTATTTTTGGTGTCATACACCGAGATAAAATAACTAATGAATTCCATAAGAATCACTTATGATTCGGCGCCACAAGTATTGCGAATCTTTTCTAAAATCCACATCGTGACATATCAGCCATGCGCCGCCAAGCCGTGCGCCGAATCTCGCGCCTATTCACTTTACATTAGTGCAAGCGAAAAAACGATTTGACGTTTATTTTTGTTTCGTTCGCACTCATGCTATATGTTTCAAGCAACGAATCGACGAAATGCTAGTTTATCTCGGGATAGACAATATCTCATATGAAAATCATAAGTTTGACTTATGACTCGGAAGGAAAAATGGCCATCGAGTCACTTAGAATTTTCATAAGTCATGCTAATGAAATTTTTAAGCCATCTTTATACCTTTCATGCTACTGTGCTTATGTAAATCATCATGCTTGAATATAAATTTAATAAATGAGATGTTATGAAATCCATAGATATATCATATGGCGCTGGTTCGAGAAAATATTAACTCAGCATCATATTTTTCATTTTATGACATATATTTTTTATTTAAACGAATTAATTCACATGAATAAGGAGCACTTATCTCTAGTTTGATGTTTTGATGAGTTTGTGAAGTCTCATAATATTTCCAATAAGCTGATAAAAATTAAAAAGAAGTCTTGAAAGTTTAAGAAAATTCAATACATACATTTCTTATGAAAGTAATGTAAAATATGGAACAATGAGTTACGAAGAATATTTACTTACATTTCATGTCCCCAAATTTGAAAAAAGAACATTAAATTCAATTCCAAAAATGTCTAGTTTCCTATTTTCACTGATTTCATATGGTAAAATTATGACATTTGCACAATAATACGATTATGAACATCATTACATACGTCCATAAATTCCATAGGACGAACTTATGAAATGCATAAGCGTTCAATGAAATCAAAATTTAGTTGCTTCATAAGTTGCGACTAATGAAATTTTTAATGTGGTTTTTGTTTGAGGCGAAACTGATGTCGTTTTCGCTTGAGGCAGAAACTAACTCAGTTTCGGACCTAACTGCTGCCAAACCGTTTGTTTGAAGCCAGTTTCGAACCTAGGTTATGCGCCACTGAACTGAAAACCGAGTTGGGTTCCAACCTGAAATATGTTTCGGGTTCGCTCACACCACTGCTGTTTTGCGAGAACCCAACTCAGTTCCATTAAAAACGTTTGTTTGAAGCAACTAACCTGGGTTAGTGTCTAGGTTCTCAATCGAAAACGACATGAGTCAGTTCCTAACCCCAACTGCTGTCAAAATGTATGAGCTGACAGCGGTTGGGGTTAGAACCTGACTCAGTTTCAGGTTCAAGCGAAATCGCCATAAGTAGATTTGCGTCAGTGTACTATTCGTCTCTCTCTCTCTAATTCTCTCTGCAGATTTGCTTCTGGTCTCTCCTGGCAACCCTGAACAGAACGACATTTTCGGAGCAAGCAAACATTTAAAAACAATCAGTCGATCGCCGGTGTTTGTAATTTATAATTTTATTAACATTATCTGTTAGCTTATATTGTATATTAGATAAACGAAGAGTAGCATTAGTTAGAGTTTATATTCATAGTGTTCGGAAAAAAATTTATGTTTAAATTAATTTAATTTGCTAATACAAAGGTTACTAGATAGTCCTTTTGTTATTTTAAATTTTTTTGGCGATGGATCCCAACGCGGATTCAGTGCTTACAATTGAGGATTTCAACGCCTGCTGCCGTTTGTGTTTCAGTCGCAATCGAGTGCTTGAAAATTTGTTCACATCCTCCCAGTCCGGCATATTGGAAAAGATTCAGAATTGCTTGGACATTTCGGTAAGCCCATTATATGTATTATATTTAATTCCTTGACCTGATTTATAGTACTAAACTGACAGGCTATCGTACGATTAATAATAAACAATAAACAATATTTAAGAATTCCACAAACATTTTTATTTACATATATAGATCGTCCCGGAGGATTCTCCAGCAACTTCAGTTTGCCAACGATGCTTAATGCTGGTTGAGCAATTTCACAATTATCGCCAAATATGTCAGACGTACGATCAAATATTCCAAAGCATTTTGAAGAAATCCCACTCGGTTCTCGGTGAGAACAGTAGGGAGACTGACGATTTTACGAGAAAGATTAAAATTGAGCCGGTTGATCCCGCTGATCGAATAGAACAAGAACCATTGGAAATTTGTCAGGAAAACATCAAGGAAGAACCGTGTTCGAATGATACCGTTGCAGAGGCAACAGATCAGGACGAAGATATAGAAGCGGTAGACGCATCGCTATGTGACATGGGTGTTGGTTCGAGTGCTTCTTCATCTAAGAAAAGAAAAGGAAGGAAGAGAACCGTCAGAGGCGGTATAACGGTTCGAATGGTAATCGACAATAATCAAATGAACTGCCACAGAATATACGCAAATGGTTGTATGCAATGGATCTGTTGTAAATCCGATTGTCTCGTGATATATCAGAGCATGCCTGATGGGACGTTCGAACTGCGTTCGAATAAGCGGCATAATCACGAAGCGCAAATCAAGTCTATAGGGTTGATTCAAGTTTTGAAAAGTGGACGCAAGGAACGGTACGCGTTGGCTTCATCTGATGTTGAAAGTGTTGATCTTAAATTGATATGGAATGAACATGAGTGGAATGTATCGCCTTTAAGCAAAACGGGAGATAGAACTGGGGTTTGTGCGGAATCGACGAAATGTCGCCGTTATGTCAAAATTATTGGAAACTTTGACCAGTTGGAAGACTTCGGAGAGCATAATCATCCGAAGAATTTTTGTCTTATAAGGTCTGAGGAGGCTCCGACGGAAACGGACATAAATCTTTGGGAGTTGTTTTGTCAGATCGATCCATGCCATCTATCGCTGTCTTGCGAAATGGAACTTCCAATTCGGTTGAAACTGTTTTATCGGGGGAACCAGTACCGACTGGCCGAGTGCTTCTGGGATGGATCCAGTAAGTGGCGCTGTGATACGGTATCTTGTCAAATTCTACTGAGCTATAGTAAATTTGGGGTAATAGCCGTGAAAGAGCATCCCCACGAGGCACCGATCGAACGGCAGGGTGTGTTGAATGGAATATACTATTGTGTGATGGCGACGAATATTGGACTGAAACGGATATTCTACAATGCGCATAGCTTCGGAAGTAGAAGTTCCGGAAAGTGGATTTGCGCTGTGCCAAATTGTCATGCAAGGTTACTCGTAGGGGAAAACTATGAATCGTTTAAGATGAAGGGAACGCACATTCACGGAGGTTTCGGCGCAATCATTCAGCCGTTGTACAAAGAAGCTGTGAGTATATTGGTGCTTTTTCACGTTTGGATTTGGTCTAATTTCCAATTATCATAGATCTACTTATCGGCTAAAAATCCTACCCTGCCGGCACCTGTAACCATAGAAGATTTGAACGACATATTACCAGCATCAGTTACTTCTGTCGTACCATCCAGTTCGGCAGTTGTCAAAGCAGCCCCAAAAGAAGCGAAAGTTTCAAAGGAAATCAAAACTCAAAGCAACCATTGTCTTGAGTCGCAATCGGATGAGTCGGAAATCACCACGGTTATTCGGATGGTTTACGATGGTCATCGGTACACGTTTTGTGAGTTCTTCGGCGATGGTACGTCCTATTGGCGCTGTTGGGGCCAACGTTGTAAGAAATCAATTCACATGTCTCCAACCGGATCGCTCTATTCAAAGAATGAAGTAAGCGAACACAATCATTTGCCAACGGTATCTCGAATAGGGCAGAGGCCACGTGACCATGGCGAACATTTTGATTGGTTTGCGGTGTTTGAGGATGCCACGAAAAATACGATCATGATGTATAAGAATACTCTTTGGGAGTTGGTGCTCGGAGAGGGGATTTACATTGCCACGTGTAAGGATTTTGGAAGTGTAGGATCAGATCGGATTCCATGCACTGCAAAGATGCGAATATCAACGGATTTCAGCCATTTCGAACAATTGGGTGAATGTCTCGAGCATATTGAGAAAATATTGATAGTTAGAAGTGCTGCGGAAGTTGTTGCTGGTGATCCCATGCTGTGGAAAATGTATCAGGAGAAAAACCCACTGTATCTTAGCGATGGAAGGCTTTTTTGTGAGGGACGGAATTCGCATCTTTTCATTGGTGGCTATCGGTATACCCTACAGAGTTTGTTGTGGAATGGCAGTTCTGTTTGGCGCTGTGCTTTGCAATTTTGCACAGCCAAGGGACGAATTACGTCTCGTGGTTACTTCCAAACGGCGGAGCATAAACACGAGAAACCGGAGCACATGCAAGGTACGGTTATGTGCATGTTGATTAATTTCCGTTTTAACGTATTTTCTTAAAGGTACAATTTGGAATCAGAAACGCCAAAAAGAAGAACGATACATCATTTCAATAACCTTGAAAAAGACGATGGCTACAATGTATTACAACACCTATTGTTATGCCCTGAGGGACACCGAGCGAAATGTTTGGAGCTGTTATCCAGGATTATGCAATGCCTCGCTCCGAATCGAGGGAGATTTTCAGCGGGTTGTCGACGAAATGGAACACACACATGATGGGACGCTGACGTTCTTTCGAAAGGATGAAACTCCCGAAAGTCAGGTACCTAGTTGCGACACTAATTCTAGAACGTAAATTGACCCCACCAATTTCTTTGTCCAGGAAACCATCCCGCCAACGAAAGGTCGATCGTCTAGGAAACGACCCAGGGAAGCCGCAGAACAACATGTTACTCCGAAGCTACCTCGTCACCAAGCCGAACCGTTGATCATATCCACCTCCAGTCCAAAGCTGGAAGGCATACGGCAGATTTTGGTAAAACCAACCCCAATCAAGTCGGATGTCAGGTACCAGCAAAATCAAATCGTTCGCTATCACAACGGTTTCACGTACAGTCGATCGTCGATGCAAGCGGACGGAAGCATAAAACTGGAATGTAATAAATTTCGTTGTCCCGGGAAAGTAATTCTATATCCGGATCAGTCAGTTGTTCCGAAAGAAGATCACTCGCACTCGAAAAGTTTCGACACTTACGGAACAATTTGTGACGTTATAACGGGTGAAAATTTGACCTACATTCTGGTCAATGGAACGCAGAAACGCAATGTGACCTACTTTGTGTGTAATGGATTCCGGTATCATATTCTGACGAGGTCACAAAACTTGGCCACTGAATCAGAGTGGCAATGTGGAAAATGTGAGGTGAAAATATCGATTAGTAATTTCTTCAAACGTATTGAGTTTAGCTCCTCCCACACCCATGAAGAAACCGATTTTATTATTCCTCCCGAAAGCAATGAATCATATACTGACGGAAGTAGGCAGATCACTGGAGGTGTAAAGCAATTGGACGAAGTTGTTTGGGGTAGCCATCGGTACACCACCCCCATCTACATAAGACGGTTGAACAGGACAAAGTGGATGTGCTTCAAGCGCAAGCGCTGTCGAGCATATTTGTATCAGAATACGGACGGAAGTTTCGAGGATATGGAACCACATAACCACGAGGGACCGGTTGAAATAGTCGGCGAAGCTCGGTATGATGATTTGTTGAAGATTAAAGACCGATATGCTATTTTGAAACCAGGCGAAAGACCAAAGGTACGGCAGCTTTTATTCCAAAATCACAAGTATTACGACACTGTGAAAGGTTGGGTATGCATTAGGAAGTCCTGTAATGGAAAGATTCAAGCAAACACTGATTTTGACAAATTGCAAATCCTCCAAGGTCATTCTCACCAACCAATCATCACAATGATTAAATTCCAAGAGGAAATCCAAAGCTGTTCGGTTTTACCCCAGTAACCATTAGTTTTATTTAACGAATGTGATATATCACTGAAAACCAGAAAGAACCACCACTTTGAAGAAAAATCGAAAAAATGTTTATCTCATAAATTTTACTTGCATCACCTCACACTCTCAATCCCAGGTGGGTGCCGTGTCCAACCGGAAAATCGGTCTACCTGGAAGCGGAATGCGCATATTCGGTGGCGGTGGTGGAATTATCTTCGGCTCTAGCTTGAAGGAAAACTGCAGGAAAAATTGTTTCGTATCCTTGTTCCAGTGAGTCCAAAATTTTCCGTCCGTCTTTTCGACCTCCCGCGAGGGTACCTTGAATGCAATGGTCTCGTACGGTTCGGCTGCAAACAGCAGATACTGCCACTTACGATCCGGTGGTTCGATCTTTTGCTCGTACGCAGACATAAAGCGGTGACGGGGGATAATACCGTCGGTGATTTCCGGGTAATCGATTTGGAACAGCAGCGACTGCTGGTGACTGTCCGGTTCGCGTTGTTTCGTTACTCGATAGCCAGGGCGACCGATTTTAACAAACTTTTTCGGTTCTACGCGAGGCTTCTCCGGTTGCATGCTCGAGGGAGCCTCTTTTGCTTCCTTGGCCGCACGGCGGGCCAGATTTGCTTGATGCTTCTTACCCTGAGTATGGGCCAGGTAGCTTCCTTCATTGTTGTGCAGAGTCAGACACAGTTTGCATTCGTAGGAACCGAGATGATTTTTCATAAAATATGGATCCTTGTTCAGATCGATTGTTTCCAACGCCAACTGCCGGAGGCGTTCTCGCCGGTCTCGATTGCTCTCCGACCAGGAGGCGACACCGCCTCCTCCGGTTTTTCCACCGGCGCGATTCTGGAAATCCATTCCGAGAAATGTTATGCGATGCTGAAAACAGTGCATTTGTTTACTCTTAAATCAAAATTTGAATTTGATATAATTACCGATTGTACTTACCTTGCAGAGTTTATTTAATAACTAGATTCACTATCAAAATTCAAAAAATATTGAGAAAATACGAAAATCGAAAACTTCATCAGCAGTCTGATGATAAACGAAAAGCAATCAAACCGCAGCCAATTTTTCCACAAAATGTCAGATGTCAATTAATGGCTGCGTTCTGACGCGTACACCGTGAAAATTTAAACATTTTCCCGAATATTTATACAGAACTTTTTCAAAAAGTCCAAATTGTCTTTTACAGTTGTGATTCAATTTTGGACACCGGACTGGACTACTTCTTATCCACCCGCATAGTTAAAAACCTGTTTTAATCCACCTAGAGGTGCAATTGTGCCTTTCTCATTTCTCCAAACTATGATTTAATAGCTGGTTCGTACAATATAACATTATGGAAATGTCTTTCATTCTTATTAACCTTGGTAAGTATATATAAGAGCACCTTTTTGCATTCATCGCGGTATCGCTTTGAATCGGAGTTTTCTATGTGATCGCACTCCACAACCCGTAACTCCGGAGCCGGAAGTCGGATGGAGATGGAATTTAATATCAGTTTCCAGGGACGCAACACCTTTCATTTGAGACTAAGTTGACCAAATCGGTCTAGCCATTTTCGAGAAACCAATATAACCGTTATTCTGAATTTTGATGCTTCCGGATCCGTCGATGGTGGCCAGTGTGGCCAAAGAGACTTAAAATGACTGTTGGGGACCTAGATCTACAAATTCAACAGTTGTGTTTACATTTTGGAAAAAATTCACCTTTTTACATTCATCGCAGAATTCGTTAGAATCGGGATTTGCCGCGTGATCGTACGTATCACCCTGTAATTCAGGAACCAGAACTCGGATCCACACAAAATTCAACAGCAGCTGATGGACCTTTCATTTAAAATCAAGTTTGTCAAAATCAGTTCAGAAAATTCCGAGAAACCGATGTGGACAAATCAACAAATTTTGTTTTGTAACCATACTCTTCAACTCGTAATCCGGAACAAGATGTCGGTTGAAAATGAAATTCAGTAGCAACCTATGGGAATATTATACCTTTCATTTGAATCTTAGTTTGTAAAAATCGGTTCAGCCATTTCCGAGAAACCGATGTGGACATTTTGTTAACAAATCCGCACATACACACATACATACATACATACATAAAAACACACATACATACACACATACATACACACAGATATTTTGCGATCTCGGCGAACTAAGTCGAATGTTGTATGAGACTCGGCCGTCCGGGCCTCGGTTAGAAAGTCGGTTTTTGGAGCAATTGCATAACCTTTCTATATGAGAAAGGCAAAAGAATAATATTTAATTAGCTTAATCAGCATGAGTTCAATGTTATCTTCATGTGATTATATTTTGAAATGTTGGTGGAATGGATTTGAAAGTGGAGGGAATGGGGTTAGTAGAGTGGGAGTGGAGGATGCGTCAGAAATCTTTCATCTTATTTCGGTATACGGGGTGGATGAAGGAAATGCCGGCGTGAGGGTGGTCCAAGGGGAGGGGAGTGATGAAGGAAGGAGGTATAAGGGCAAGGCGGGGGGAGGGGCGGCGACGCAATACTCAACTGCATATTTTGCCTTCCATTTGAGACTTGGTTTGAGAAAATCGGTTCAGTCATCACCGAAGAACCGATGTGACTTTAATTGTGGGATATGCCCGGAATTCCGGAATCGTCGATAGTGGACAATATATTCAAAGAATGTTTGATTGGCAATCAGTGATCTAGATCTGCGATTAGAAGTAATTTGGTGACCATTTCAATAGTTTTTAGCCTCTGAGGTATTACGATTGTACCGATTTATATGGGAAATTCCAGTGTATCCTTACTAATACCCCTGTAACTCCGGAAGCAAGAGTCAGAACCAAATGAAATTCAGCAGCAGTCAAAGGTATTACTGTATCTTTCAAATCAAGTTTGTAAAAATCGGTAGAGAATTCGTTGGGGAATGGGTGTGATATTAGCTTAGGAACTTGGCGGGTTCCCCGGGGGCGTCATGAACCGTCATAGGTGGCCAATGTGGTCAAAGCTGCTTTGATTGATCGTTAGTGATCCAGACCTGCAAACTAGAGTAATGTTACATCTATTTTAATATGTTTTACATCATTTGAACATTATGGTGGTACCAGTTTATATGGGAATTTGCTGTGCGACCGCACTCTTCAACACGTAACTCCGGAACCGGAAGTCGGATCAACTAAAAATTCAATAGCAGCTTATGGGAGCGTTATACCTTTCAGATGAAACTAAGTTTGCGAAAATCGGTTCAGCCATCTCTGAGAAAATTGTGTGAGTTTAAGTGACACACACACATACACACATACACACATACACACACACACACTTAACTCCGCTAGCGAATGACGGATCCCAATAGTAGCATGTCTGTAATAACATACGTACATGGAACTATTGAGATCCAGAGCTACAGGTCCAAAGCCCTGGTAAAGGAGGATGGTTGTGATGATCCGGGCCGAGATCACCACGTAAAGCAAGGTAGGGCATAACCCCAATTCCAAGGCGTGAAGCGACCCGTGCCGAGGGATGAGTGATCGAGGGGGTGAAAAAGATGCTCGATCGTTAACGGAGCCTGTGGGGTACCTGGGCAACCCCCACAGTAAGCGTCCCTTACCACGCTAATGCGGAGCTCTGGCGTGGCGGACATATATTTTTCGCGCTACTCGTGGGAATTTTCATGGAGCAAAATAAAAATAATAAAAATAAACAGACGGAGGTGCCAAACCCCTTCGCAAGAGGTGGTTTGGCGAGGTCTCCCCCCCGTGGGGAGAGTAGTGGAACGATGAGTGCTGTACTCGAAAGCACCAGTGACCCCCCAGCAGCGATAGGCAATACCCCTACCAATGCATCGGAGGGGCCAATAGCTGCGATGCGCAAAGTAGCGAAGCAACTCGATGCTATAATCGACTTCGCTAGCGCAAAGCAGAACATAGCCAAGGAGTTGAAGTTGAGCCTTCTGGAGCTCCGGAAAGCTGTTCGTGTCGCAAGACAGGAACAGCAGGCATATGTTGAGAGGGTGGAATGTCGGGAGAGGCCCGACAGAGAAACCCAGACAGTGGCCTCCAATAGGGAGGAAAGAGAGAAGGTTAATAGAGGTTCACAGACAGTGGCCTTTACCTTCTATGGAGCAGCCACGTCGATCGGAGCGGCGACCGAGTTCCCCTCGAAGGGAAAGGGAAAGGGCAATCGCAAGACGGCATCGAATGCGAAGCGCCCTAGGAAGTCGCCAGGAGAGGGTGCCAAAACCGACACCACTCGGCGTGCAACCGTCAAGGTCAAACGCCGCCTGGGTGAGGTAAGCGAGGGCGAGAGTGACCTCGCTGTGGAGAGCGATGGTACCAGCAACCCGACACGACCGGGGCAGGGGGGCTCAAACCCCTGGACGCTGGTTACCAAGAAGAAGCCGGCACCGAAACCGGAGGCACCGCGGCCTGCGAGGAAGGCCAAGGACAGAGGCGAAGCCTTGTGGTTAAAAACCGACAAGGACAAATACGCCGACGTCCTTAAATCGATGAAGGCGGCCGAAAGCCTCTCGGCCCTTGGGCAGGATGTGCGTAGCGTAAGACGCACCAACACGGGAGAGATGCCCCTGGTGCTGAAGCGAGGCGCACAATCAAGTGCAATATATAAGGCCTTGGCTCAAGAGGTCCTTGGCGAGGGCGCCCAAATCAGGTCGCTAGGTGCGGAATCAACTCTCCAGTGCAAGCACTTGGACGAGTTCACGACCGCAGAAGACGTCGTCGCAGCCGTCAAGGAGCAATGCGGCGTCACAATCGAGCGGGCCTCTGTGCGATTGAGGGACGGACCCTCTGGCACCCAAGTAGCCTACCTCAGGCTACTGAATGCGGATGCCAAAAAGGTAACCGAGAAAGGGAAGCTGAAGATCGGCTGGTCGGTATGCCCTGTTAGTATACCCCAGCCGCCTTCAGTGGACAGGTGCTATCGGTGCCTAGAATCCGGCCATAAAGCTTATGAATGCAAAGGCTTAGACAGGAGTAAGCTATGTCGTCGATGCGGCGAGGAGGGGCATAAAGAGCGGGGGTGCACTAAGGCATATAAGTGCCTTATCTGCACCTCTAAGAAGCAAGCCCATAAACATGCTATGGGCGGACCTTCGTGTCCCTTCGGCGAGTTAAATAAGAAGAAGCCGTGAGAGTCACACAGCTAAATCTTAACCATTGTGCAGCAGCCCAACAGCTGCTGTGGCAGTCGGTCTCGGAGTCGAGGACAGATGTCGCCCTCTTATCAGACCCGTACAGCATCCCTGCCGGCAACGGCAATTGGGTGTCGGACGGGTCTGGAATGGTGGCAATCTGTACAACGGGAAGGTTCCCGGTTCAAGAGGTAATACACCCCTCCGCCGAGGGTGTGGCGATTGCCAAGATCAATGGTGTGTTCTATTGCAGCTGCTACGCCCCACCAAGGTGGCCAATAGAACAGTTCTACCAGATGATCGACAGGCTCTCGTCGGACCTCGTGGGCCGGAAACCGGTAGTAATAGCGGGAGACTTCAACGCTTGGGCAGTGGAGTGGGGCAGCCGCTGTACAAATAGCAGGGGTCAAGCGCTAATGGAAGCGTTTGCGAAACTCGATACTGTGCTAGCTAATGATGGCTCCGCTAGTACATTCCGTAGAAACGGAGTGGAGGCGTGGATTGATTTGACCTTTGCCAGCCCGAGTCTGGCTCCAGGCATGGAATGGAGGGTAGACGAAGGCTACACCCATAGTGATCATTTAGCAATCCGCTTTAAGATCAACTATGGTGTGCAGCATCCGAGGGCGGGAGATCCCTGTCAGGTACGCGGGTGGAAGTCCAATCACTTCGACAGCGAAGCTTTCACCGCGGCCCTGGGACTGGAGGCCAACACCGACAGTCTAAGCGGGGATGCGCTGGTAGCTGTTCTATCACGCGCGTGCGACGCCACTATGCCGAGAAAAACACTGCCAAGAAACGGTAGATGCCCGGTATACTGGTGGAGTGCCGAGATTGCAGCTCTACGGTCAGCCTGTCTCAGAGCTAGACGTAGGATGCAAAGAGCTCGCACCGAGGATGCAAGAGAGAACCGCCGTGAAGTGTTTCGAGCTGCGAAATTAGCCCTTAACAAGGCTATTAAAAGCAGCAAGAAAGCGTGTTTCGACAACCTGTGTGAGAGTGCCAACGCGAATCCGTGGGGTGACGCCTACCGGATTGTGATGGCCAAGACCAAAGGGGGCTCCTCACCCCCAGAACGGTCTCCGGACCGGTTGGCAACGATTATCGAAGTACTCTTCCCGTCTCGAGCCACAAGCCCCTGGCCACCTGCACTACGAGACAGTGCGGGCACGGTCGAAATGGTGGCTCCAGTGACGAACGAAGAACTACTCGCAGTGGCTAAATCCCTAGCAATGAACAAAGCTCCAGGGCCGGATGGAGTTCCGAACAACGCTCTCAAGGCAGCGATCATAGCGAACCCGAACATGTTCAGGCTAGCTATGCAGAGATGCCTTGACGAGTGCCGTTTCCCCGATAGATGGAAAAGGCAGAAACTGGTGCTGTTGCAGAAGCCCGGGAAGCCGCCAGGCGACCCATCGGCGTACAGACCAATCTGTCTGATAGACACGACTGGCAAACTGCTTGAGAGGATCATCCTCAACAGGCTCACCCCGTACGCGGAAGGTACGGACGGTCTGTCAAGCAACCAGTTTGGCTTTCGGAAGGGTAAGTCCACAGTGGACGCTCTCAACTCAGTGATAAATACTGCCGAGATAGCGATCCAACGAAAAAGGCGAGGTATTCGATACTGTGCGTTAGTGACACTTGACGTGAAGAACGCATTCAACAGCGCAAGCTGGGATGCCATCGCGCTCTCGTTACACCGGCTTAGCCTACCGGTGGGTCTGTACCGGATCCTGGAAAGCTACTTCCAAAACCGCGTACTGCTATACGAGACCGATGCCGGTCAGAAAAGGGTTCCGATTACCGCCGGAGTCCCGCAGGGCTCGATCCTAGGCCCGGTGCTATGGAACCTCATGTATGACGGGGTTCTGAGACTGAAGTTCCCTCCTGGGGTCAAGATCGTCGGCTTTGCCGACGACGTAACCTTGGAGGTCTACGGGGAGTCAATTCCTGAGGTAGAACTAACCGCAGAACACGCGATTAGCACGGTGGAGGAATGGATGAGCGCGAGAGGCCTGGAGCTCGCTCATCATAAGACGGAGGTAGTTATCGTCAACAACCGCAAGTCGGCACAACATGCAGTTATCCATGTGGGAGAAGTCGCGATCACTTCACAGCGAAGTCTGAAGTCTCTCGGAGTCATTATAGACGACAAGCTGACCTTCGGCAGCCATGTCGACTATACGTGCAAGAGAGCGTCGACTGCTGTTGCGGCAGGCGTTGCCGTATCTATCCTCAGGTACGGCGGCCCGTCATGGTCAAGAGCACTGAGGGTAACCAGTTACCTACAGAAACTGGAGAGCACCTACCGCGTGATGTACCTCAGAGTGATATCTGCCTACCGCACGGTATCACACGATGCATCCTGCGTGATAGCGAGCATGATGCCAGTCGGGCTGGCCATTCGGGAAAATGAGGAGTGCTTTGAGCTACGTGGAAATAGGGGAGCCCGCGAGCGCACCAGGGTGACCTCGGTCGCCAGATGGCAGCGTGAGTGGGACAACTCCTCGAAAGGTAGGTGGACCCACCGGCTGATACCTAGCATATCGAGCTGGGTGGGAAGACCCCATGGGGAAGTTCACTTCCACCTGACACAATTCCTGTCAGGCCATGGCTGTTTCCGTCAGTACCTCCACAGGTTCGGGCACGCGGAGGTCTCAGTCTGCCCGGACTGCCCAGGTGTAGATGAAACTGCCGAACACATACTGTTCGTATGTCATCGGTTCGACGTCGAAAGAAGAGCAATGCTTGACGTCTGTGGCTGGGACACAACCCCTGATACCCTTATTCAGCGGATGTGTCAAACGGTGGAGAAGTGGAACGCAGTCTCGGCTGCTACCATCCAGATTGCCAGTAGGCTACAGGTAATCTGGCGAACCGAGCAACAGACGGCGGGCACGGCTAACTAGTGATTGGTTAGCTGGAGCGAAAAAGGCCAAGCGCAAAATAAGAGAGTGAATGGTCTGTTCATGCCGAGGCAGGTTGGCGCAGCGAATGGCAACCGCGTAAGGGGTAAACCCAGCCACCCCGAAGCAAGACAGAAGAGTGAGTGTATAGGCGTATAAGTGGACTGCCTCATGCCAAGACGGGAGGGTCGTAGCGTAGTATGTTGGAACTAAGCTATCGATGCCTCATGGCGTGGCAGAGGAGTGAAAGGGTGAGCATCCAAGTCAGTCTCACACTGCATGTTAAGGGTGAGCATAAAAGTCAGCCTCACAGGTTGGTAGAGGCTAGCACAAAAGTCAGCCTAGCAAGGAATGAAAAAGGTGAGCACACAAGTCAGCCTCGCATGGTATGTCAGAAGTGGGGCCTAAGAAAAATGTCCCACATGGGATGCCAGAGGGAGTGACAAAGGTACAATAGAGTGGCACGATTGAGAGTGAATCAGGTGATAGGGTGAGCACCAAAGTCAGCCTCACATGGATGGGTAGGGCGAGCACAAAAGTCAGCCTCGCATGGAACGTAAAAGGTGAGCACAAAAGTCAGCCTCATGTGGGAGTGTTTGAGAGTGAATCAAAGTGCGATTGAGAGAGCACCCAAGTAAGCCTCATACAGAATGTATGAACGCGTGAGTGAGAGTGAATGAGTACATTTAGTACAGCTATCCCCCCAGAAGTAATACCGAGAGGTAGTTCCTGGGAGGAATGATGACGGAGCCCAATGGAGTTTAGTCGGTATTAATGGCTGTTCACCATTCGAGTCCGACACGCCCCCAGTGCACCCCGTGCGGTAGATTGGACCTTACCAATAGCACGTGTACTGGGCTAGGACATAAAGGTCTTCTCCATTGTAAAAAAAAATGACGAGCGTTGGCTGGGTGATATGTGCTGCAGCAGTGTATAATGGCGCACTTGGTGGCGGCGATGTTGAATCCAGTGGCGTGTGCCCATCGGTCGACTGCGTTGACGGCTGCCTGCAGAGATATTCTTGTACGCGGGATCGTCTTCCCCCCACCAATATGATGTCGTCCGCGTACACGAAGACATAGACGCCTCCGGGTAGCGCGGTGAAGAGCGAATTCATCCTCACTAAGAAGAGGGTCACGGCTAGTATTGATCCTTGCGGCACTTCGTTGGCCTCGCGGAATTCGTCGGAGAGTGTGCCGCCTATGCATACCCGAAAGCGGCGGTTGGTTAGGAAGTTTTGGATGAAGACACCTAGGTTCCCCTGTATACCCCATCGATGGAGTTGTTGAAGGACACCTTCGCGCCAGAATGTGTTGTATGCTTTTGCTATGTCGAGTATGGTAATATCGGCGTGGATGCCTTCGGACCTTGCTCTGTCTAATACCTCGCCGAGGGAGCCCAGATGGACACCGATGCCGAATACCTTCCGGAAAGCGAATTGGCGTGGGTCGAGCAGTTTCTCGTCTTCCAGCCACGTGGTCATTCGCCGGTTTACCATCCTCTCTAGTTTCTTAGCGGTGCATGACAGCAGGCTGATTGGCCTGAAGTTGCTCGGAGCACGAGTACCCTGGCATTTTTTAGGAATGGGGACTACGTGGGCCAGTTCCCATTCCTCTGGGAAGGACCCGCGTTCCCAGATAGTGTTAAAAGAGTCTAGGAGGGCTCTTTTGCCTCCGGGCGGAAGATGCCTAAGCATCGGGTAACCGATCCTGTCAGGGCCGTCGGACTTTCCTCGTGCGTTAGTGAGAGCGACGGCAAGTTCAGCTCCGGTAAAGGGTCTGTTGTAGGTGGCTGCGGAGTCTGGCGTGAAGGTCGTAGGGAGGCTTCGAGTCTGCTTTTTTGCTAAGTGAATGCGGCTGGCAGGGCTTTGTCGGCGGATAACGATTCGAAGTGGCAGCCTATCTTGTTCGCGATTTCCTCGGGATCAGTAATGGTGGTGTTGTTGACCAGTTGTGGTTTTAAGTTGGAGGCGATTTATGCGTAGCACGATGGGGACACCCGGCAGTACCGTTGGACGTGGACCAGCCGCATATCCCAGCGATTCAACTGGAGTCGAAGATGACGTCGTGGGCGGAGGAGGCGTTGCCACGGATGAACGTAGTACTGCCGTCGTTTAGTATCACGGCGTCAATTTCCCCAATGAGTTTGACGATCTCGTTACCTCGGTGGTAGCACTTGTTCGAGCCCCAGGCAGTATGGTGGGCGTTGAGGGACCTTGTTGATCAGGCTGGTTAGTTGACTTCATATGTTGGTAACCCCCGGTGGTAGGTAGATGGATTCAATGGAGCAGCGGATGAGAGTTGATATCCTCCTGGCGACCGCTATTAGGTCCGTGTTGAGGGGGAGGTGCACCGACAGGAGTTCCACCTTGATGCCCAATCCGATGATTTGGTGGTTGTTTTCTCCTGTGGCCGTCTCCCATTCGTGTCTGTTTCCGAACCATGGGGTGGGGTCAACGCCGGTGTGCAAGTGGGTTTCCTGAATGGCGAGGCAAAGTGGTTCGGTGCCGGCGATTATGTTCTGTAGGTCTCCTAGGTTGTTCCTTAGGCCGTTGATGCTCCACTTGACGGTTAGCGTGGAATATTTTGAGCCGGTGCTGTTGGCCATCGAGACGCTGTTGAGACTGCGCGGTGGGCTACCTAGAAATGATTCGGAGCCGTACGACTGATCTTAGTGAGTGTGGTTAGACTTACCCGGTGGTGATCCGGGCCCTCTGCACCAGCAGCCGCCGAAGGCTCGTCGTTGAGGGCCGGTACGTCCGCGGACAGGGCTGGTGCAGGGGAAGAGGCTTTCTCCCTTGGCAGGAAGCTATCGGTTTCGTGCGCTTTGTTTGCGTTGAGTGGGTAATTTTTGTTGCTGTTGTTGATGGGTGGTCTGGCGTACGTCCCTTCAAATGACCGCGGGAGGTAGAGCAAAGGGGTCCGCAGGCGTTGTGTCAGTGGTTTTTGTGCGTTGCGTTGTGGGTAGGTTTTGGTATCATTTTCTGGAGCGTGTAGTCAGCCAAACGTCGGCAGTTCGATCAATCCTTGAAAGAGTTTGTGGCGCTGAATTGTTCTTGTCGGTTGGAATGGTGGTATGAACTTACCCGGGATGTACCCGGGCCTCCCGCACCAGCAGCCGCCGGGGGAGCATCGCTGCAAGGCGGAACGTCCCCGGTCAGGGCCGGCACGGGGCAGTGGGCGTCACGATTGGTGACTACTGGATTCCTGGAGGGTCTAAAACGTACCGGATGCCAAGAGCAACCGGGAACCGAGCTGAGGTCTCGTCGTACTCGTTGCTGTTGGTGAGTAGGAGTTTCCCGGCTGAGAGTTCTTCCCGGTGGTCTGCCAGGTGCGGGGATATCGGGAGACCTGAACCGGTTCTCGTTGCAGTGAAGCTGTTCGCTTGGTTTTCCTGATACTGGTGTCATTTTTGAGATCAAGCGGGGAGATCGCCTACTCTGGGGCCCAGCAAGATGCGGTCGTGGTTCCCGTCGTTTGGGATTGCTGTGTTGGTGGATTTTCTGGATTTCTGTCTGGTTGGCCTGAGGTGGATGGTGAATGCGTAAATTGAATGCTAATGGGGATGTTAAAGGTACTACCCTGTTGGTGCTCTAATGGCCCTGTGTCAACAGCCGCCGGGGGTGCATCGGATGTATCCGGAACTTCCCCGGTCAGGGTCGACACAGGCGGTCTTTGTTTTATGTTGCTGTTGAATTCGAATGAAGTGATGAAGTGCAAATGAGAGCCTCTCTTTGTTTACTTTCTCTTCCGATTATTACGGCGTCATCCTAAAACTTTTCAATATTGTTTCAGGATATATCGAAAAACTCTGATTTCGACTAGCTTATTCTGCTAAGAGTTGAGAAACAAACGTATAATCTGCCGAAATATTAGCGAAAGAGAAAGTAAACTAAGGGAAACTGTCATTTGCACTTAGGACCATTTGACATGTTTGGCTAGAATTCTGAACAAAATCGTCAGTTACTTTGACAGTTCGATGCCAGTGACGAAAGTTATCCCTGTTGGAAAATCTGACGCTCTAGAAAAGCATATTCTTTGAATTAGCGTTTGAACTTATTTTCCTATTAGAAACTGAAAATATTTTCCAATTAGAAACTGAAAGTAGCAAAACTTCTTAGATAGCGTAGTTGTAAGAATTTGACGAATGATCAAACAAGAAATTTATTCAATGGTTGTGATAAGAGCTGGAAATTAAATTAAGCGAAACAATTTTTTTTAAATATTTTTATTTATCTTTCATCATTAGTTTTCTCATGAATAATAATAATTAATAATAATCGTAATAATATTGTTGCTTTTCGGTTTTCATCCTTCCGTCTCACTACTTATAATTTTTACAGTTTTGCTTTTTTCACCATTCTCGTGTTTTTCTTTTGTTGTTGTTTATTCTTGTCAGCAGTTTGATTCAATTTATTTACCACTAAATTATTTTTTAATGATTCTCTATGTCTCATGTCATGTCATTTTACATTCTTGACTGGTTCATATTTATACGAGCTTGCCCCTACCATTTATTATTTTACACAAACAAAAAGAGATTCACTCATTTGCTTTCGTTATCAACTTTTTGTTGTTGTCATTCCTCATTTGACTGTCGCAAAGCCATGCAAAACCTAGTCTTTACTCTGTGTTGCGTCTACTTTGACCACTAGCAGTAACGGCTGCTGTTTAATTTCTAGTGACGGCGTTTCCGCTGTCATGTCATTTAAAAACTTTGATTTTACAGTTCTACTGTTCCTAAAGAAGTTAGGTTAGGAAAATATAATGTACAAAATAAAAGGGGGGCTTTAGGATTCCGTAGTCTGAGTGCCGCAATTACTATATTATAGCAATATTTTATGGGGGGTTTACTAACCACTGACCACGTGGATTGCCTATTTACAACACTGCAGCTGGTTCTACCTAGTTATCGGAGTACATGTCAGCTGGATAATGCCATTTGAATTGTCCAGTGGAACTTATTACAACTAAGACGCGTCGATTAGGACCAATTTAGGAAACAATAAATATACAGGTTCTAAAAACGAGTTGTTATTTACATTGTTTTACAAAATTTAGTCACTCCTAGGTCGGATCTCTTAACAAATAGTCAAAAAGTTTGCTTCTCGTTCTTTTACTTTCAATGTGTCGTTAAAAATAATTTGATTGCACAATTTGTGGTATCGACGGTGGAGAATTTTCACGCGTCAACGAAGCTAACACGGAGTTAAATGAAATCATCTGCTCGTTTCGAGCAGAAGCAACAGAACCGTGCGGATTGGATAGAAGAAAAAATCAATCCAGTAATGGGTTGGGGTCTCAAACGATGATGATGGAGGAGGTGGACACATTACTTAACTTGTTTCTTCTCTTCTTTTCATGAAAAAAAAACATTTTTCTCATATTGCTTTTAAGTTTGAGTCGTCCGTCTGTCTTTGCTCTAATCCTATAGTTCTACGGTTGCGCTAGGCTTCTAGGTCCGGGAAACGGTATGCCGACCACGCTAGATATTCACAACGACACAAACGCAGATCGGCGCCATCGGCGAGTCAGCCAGGTCAGCGCTGGTAGCGAAGCTACTGAAGAGCTTTTGCAGCCCTGCACTGCTGCTGGTTGATGCTGGATGACTGATGGCTGCTACGAATGTGTGCGGATTAAGGGGGTGGGATCAAACAATGGCAGCTGAATCCTAACAGTATACGTACATATGGTAAATAAACGTTCTTTCTCTAACAGTAAAATCTATTTCGAGGAAAGCGAAAACAAACAAACAAGCAAAAGAAAAAAAAAAAAGATCGGTGAGGAAAATCTACGTTATTGTTGTAAGCGTTTTCTGGTTTTGACTTTCATTCCCCCGAAATCGAAATCTAGAGAGAGAGAGAGAAAGGTGAGTATGAGCGAGTATGTGGTATGTTCCGGTTGGCGGAGCTGAGAGTATTATTCTGTTTGCGTGAGTGTGTCAGAGAGTATGTGTACAGGTAGTGTCATGTTTCTGCTGGTGTTTGTGTTTGTGCGGGTTGGAAGCTGTAACTGAAATAGGCGGTGTACCGAAAATTATTCCGTAAATGTGTTGATTTGTTCACTATTTGTTTTTTTTTGGTATTTCGTTAAATTTATCTATATTTAGACGTTCGATCTGTGGCTTTGACTATTTCGTTTGTATTTTCTTATTATTTCTGCTCTCTGTGTCTGTTTTTATATAATACCCTGTAGAAGCCAAGAGAATAGAGAGAATTGCCGCTTTTACGTTTCGTTCGATTTCATGTTTACTTTTTGAGTCAACCATTTGAGTTGTTTTCTTCGTTTCATTTATTCGGCAGTCGCTAGTTTGTTTTAAATTTCAGTTTAAAATCAGGAAGCAAGACGGATTTTTGTATGTGATCTAGCATATTTTCCTTTCATGCAGTGATCAAATCGACGAAAGAATGGTCAATAATTTTGCCCATTTGCTATAAGCTCGATTCTGAATCGAAAATAAAATCGGCAATAAATGCACTGGCCCGCTATCGGGGCCATTCCATTAATACACGCGCACGTTTATGTTTGTTTTTGTTTGTTATATAGATTCATCTAGTCGGGCGGCAGGTCACAGCCTACTGCACGTGCACTGCTGCCAACATAACTAGTGGTAAAACCAGTAAAATTTAGCAGAAGAAGAAGATTTCACTATAATATCGCTTCGTCTATCTGTCTGCTCTTGTGTTATCGCTAAAGACTAATTACTGTACAGTTGTCACCTACGAATTAAGATATTTACTCATCGTTCCCATCAACAATAAACGCATCGCACTTAACCGCTTCCGGGTTGTCTGCTTCATTCCCTTCTATATATGGCACCGTTTTTGTTTTTGTTTCATTTTCTTCCCTTCTTCACTTTTTCCACACGTTTGTGTTTCTCTCAGTCAGTTCTCGGTTTTTTTTCTGTTTTGTTTTTGTCATCTTGCTGAATATCATAAAGATTTCGTTTGTAAAAATATCTCCACGACCATGTTCTGAGTTGTCTCCGGTTAAAGTTGTGTTTTACTTTCAAGTTTTTATTTGTTTTGCTTGTCCGTGAAGACATATCGACTAGTTTGAATGGCACTGTTTGCACAACACCAAATTCTGTTTGTTTTTCATTTCTCATTTCTACTTTGCGCTGCTGCTGCTGCTGTGTGTGTATTTGTTTTTTTTGCAAATTTCCATATTCTACTGCTTTTTATGTCGCATTTTTTTCCTCTTAAAATTTACGGCTTCCTTATCTGCTAAAAGACATTCACAATTTTCACATTTAATTGTCATCTAATTAACTACATCCTTCTCTATTTATAAGTTTTTTTTCTGTTGCTCTTCTCTTGTCGTCTACCTTCTCATCCTTCTGTCTGTAAAATATATAAAATGATAATATTTATGTTTTACCTCTGCTCTACGAATGATGGATGTTTATGTGTGTGTGTGAGAGTTTCGGGGGTGACATTTTTGATTTAGCGTATAGATTTATGATTACATTTGCTTCTTTTTTTTTACTTATTTTGGTTGCACAATTTCTCTAACAGTTATCGGTTATTGTTTGACGTTTGTGATGATAATGATGGTGACGATGATGACGGGTCGGTGTTGTCGATTGGAAATTAAAATGCATTCACAACATGGCGGAAACCATACTTTTTTCTACGTTTACGTTTTGTAGCGTTTCTGAATCAATAGATTATTGTTTTCTGCTGATGGGGTTGGTTAGGTGTGCACGGGTTTTTAGCCTTCTTCTATAAAAATATGTTGTCTGTTTTTTTTCGTTTCTTTGACGGGAGCAACATTCTCAGTGTGGGTTCCCTTATTCTCTGCTGATATTATCATTCTTCTATACGTTTCGACTCGAATGAGAAAGAGCTTCTTCAAGTGTAGAAAACTTGTCACGGTTACCTTTTCCCTCCTATCATCTTTAATTTTTTTTCATTTAACCCTATGAAAATAATCCAAAATAAATCTATGTATCACAATACTTCTAATATTTACTTCTCTTCCTTCAAATCAGTTCTCGGAGAAAGATTTTTCCTTAAAAGAGCGAGAGAGCATTCTTTGAAATTTACTTGATTTCTTTAACTTTTTTTCTTCTGTTTTCTTATTTGTTTTGGAAAGCTTCACAGATCGGATAGATTACGCTGGCATAGTACTACTATTTCACGAGCTTTCGTGCCTATGCTGTCGCAAGGTTTTGTGGTTTCCGCTCTTCCGTCGTTTCCGTTTCGAGTCCCGCTGGAACGCCACATTCCCCGGATCGTCCGCCAACTGGGGATACTTGTGTATGCTGTGAATGTCGACACCGACCCAACCATCGACGTCACCGTGCGAGGTAAGTTCTTCCTTTTCCTCTTCGGTCCAATCGCCTCGTCCCTGGAAACCGGCCGCAACCAGCTGTTTCTCCAGTTCCCAAGCCCTCTCCACGGCACGCTTGTGGGCATGCTTCAGTATACGATGTCGCTCCTGTTCGGGATCCACGCCGTACTTGATGATCACAACCGCATCCGGACCGTGCAGGCGAAGCTCCTTCCCATTAACTCCCGCATGATCGTTGATTTCGTGCGTTGAGATATTGAACATTCCACCGAGTCGGCGCAGTTCTTCCGTGTCATCTCGCAGCTTCATGATGTTATCCTTGACGAAGTAGAACACGTCCTGATCGTGAATGCTGAAGTGTAGATCCAGGAAGTAGGAACTGTTGAACACGGACGAGACGACATCCTGAACGACACTGTTCGAACCGTCAACCACGCTGACGAGGGCGCGGCCATCTATACGGGAGATCAGGACACCTTCCCCAAAAACTCCCCGCCGATAGGCAACCCGTGGTAGCAGATTTCTTGTCTTCAGCTCCATCTTCAGCAGTGGCTTCGGTACGAAGCCAAAGTCAGAGAATTTCTCGTCAACCTGTGAAAACGATCAAATAAAGTAATTCCAAGAAAAAGATCAATTGAACTCAAAAAGAAAACCTACCTTTTCAACGATACACTGCAATCCGGACATAACGCCAAAGTCGGGCGCCAGCTGGGGCGACTTGATCATAGCATTCGGTTTGTAGATCATATCCTTCGTGTACTTGGAACCTTGCATCTTGGTCACATCGTAGCCGAACAGTCGCAGCCAAGACTTCAGATCGTTCATATAGTTCATCGGTTCCTTCCGATTGATCGGGTCGTTGTTGTGGAATCGGTAGATGAAAACATCGGTGTGTAGTCGCATTTCGGTTGCCAGCTGTTCCCAGGACGGAGTCATCCACTGACCCACCGTGGTATCGTACAGTCGCTTCTCCGCGTACACTAGCCGGGTGTTCGGATCAAGTAGTCCCCCGTGGAAATCGATCGGTACGAAAAAGTCCGGATTCGAATCCTTGACGACCTTACCGAACGGAGTACGACGAATCTCCTTCACGATATTTCCATTGACGTCGAAGAAAGCGATCGGCGATCCATTCTGATCGGTAGCGACGTAGTATCGCTGTTCACCCGTTTCGACAGCTACCAGCATGTCGCGATCGTCGTACAGGAAGCGGAACGTCTTCGGTACCTTCGGATAGTGGATGTGGGTGATCAATTCAGGTGAGTTGATGTTGGCGTAGAAGTACTGCGTCACATTTCCCTTCTCGTTGTGGCTAGCAACTAAACGACCCATGTCGTCGTAGAAGTACCAAGTCTGGAAGCGATCCCTTTCCAACGCATGAATCATCTGTCCTCGATTGTTGTAGCGGTACTTTTGTTCTCCTCTGCGAACAACGTAACCACGAGCATCGTAGCTATTGAACTCCACATCTCCTATCTGAACCACTCGATCGCCCGTATCGTATCCCAAGTTTGTCTTATCGCCTTGCTCCATAATACTAATAATATTTCCATTCTCATCATACAGATACTTCCAGCTATTGGTTCCGACCACCTCGCTCACATGTCCATCGGCATTATAGTTCACCTTATCCAGCGAAGTCACCCGTCCCACCATCACCTTATGCGTCTTGATTCGGTTCCTCAAATCGTAGTCCAGCTCCAACCGATAAACATCAAACGACTTAATATTGATCAGTACGCTCTTCACCCGTCCATGCTCGTCAAAATCGGTGATCGTGAAGAACTGCTTCGAGGTATCCTGAACCACCGTCCTGTTAAAAGCATTCCTGGTGATCCTCAGATCACTGATCGCATCCAGCGTTCCCAGACTCTGACCGTACTTGAATCGCATAATCGGCAAATCCTTCCCGTCAATATCCATCTCGATTCCGCTCAATCTTGCATTGCCATCGTACTGATATTTGAAATGGGCCGAAGCCAGGGCACTCTTCGAACCAAACATCAGCTTCTCATCCTTCATCACTCCAGCGTGATACTTAAACTCCCGTCGCAGCTCAAAACCGGGCTCCAGCACGTCAACCATCTTCACCAAACTGGTACTCTCCTGATACGTGTACTGTGTAGACGACAATCCGGCCAGAATCGTTCCCAACCGTCCCGCATTATCGTACACGAAAGCCACCTTCCCGGACTGATGAGGATGAATCTTAGCCAAAATCTGTCCATCGTCATTGTACAGAATCTCAAACGGATGCCGATTAATTGGCGAGAAGTACTGATACTTAAAGAATCCTAACGACGTCTGCAGTGAAAATGCATGAATGTGACCTCTCGGAGTTGTCAACGATTGCAACGCTCCCGCGTCATCGTACTGTAGCAGATAATCCGACCGGCGAGGTGTCGTCACCTTCAACGGCAAACTACTAAACATATCCTTAAAAGCGTAAACAATCGAGCTTCCGTCACCGTACTTGATCTCGTTCAACCTTCCGGCACGATCAAACGTGTACTCCTCCTTCAAATTACCCCACTTCCAAGAAATCAACCGTCCGAAACGATCATACTCCAAATCCACATCCGCGTACTCACCAGACTGTGGCCGATAGGCCACCGGCCGGGACGACTTATCATACGTAACATTCAGCAGTTCCGTTTTATCATCCACCGAAACCGTGATCGAAGAACTATCCTTCTCATACTCGAACGTCAGCAGATTCTCCCCGTTCACACGCAACTTCCGCCCAACCTGAGTCAAAGCCCGGGAATTCTTACCCCGTACCGGAACGTGCCGTATAAAATACCGCCACTCGAATCGATTCGACAAATCTCCATTGATCTCCGTTCGCTGTTTCGACGGTACCGGGTAACTCTCACCTAGCAACGGATCAATTTCGGCCAGCAAAATATACGGAACGGATTCCACCGAAACCGTATTGCCCCAAGGAGCCACACTCGTAGTTCCACCGTCAACCAGTACCGTAGTCTTGGTGGCGGCTTCCCCAACTCGGGACACCACCGAAGATCCCTGAATCAACATGGATACCTCACGTTGAGAATTCTCCATCACCTTAACGGTAGCTCCTTTCACGCTCAAATCAAACGTCAGATCGATCACTTTCCCCGTCGGGGTAACGGCCGATGTAAGACGACCGAACTCGTCGTAATTGTAGACGTACGAACGACCCGTCGAATCCAGCTTCGTTTTCAACAGTCCCGTCGGTCCGTGGTAATCAAAGGTCACGTTGTAATTGTCCGGAGTGCTCAGCTCATGCAGCATCTTCATGCGGGTCATCCGAAGACGACACTTCTGGCCCTTGGTGTTCTCGATCGAGTTCACCTGGGAGGTGTAGTCGCGAAGTAGAAAAACCTTATTACCGGCGGCGTCCGTAACCGTGCTGAGCTTACCGTTCGAAGTGTTTACATTGTACAGGAAGCTATAGGTCGTTTCACCGGTCATGATGTTCTTGGTAGCGATATGCTGACCGAAACGGTTGAACACATAGATTTCCTGGGCGTTAGGAGCATAGATTTCGTACTCTTTGGAAGTGCCTGCCTCTGGAAGACTTGAGATTACCGAACGAATGCGATAATTGGCCTGGTCGGCGATGTGTACATGTCCGTCCGGAGTGACGGTGATGGCCGAGATCGTGTTGAATTTGGCACTGATTGCTAGGTAGTGATCGGCTTCGTAGCAGTCGCAACCGCGTTCCAAGCAGTTGCACTTAGATTCGGCTCCAGCATAGGCGGCTATCTTTCCGTCGGTACCGATCACCCGGATACGGTTGATACGCTGTGAGTCGCTTTCTGCGACATACAGATCACCGGACGGTGCGAAGGCGATGCTTTGTGGCATCACGAGAGTGGCGTGTGCGGCAAGATCTGAATCGAAAGTCGCAGGTGTGGCTGATGAACAGTGTAGTGGACGACCGGCGATCACTCGAACACGTCCATCCGGGGTCATGCGAAGGATCATATGATCGTCGATGATATGCAGGGTGTCATCCAGCGGATTGATGGTAAGTTCTGTTGGCCAGCGAAGGTGCATTTCTTCGATTTTAAGCGTTCCTTCGCATGGGACCGGTTTCCAGTGGGATTTGTGCATGTGATTACCGATCAGAGTGCTGATGATGCCGTCGCGATCGACCATACGAATGTTTGTGCCATCGGCAAAGAAGAGTACGTTATCGGACGAGATCGCAACTCCTTTCGGATAGGCTAACTTGGCGTCGCGGGCTAATCCACCATCTCCACAGTGAGCCTCATCTCCGGGCAGACATCGTTCGCCACTACCAACCACCGGTTCCCAGTTGTGTTCCGGATCGTGAGAATCATCCTTGTTCTTAACTTTAATGATTTGATGCGATTCCGGGTCGGAAATGTACAACGATCCGTCCAGTGGACTGAGAGCCATATGATACCGATAGGAAACACGTGTTGCATTAAGTTTGACCACTGTTTTTACAGTACCATCGATCATGATCCGACGGATGTAGTTGAAATCGCCAACATAGAGACTACCATCGGGAGCTGCAGCTAGGGCAACCGGGGCCAACAGTCGCTGTTTGGAAGCGACCCCATTACAATCGGCACAGTCCAGCGGACGTTGATGTCCATCACCCATGATTGTCAAGATAACACGTGGTTTATGTTTCAAATAGATGTTCGATCCGTCCCCTTTCTGTAGGATTCCTTCGTGGAAGTTGTAGCGATGGTGAATATCAAGATTCCACCCGCCTACTTCGGAGATGCTCATATCATGGCCGCTCAGCTTCGTTGTCTGTACGTCCCAGATAATGTCTTTGCAGTCGGTGTACTGATAGCCTACTTTGACCACGGCAGTCGTTATACCGTACACTCGCTGACGGTAGATGTTTAGTCGATTCCAAGGGTAGGTAAATTTGATTCCAGGGTCAGCTTCGAAGATTCGTTCGAAAAGGATTCCCTCGATAGTAATTCGTAGATGGATTAATTTCAGAGTTTGTGGAATGTTGTCAGGGGTCAGCTGTAGTTTAATGGTGGATAAATAGCCAGCTGCTCTACTGCTATGGTAAACGAGATTTAAACCAGTTCCAGGAATCGATAACGATTCCTGAACGACTTGAGATTCCGCCAGAATGGCACTACGATCGGGACAAGCACCCTGGAAGCCATGCTTCCAGGTAGCCAACACTACCGGTTTCATCGAATCGTAATCATGCGAGAAACAGGTATGTGGTGATCCCGTTTTCTCCTTATCGTCCAACGTTGACATCACAACGGTATCGATGATGACGACCTCGTTCCAGGGAACCTGAACGATGCGTGTTTGCGGCCGGAACGGTGATCTACCGAACTGCAGCGTGATGGCGCCACCTCCGTTAACCATCAGATCGAACCAACCGTCGTCACGGGTCAGGGTGAATCCTTCCAGGGGTGTCGATGTGCTCACTCGTACACCCACCAGTCCCATCTGCAGAGATGTTACGACGCGCCCGCGGATGACGGCCGATCGGCTGTTTGGGAAGGGAAGAAGAGAAAGAAAAAAAAACCAAATTGAGCATAATTGCAGAATAATGTTTTTATGTTGTCATCCTGGAAAAAATTATCACACTCTCGACACATGCACACGCTCTGTTCAGCTCTACACGGATTTAACCGAGAACAAATATTTTTTTCTGGCAAAACAAAAAATTGAAAACAGCTTTAACCAGTTGGAGAAGCACAGAAAATTTCACAACGGACACAGAACGACTACACATGGATGAATGATTTGTTTTTTGTCGGGTGGTATCGGGATCGCCGGATGAGTTCCGCGAGGGGGGCGGGAGGAAGCATGTAGGTTTTCACATATATTTAAAGTGGATTGTTTTTCATTTTGTTTTTAGGATGATGCACCCGTTTGCATTTTTGTACGTGTGTGTATGTGAGCGTGTAACTCGCGAAAGAAAATAAAATATGAATAAATCATGCATAAATAATAGTTAATTAGTAAAAAACGTTGAATGTTTTATTTTGTGAACTACAGTACAAACTGTTGTAGCGCTAGATTGATATCGGTAATATTGTCACAGATGCACCACAGATTGCGGGTCGATGTTTACCGTGTTTACGAATTTTAACCATAACCATCGAAGCAGGCGCTGCATCGGGAAATGTGAGGTGACGGTAGGAGATGTCATGGTTTCTGCAGATTCGTAATTAGAAAGTTGGGAAAAAATTGTTTACGAAGTGAAAGAGTAACACGCTCAACGTAGAAGTTTCGTATCACTTACGGTAGAAAGGTTGTCCTTCTGCTTGCAGCAAATAATTCCGCGAATGAATGTTTACGCTTCAAAACCAGGTATTTACATGTTTGCGAATTTTATTTCATTACTAATAGTGTTTTTGTTTTCATAGTTTCCGCACCGGTGTAGCGTGATAAAAACTCATTACTCCAAAGTTTGAAAGCGTGTAACACCGACTATACCGGTGTAGTGTAATGTGAGAAATGGAAATGCCGTAATGTAACCAAAAAACAAATACGATTAAAATCGGAGATCAACCAATATTTCTTCTTCGTTCAATCACAATTGAAGATGTTTTCTTCTCTTTAGTTCTAGTCTTTCTTTTAGACTCATATGTTATGCTTAACTTATTAACGGCATCTCTACTGCAAATTTTAACCCACGGACTGGACATTTTTTTCCGTGAATATGTCAGAAAAACGTTTGTGAATCAATAATTAAAAAAATCCTTGATAAGGAAAACCAAGCGTGAAGCTGAAAATTGAAATTTCTTTCTAGGTTTATTCCAGTTCCAGGATCGCAGCAGATATCGTTACAATACCCGTAAAATTTTCGCTCCGTCAATTTTTGGTCTGATGTGAATATTTGCAGCAAAATGTTAAATGGGGGCGTCCGGAAAAGGACTAGGCTGGTTACAAAGGAACGAAACCATCGCGTCGAAGAAATCTTGAAGTGACCATGGAGAAGGTTCTTTATCTATCAAGACTCGAGGGGACGCAACCCCTGTCCAATAGGCATCCGGCATTGGAAGAAAAAAATAGTGTCCTGACAAGGTATTAATGTTCCATTATAAAAACTCAGTTATATACACGCACATTTTATCACATGATCCTGTGACTTACTACTAATAGCCACGTGAATATTTATGGTTTTCTCAGCCTCAAAAAGCGGCCATCTTTGAAAACGAAAAGTCGCATTTTTTCCGCATTTTTTCACTACCCTTCACACAATCTTCAAGAAACTCATTCAGTGTATTCGGGGCGTTGGTAGAGAACTACTGATTAATTTTCATGCAGATTTTACCAACGGTGTAGAAAAGAACTGCTTTTCATTTTCAAAGATGGCCACCTTTCGAGGTTTTCTCAGTTGAACCTTGAGACAATACCATGTTAAAGTAAATTCGCTATACTTTTTAAATTCATTTTTTTTTAAATTTTATTTTAGGTGTGTTTCCCTAAATTTTTGCTTCTGGAGCCCCACCCGGGGGATGCGGTTCTGGGACGATGCTTCTGGTGAGTGTTATTACCTCTTTATTACCTCTTATTACCCTTTTCGGCCAATACATTCAAGAGTGATTTCGCTGAACCAGAATTTAAGCAGGAAAAAAGATTAAACTCATATCCTTTAATTTCACCTCACATTGACTTTTTAAAAAATATTGTACAAGTTTCGATCATGTCGGTGTTTCAGTTATTTTATAATAACAAACGAAAAACTTAATTGTTCTATTTTAACCGTATTGAACATTTCACCAGCAATTTTTCGCACCATGATGAAATGCACACTTTCAGTAGGGTGTCGTATGAACTTGTTACGTTAGTAATTATTTAAGTTAAATTTGGTGCAATATGAGGTATTTACAGGGAACGTGCAAGTACGCAGCCACAGAAATCATGACTGAAGGTAAGGGACCATTCATAAATTACGTAACGCTTTTAGGGGGGGGGGGAGGGGGTACGACAAGTTGTGACAAGTTGTGACATAGGGGGGAGGGGGTGTTAACTAGATCGTTACGTAACATGTTTTCATCGAAGAAAAAAATTTTTTTCTTGGAATTTGTTACGTAACAGGGGAGGGGGGGATGGAAAAATTTGTGACAATTTGTTACATAGGGGGAGGGGGGGGGTCAATTTTGGGCAATTTTTGCGTTACGTAATTTATGAATGGTCCCTAAATGAACACTACGCGCCAAAGTCAACGGTTGGCAACATTGATTCGAAAACGTCAACGAAAAAGAGGAAAAAAGCGGAAAAGAACTGTGTTGTCGGTGGAAGACTCTTCTTTTCCTGGCGGCGTGAAAATGCGCTACGCGAGCCTCGTGATTCCGGTTTGTGCGAAAGTGAAATAAAGGGTGGCCGCAGTGAAACCGCTTGGTTGTATCGACGGAAGAGGAACCTGCTGGTAAAATCAGGTCTCGGCGTGAAAGTGCGAGACGTGAACTTGATGTTTTCCGGACTGCGAGAAAGCGGACGTGTCCGCAACGCGATCCCTGAAAATTAAGGTATCGGAAGTCAAACCGCGTGGTAGTGTCGATAAAAAGGGAGCTTGCCAGTGGGTGCAATCCGGTACCGGTGTGAAAGTCCGCGACGTGAACTTTTAGCTTCCTGGCTGAGCGAAAGTAAAGACGTATCCGTAAGAGAATCCGTGGAAAAAGTGGCTGTTGTGAAACCGCGTGCTTGTGTCGATGGAGAAAGGTGCCAGCTGACACAAACAGGTCCCGGTGTGCTGTTGCGCGACGTGTACATTACCATGTCTGACTGTGCGAAAGCACGGACGTGACCGTAACGCGATCAGTGAAAACCAAAGAAGTGAAAGTGCGGCCCTGTTGCCCGACCAGCGCGATTGGCCAAAGACGTTCGAGAAGTGTAAGGGTAGAACACTCGTCCGCGTATACGCAGGCATAAAGATCAGCACGGTATTAAATGCAGCAAACTCTCGCAGTAAAGTCGCAGCACGTCCTGCCGGATCTCGAGCGACGGTCGACGACGCAAATGGCGCTACCTCGAGAGCAATCCAAGTCAAGCATCGGGTAAGTCTGCACAGTTTCCCTGACATCTCTTGCACCTTTGGTAATATATGCATGACACTACATTTTGGGCCGTTTGGTGGTCCGGACGTGAGGGAAACCCACACATGGGCCGTCCATTTTGGGTAGCTGGTCGTAAGCAAATTATAACAAACTTTAAGTAAATTTAGTGGCCATCATGGCTATTTCTTGGACTTCATCATAAACTGCAAACACGTGTGGAAAAATCTGGCATGAGCAGTGTTGCCGCTGTTTATTCTGTTTGAAGTGTGTAATCATTTCCATTCGAGCTAAGTTTCACGAAAATGTATATCACACCCTGTACCATGAACTCTCAGAAAGCCGCACAGTGCACTGAGTGCACATCGTCATGACATTGAGGTGAAATCTGCTGGGGGTTAAAACTTGTAAATATATTCATTTGATATCCAGTATTCAAGCCGTTATTATTTCTTCATCGACAAAGACGTGGCATGAAAGGACAGATAATGGCTTTCGTTTAAAATGTATTCCAAACTGAATTGTTGATTTGCTTGGGCTTCTCACTGAAGCAAGTTCTGCCGACACTGTTTTGTGACTTTAAAACACAAAAATCTGCACCTTTCCTCAAAAATATGTAACCTTTGTCGCGCAAAATCTCTACTAAAGGGTACTACGATTTAAATCTGGTCGACTTAAACTTGACATATTTCTGTGAATCGTGCCTTTAAAGAAACCCAAAACACTCCTCATTTTGTAGGTATGTTTGCATGCCGAATGATGCTTCTATTTTTGACATGTACTTCTCAGTTATAGAAGTGGCGCCCAGGCAAGAGGAGCAACGCATCAAAACTTTGCTCGCGCATTGCAAGAAAACGAATAATCTGAACGCGTATACATAAAACCACACATCGACGCGGCGGTAGTTTCATAAGGTAACTGGATGGAGAAAGGTGACATATATTTTCAAGCTTGAAACATGTCGAAGCTCGCTAATAAATATCTGGTATGGCAGGAAATCTGTAACTGTGGTTTGAAAAGTGACATTTTCATTGCAACCTGGGTCTTTAATCAGACAATTTATGTGAACAAGTGCCTGAATGAAACGCCTGCTGCCTTTCCTGAAGCAACACGTTTTCTCCGTGCTGTTTTGTCCGGATTTAGTATCCTGTCATCACGGAAAAGTGGAATGCCGCCAGCAATGTGTTGGTGGCCCAATCCAGAAATATTGGGCTACAGTCAAGTGGAACTTGAAGAAGACCGAAAAACTGTTGGAAGCGAGAAACAATTGAAGGAAAACTGGCGTTCTGCGACGAGCTAAGTTGTCGAGTTGGCTATACAGAATGAACGGTTCGGCATCTCGGATTCAGTCAATCGGGAGCATTACTGACCACTTTGTTTGAGTGTTATACTAATAGAACTTCAAAAAGAAAAATACTCGTTTAACCAAACTTTGATTGTAATACTTGTTTATAATTTAAAAAGTCAAGATACGGAAACCGAGCTGAATTGAAGCAGAGAAGAGTTAAAACAGTGTTTATATCGGTAGAGACTTGGCAAAACGGATTTGTTTTACTTATATAGCACCTATAAATCCTTCCATGTACACTAGGTACGTTAAATTCTGTTTTTATGATAATCGCACAAAAATAAAATATATCTGCTGTATTTTTTAACAAAATATTAGTTATTAAGCAGTACCAGCTACCAACTTGCGGCATTCATATCAGCACGAAGAACATATGTTTTATTATAATATTTTTTTCTTACTTTTAGTCCATTAAATCAGTTAAATTGATTGTTCTCATTGTATTGAGTACTTTCATATGCTTTGAAGTAGTTTTTGCACTATTTTATTGATTGTCATGCTAACTGTTTTTCTTAAAATGTATAAAAATGTTACAGTTTGGTTACTAACGTAAACAGTGACAAGTTAGTTTCTTTTCGTTCTTATTGTCTCCAATCCAATAGTTATTAGCGTAAAATTAGTGTCATATGTAGTATATTCGACATACAATGCTAGCGATTCAAGTATTTCGGTAGTGCTTATTTTATACCGTTTAAAATGCGCTTCAGTTAGCTTAACAGCGCGCGCGTATAACAATAACATAACAATCGGCACCAATTGTTATTTTATTTGCTGTATTAATACCAGAGCTTAAAAAATTGACATCCCTGCGTGAACTCGAAAGTGAAACGAATTTCAAATCATGCCTGTCGTGATGAATGAAATAATTGGTTCGTTTCCCTTGTCATTCGTTCTCCCGACACAGCGCCTTCAGTTTCAGATATGTTCGGTGTCCGAAGCAAACTTAATTTTGTTTCTATGCTAGCTCCGAGAGAGATTATTAAGTAAAAGTGCGCCCGATATAGATTACTGCACTCAAGCATTCGATTCTGCATGCATGAAATTTCAGTCTTTCAGTCAATTGGAAAATTAATGACTGAGAAAGGCGGTGAACCTGAACGTTTGTTTCGGTAAATACAAGCAAAAAGAGGTAACTAACTTTGAAATTTCTTAGCGCTGATAAATACCAAAGTTTATACAAGATAAATAAAACTTGTATTACGATATCTTCAATCGCATAGGTATTAGCATATCTATTTTGACAAATGTCTCGATACACTGTTGTTTTTAGAATGTCGTGTTTCGCCGGAATGAAGAAGCAAAGAATAATAAAATCGTTAACAAACCGTTTGATACAATTAAACATAAGCAACAGTCCAGACTTTCGGCAGTCCGGAGCTGAAGTTGCTTTTGTTTACATACCGAGCATTTCCAAGAAACTGCCCAGAGCAATAAACACATGATACAACGTCTGAGAGTTGCATAGATCGTATCACTTATCAAGGTGAATCCAGATTTGCGTAACTCTTTACCCCATTCTATTGACTAAAGCTTCTTCACGTGGCAAACGTGGAGATGCATAGGTATGCACGGTCTCCATAACAGCGTTCGTTACACTAACATGCCTTTCCTTCCCCGATGACTGTAAGGATGTGGCCGGTGCCAAATCCTCGAAACGTGAATTCAATGGATAGACCGAATATTACAAAAGAAGAAACGAGAGGCGAATAGAAAAATACACTATCGATGAATTTATAAACTTCTTCGTGTATTGAGTACTAGAATGATTTGCGGTATTTTTGTTCGTGATAAACAAATTGTACACAACAAATTTCTTGGGTTGATGACGGATCTATTTCGTTAATAGCAAGAATTATTTGACAGAAAAGCAGAAAAAGCTCGTAATATTTACGAACATCTTTCGCAGTAATGGGAATTTTGAAAAGTCGATTTTACTTTATCGATATTTTAAGCTGCTGATGGAAAAACTAGATTTTTCGAGTTAAGGAGATCGATTCGTAAACTATGTTTTGTGTCCCAATCCTAGTGGAGCCTACGGTTTGCCAATACAGCATTTTTTTAACCAACCGGTTCGATAGAAATGATTCCTGCAGCTGGGTAGTAGGTGGGTTGTTTTATTACTAAGCAGAACGGAATGGGATCATGGATTTAGTGCAGCTGGCATCCCTGCTATACTGCTTTCCACGTGACTTGTGCCCAGCAGGCTGACATTTGTAAGCGAATGGATCAGGCTCGAGACAATGACACCCACCCGGTTGTGGTTCAAAAAACTACTTTTTGTGACTCTCATACCCCAATCAATGTCCTTGTTGATTCTTCGTAAAAAAGCGTTTGTATTACGAAAGGTACTTGTAAATATTAGAAAGACTTTCGCATATTTCGTTGAACCATTTGTAGTAAGCCTGCGAAAATCGTGTTGTGGATACCACGAAATAAAAGTGTCTACGAAATATTCATCAAATGTTCGAAAAAATCGTAAATTTTACGAAAGTGTGCGAAACCTATTCGTAGCAGATTGACAAATATTTTATTTTATATCATTCAAATTCGGCTTGAACCGATTGAGGTTTGCAAACTTTCGCCGTGACTTTTTGAAAGCAATAGTTCAGTTTATAACCCTTTGGTCGTAGAAATTTCGCAGATCGATCGAAACTCTATAGCTCTTTACCACACTGGGTTAGGGATAATGGCATATTCTTGAGTATGGAAAACCAAAAATCCGCAATTGCAATACTGCAGGGCAGTTACATATCAAATGATATGAAGTTCCGTAAACGGATTCACAAAGATCATACGAATAATGCTCAGCAACCAGAATAGTAGTTATGTGATAACTGAGTTTGTAATGTCCAATCAGTGCCTTGACTAGAATACTGAAGTTGTGCTTGAAAAAATGCAGCAAATTCTTTGACATTTTCGGACTCACATCCGGAATTTGTTTGAACGCAAGTTTGTAAGCTACGTCGATGGATGGCATGTTCGGATGTAATTCAAGTGCGAATTTTGCGCCTTATACAACTTATTGACTGTGGTAGAACTGGTTCTGAACTAAGGAAGTCAGTTGCAGTGCCAGCTCTAGTCATTTCGTCCGCCCATTCATTTCCAGTAATACTGGAATGGTCGGGTACCCATAGAAGGTATAGATAGTATTTGAAAGTTCTTCGATTTGAGTTTGACATGCGATTACTAATTTCGATCTCGAATCTGCCGACAGTCTGACTGTCAGAGCAAAAATAGATTCTTTTACTCCAAATGCTCTGTTGAAGTGCCGATTGTACGCCACACAGAATCGCAAAATTTCTGTTTGGTACACTTGGTATCTATCAAGCGAATGTGACTGGTTTAATCTCATTTCACGACAATAGACACCAATACCGACTCGGTCCTCCAACAAACATCCATCAGTATAACAAACTACGTATTCTTCAAGTTGTCACTCCATCCAGCTACACGATTTGGCGCCACCGTCTTGTGTGACTAGTGGCATGATCTATTGCGTTACAGTTCCGGAGCCCAGTAAACACATATAGTTGTTTTAAGAGTTTTAAGAGTTTAAGAGTGTCTCTAGAGCAGCAGTAGGTGTCATCGCCATCAAAACCACCCTCTGAAGATGGTTTAACTTTGATTGGATTGTCATGAATTCTCCCTTCTGCCATCAAAAAAGCACCCGTATGCCGGTATTGGTCTAACAATTGTTGTATACATTCACTGAATGTTCTTGGGTTTGAGTACTCAAGATTGGTCGATGCCATGCAAGCTTTGCTGATTTGGTGAGCTGTCCAATTAAGTTCTGAGTCAAGAATTACCCCAACGTACTTAACTTGATCTGCGGCAATAATTTTAGAGTCAAAGAACTGCAACGAACGAGCTCAGGTTGTAATGCCTCGTTGCTTGAAAAGCACCATTGATGTTTTATTTGGATTAACTGGTACTCCAACATGTAGACACCATTGCTCAACAACACATAAGGCTTGTTGCATCAAATCTAAAAGTGTGTTAACGCAAATACTGGTGATCATTATACGATAATTATCAGCGAAACCGTATGTCGGAAATCCATGCTCCTTAAGTTTCCTCATCAAACCATCGGTGACAAGGTTCCATAGAAGTGGTGACAGCACACTACCTTGAGGACATCCGCAGATACTCAGTTTCCTTATTTTAGCATAGATGTCGGTTGCTAGGCATTGCGTGTATTCAGTTCGTGACATATGAAGGTACTTCATGACGACGTGCTGCTTTCAAAATGGATTCGAACGACACGTTCTCAAAAGCACCTTCAATATCGAGAAAAACTCCTAAACTTGATTGCTATTGTGAAAAAGCTTTTTCATTGTTATAGACAACATTGCGTAACATCCGCTGATATACGCTGATAGCATTGCACGCAGCGAGTGCCTGCCAAAACTTAGGGATGTTGAATATAGTGGTCGATTAAATTTTCCGCTGATTTGAGAAGGAAGGAGGTCAGACTGATCGGTTTGATGCTCTTTGTCTCCTCATAAGTGACATGGCCACCTTTGCGAATGGATTTTACAGTTATTTCCCGCCACGCTAATGGAATGTATCCTTTTGCAATACTACAAGTAAGAACTTTTTTCATAATATGCTTGAAGTGTTCGTATCCTTCGTCCATTTGATCGACTCGGTTTTCACAATTCTACGAGCAAATGCCCAAGAATCAAAACTACCTGAAAATAATTCAGGGGCAGTCATCAGTTACGGCTCTTGTAAAGTATGTGTCAAAAAGATGGTTGAGTCAGATGAGTATTCACCATTAGCAGTTCTAATCTAATTGACATGAAAGTCTTCCGTTATTAACTTATTTAATCTACTAGTCTCGTTGAAACTTAAGACATTTGTGTAGAGGCTTTGCCAACCACTTCGCTCAGAGGATCGAAGTGCATTTCTGTATGCTTTTGCGAGCTAACTTAAAGGCTTCCAACCCTGTCCCTGCGTTTACGATTCCAAGCTCTTCTACATAACTTTTCGAGTCGAACAAATTCGGTATTGCACCAAGGTGTTCCTCTGGAAGCACGTATAGCTTGAGGCGGACAAGCCTTTTGGTATGCTGCTACTATCAGTGGGTTTGTTTTATCCACGACATCACCCAAGTAGCATTTCTGGTTTTATAGCACACCACAAGTGCATACTAAGTTTTAAGAAGGGCTTCAAGAGTGTCTTAAAACCTCAATTGTTACTAGGGCACCCAATTCACTTGGAAACTCAATCGTTGAAAGATGAAAACTAGTCGCGAAGCCCTCTTCGTAGAGGTCCCAGTTCGTAGATTTGGGATGACGATATGGGACGATCTGCCAATGCATGTGTAATATCGTCAGAGCAGAGAGTTACATCTAACACCTCTTCTATGCCAGCTCGTGCAAATGTTGGGCGGTTACCTACATTAAGTATGTGTATATTTCTACTACTTACGTTTCCATCAACTCGGTGCCTTTCAAATTGATATCTGAGCTGCCCAAAATTATGTGGTGGGCATTTGCATTACCGCCAGTCATGAGGGGGTACCTATTTCTACCACAGTATGATACAACCCTTTTGAAATCATCGGAAGGTGATGATTCATTATGCGGCAAATATGCCGAACAATAGAAGTATTTCTTGTTTATGTTATCAACAGTCATATTGACCGTGACAGCACAAATATCGCGTGTTGTGACGTCGGATATAAGACATGCATCAATTGCATTATTCGCAAGTATACATGCATGAGGCATTTCACGTGGATTTGTCATGTTGTTTTTTGTTGGAAGCTACGAAGACAAGGTTAACTAGCTTTCTAACAAAGAAGTTTCCTTTATGGATATAGCGAACCCTGAAATAACTATTAGGGACATGACCATAATTTGCATTCCACGATTTGTGAAGAAACAAACGTCCACTGTGTCAGAGATTCACTTAACACTGCACGGGTAAGACCCACGATACTCCATGCACGACTGGCATGTTTTAGTCCTGCCAGCCATTCAGTCCTCGGTACGGAGAAACACCTTGACTTGAGAACTTGTGTTTCCAGTGTGTCAATTCTTGGTTGAGATACTTCATCCCGTCGAATGTTAGTTAGTCACCTCTTACGACATGGGAACAGAAATCCAGGGGGTCAATTCTTTGCAGAGACGCTGTGAGATATTTCAGCCTGTGGATACCACACAGTAACTACTGTTCAAGCAGCCGTGAATACTCTGTCAAAAAAATGGTATAACTAGTTCCTCCAAACCTACAAACAGCCCACTCAACGAACAAGTAGATGCAAAACAAGACGGACACAATCGTGACTCGTAAAGATCAATTGACAAGTGAAGACATTCGAAAGTGAGCTTCAATACATTAACAGCGATGCCAGCATAGACAAGTATGTAATTTTTTTTATTTTCATGTATTGTAATGATTCAATGTTCTCCTTTTGGTTACGGAATAACCACAGGTACGGCTTTCTCATCAGGTTGAGAAGTTTATATTTTGCGTTAAATTTTGTTAGTGAAGGATTTAGTAATTGCAGCTAGAATCTGTAATTTATTGAATATGTGTGAATAATTGTTAGGGCATAGGAAGGCCAACATTGCTGAAAAAGAGTGATGAATGCGCCACGAGGTTGATTTTAGTGGTTTGCTTATGGGAATGATAGTAAATAGTAGAGGGGGATAGTTCCAACCTTTTGACATTACAATTAGTGAAAAGCACGCGGGTATAGCGATCCAGTGGTGTTATTGCACTCCGCAGTATGGTGTTTGGGACCATGAGAATGTGATTGGTCTAAGGATCCAAAAGTATCAATCACTCTCGCTGTGGAGGATTCACTGAACGAACCTTGCTCTTCTCCACAGCTAATTAAATTCAGAAGATCGAAACAAGGTAAACAGCGACTCTCACTGGGAAGGTATTTTTCAGGATTCTTTGCAATTTTTTGTTACTAGGAATGTTCCAACAAAGTAAAGCTCATCTCCCTAGCTAGTAGTCAAGAACCAGCGGAAGGACGCAGAGACACCCGAATTGCGAAACGGGCTCCTAAATCGACCATGACCAATGAGTAGCATCCCAGTTTTAAATCGATATCCTTTTGTTCTACACGCTCTCGAAATTAAATAACTACAACATCTTCAATGTTGACCAGTTGAAGGTCTATGACTCATGATATTTGGGAAGCATTGTTAATGGAGTCCGTACGTACTTGTTTGTTGCACTATGCTATATTTCACCATATAGGCAGAAAAAATTGGGTAAACACGAAAGTTTCTTCCTCCGGCGAAAATTTTTGGTGTAACCAGTCTTGGTACGTGAAGGGCACAAAAATATGGTTGTGGTGGTTTCGAGCAATATTTGAAGGTGGTACAGAAAATCAAAGGTGTTAAATGAGTGACCGAAAATAAAAGTCGCAAGGACAGAACATTCGTCGTAAAACCCGTTTCAAATATATTAGAATATAAAAACCGGATATAAATTTCAAGCATAAAAATCGGACTGGGACAAAGTCGCGTAAAAAACCTTCAGTAAAAACTCCTGAAAATAATACATCCGATTCTTACAAAGTAGTTTTTGTTAGCCGACTTTTAATCTTGAACATCAAGATATACGGATGCTCCTACGAGCGACTTATGTATTTTTAAATGATTTTTAAACTGGTGGTTCATCCTTGCCGAGTTTGATGGGTGAAAACTTTTTAAGCGATTCTTATGCTGAAGGATTTCTGTCCGATTTTTATGCTTGAAGCCTATTTTATATTTTAATATGTTTGAAACGGGTTTTGCGAATCATGTTCTATCCTTGCAACTTTTATTTTCGGTCGCTCAAATGTAAAAAAAGAAATTAGGTATTCTAACTTTTACACACAATAAGGTTTCATTATTTTTTTAACGAGAAATAGAGCATAGTAATGCATACTCTTCCGATCATTACATTTTCTAATAAATCCGTTCATATTACATGTTCATCCCTTTTCCCGACAGGAGTAGACCCCAACCCGGCGATATTAATTCCGGGGATAGGATTGCCAGGAAACCTCTTTTATTGAGTGCTAACAGTGAACCAGGTATCTATGTAGATCAGAACCGTACAGTAGTATGAAAGTTAGGTCAGCTTCAGATAACCAAAAGGTGTAGAACGATCTTGACACGAATAATGTAGAAAAAGTTAGACTTCACGAAGAGCTGAAGATTCAGGGAGTCACGACTGTTCTCTGCTTAAGCATAATTATCGAAGGTAAACCGACCAACGTACCACCTATAATATAATATGGAACTCGTATTGAAAACCCCTCTACTGATGACGTGCTTCAAGTGTGCTTCGGACACAATAGTTGCTTCTGTTCCATCCCTTGGGCCAGATTGAGCTGTAGTCAACAATACGAGATACCCCAATAACATACCTTTGCATCAACTACGGATAAGGACACTTGACTCGTATTAGCAAGAGTCACAATTTTTTTGAGGAAACTAAAGGAAGCAGCAAAGACAATGGACGAGTACAATCATATTTCGTTTGCAGATAGCCATCTTTCCACTTCTGGGACAATAACACCACAAATGCGAATGCACCCCTTCGGTACCAAACTGAAGAAGAGTATGTCCATCGAACAAGCCCCGTAACTGAAACATTGGGAGGTCCTTCTAATTGACTGGAGTTTGACAGAGAAAAGCGTGGCACCGATGAATTCTGATCCAGGGTTTTATCCAGGCAAGTACTTTTTCATAAACGCAGATGCACACCATCGATAGTTCATAAATCTTTGCAGCTTGTGCCGACGTCAATATGATAAACCCAAAACTTCGACCAGAGCACTAATCATCAAACTAAGCCTTGTCGCTTCCGTTGAAAAAATACCGATGCCTCCCGGAAAATTCCAGGCACAAGGAATCCAGTTTAACACCTCTTCCACTCTTCAACTAGCTCTATCAGATCGGCACATAGCAGCTAATTCAGCTACAGTCTTCTTTCCCAAGTTCATAATCACTGTAACTATGTCATCCAGTTGAGCTTGAACGATCTTAGCGAGTGCTTTGGTCAACTTCAACGCATCAGAACCCGTGCCTATTCGATGTGTCTCGCATTGAAAGAAACCCACATCAGTGAAGGCACTGATCCTGTCCTTCGATTCAGTTACGAAAACAAACGTACATCATCCAGTGAAGTAACCATCTGATTTGGAAATGGCGGTTGCATTATTCGAAAAAAAAAATAACCCTTCACCATTAGTGTTTAAAAGGAACAAACAACAAAGGTAGCGAGCTAATCGAGACTACCGAACATCAGAACACCATCATTCTCATTGGCGTCTACGTCACAACTAAACGTCAAACCGTTTTTTCGCTTGCACTAATGCAAAGTGAACATGCGCGTAATTCGGCGCACTGCTTGGTGGCGCATGGCTGAAATGTCTCGATGTGGATTTTAGAAAAGATTCGCAATACGATAGATTTGTTTTAACTACATCAATCCTCTCGTTTGCTATGCGATCTAACTAACTGGACTATCACCCAACAATCCCTCGAAATAACTATTATGCTTACCACACCCATATTTTATATAAATTTCGACTCATCGTTGCCCAGGCAGCCAAGGCTTGCATCACCCGAATCAGTAGAGCTCCCCAAAATCGCGTAGTTTCTGGAACCGAGTCGACAACTGGTCGGTGTTAAGTCAGACCGGACTAAGTAACAATATATTGGTTTCGAGAAAAACATGATAATTGGAAAATACTTTTTGCCCTAACTCTTGCTTTTTATTATATATTTCAAATCTCGTGAAAGTCGAATGTAGCTGAAGAAATTCTGTATCCTGTATTCTGTATTTTTTTATGTTTTGCGACTTAGTCAGATCTGACTTAGCACCGACCAACTAAACCCTGCCTACCATAAAGCAGTACGCTCACTCTTTCTTATGGTCCCACTCGAGAGGTCAATCTACTGACTTTTGTCGTTCTAATCAGCAGAATGGTCCATGTCCAACGTTCTAAACATAGTGGTCTAAACGGTACGAAAAGACGCAGCAACTTTGCTCTCGCCATCCACGGGACTCTTCCCATTTTCTTCGGATCTAGGACAGGGCTTCTGGTTCCGAGTTACCCCACCAGTTCGATCAAGTCTAAGATTGTAGACTACTCCCGTACAGCTGGTAAACTGTAGTGATTATCTCAATCCCAAATAAATGAGAGGATGCACGGATGCCAAAAGATTTCCGTCTCATGTAATCCCAATAGAAGATTGATACCCAGTCTCGAAAAATCGTCAATTCGCATTTCGACAAGACCTCGAACCCTTCGGTGATATAACCCACCAGGCTCTAACAACCAGTGTCTGGACATCGCGACATTAGCCATTGCGAAAAGCTTTAACACTGTTTAGTGAGAGGGAATGTTTCACCAGCCTGCACCTCCCTTTTCCTTCTGTATAAGGACAGTGTCTGCCATCTTTGTTCAACGCATTGAGTCAAATGGTAGCGCAACATAGGGGCACTCAATTCGAGTTTTTGCTGCGCTCAAACGCGAGAATTTCAATGTTTTCAGCGCATTTGTGTTATTATATCGGTTCATAACAATGAATCAAAGCTGTTAATGTCAATTTTTAGGCATTCCATTGATTGTAGACCGAGAAATTAATGAATTAGTGAGGCACCCTGCTTAGTATGGTGAAAATAGGCAGTTTATCCTATCATACGACAGACAGGCTCCAACTAAATCAACGCCCTTTTTGTTATGCGTCACCGACCTATGAAAAATTCATCCAAGAAGTCATTGCGAAATGACCATCACTAACTACACACAGAAGAATTCGGGATTATCGTGAGCCAGGTACCCGAGCTTGGCATCCCTCGAACCAGCAGAGCTCCCCAAAACCGCGTGGATCATCGGGGCCTGGATATCGAATCGGCAATCGAAGTTAGCCATAAAACTCACTTCGTAGACTTCCCTCTCATCCTCTCATCTTCTCTCCAGGGATCAGCCGGCTTTTATCGTACACGAAATCACATATATCAGAGAAAAGATTTAGATAAAAAGCTAGGCTGAGTTTCCACAGGAATTCTACAAAATATTTTAAAGAACGAACTCTGGGAGAGTCGATGCCCTCAAAGGTAAAGGGAAGACGCACTGAATTTGTATTGAAATCCACTGGAACTATTCTCATGGATCTACTGTAGGTCGCAAACGAATTGGGAATGTTCCGCTTCTCGTTACCGGTTGATACCGCCGTTGATTCACAAGAGTTTAACTGGTTCCGAGTTAAACCACACCCTCGCATTATTTCGCGGAAAACCAGCTGGGCTCCTGCGGAACCTCGAACGGTAACAGGATTTTCTGAGAAGTTTCAACCAAGCCTAAAATCGTAGTCTACTCTCGTACAGCTGGTAAACAGTACTGATTATCTCAATCCCAAATAGATGAGAGGATCCCGATTTTTGTCCCTTCATCTTGATGGCATGTATGGGAAAACTCACAACACGTAAGGTTGGCAGAAGATTGATGTCCTTTCTGGAGGAGAACAATTTGTTGGAGAATTACCAATGCGCATTTCGATAAATCCTTGGATCCCTCGCTAATATTGCCCACCAGGCTCTTACCGAGAACCAATATGCGGACATTGCGATATTCGACCTTGCGAAGATATTCAACACGATTTGGTGGGAGGGTGTACTTCACCAGCTACTGAAATATGGTGTTACCGGACAAAACGGACAGTTATTTAAAACTCCAGAATTGCAAAGTATGCATTATCGGTTACCAAACAGACACATCACACGGAACCAACGCAGTTTCACTATTTCTATAACGAATATCATCCGTTGTCACCATTTTTTGAACGAGCATCATCTATTTGCTCGCTATCTTACCAAACGAAGATGGCATTGCTATCGTGGTCATCGAAAGGCAGGTTCGGTGCAAAAGATAGCAGGCCATGAGCACATTCGATCAATAAGCAAGCTCGGCGTCACACCCGGCCACACATGTCACTGCAGGCTGCTCAAGAGAGACTGGAAAAGTAGGCGACGGTCCATGCGCACTATCGGCTATCGACACACGGAATGAAATAAAAATATAAACTGTTAACAACCGGACTTTCTACGGGTTTGAAGCAGCCTGATCAAATCATATGTTCCCACTCTACAACATAGCCAACGATTGTTATTAATTGTACCCTTTGGGACATTGAGCTCTCGACTTTATCCCTTCCGTACAGTGCCTACAAATAACCCTGGTTAAACAACAGTCCAAAGATTGAGTCCAGGTACAGGAGGATAAGTCTTACCGAGCGTAGTACGATCTAACTATGAACAATAAGTCAACGACAAATACGCGAATCACTTCCACATCTTCGCGGATCTCGCCACTGTCACTGTCCGCCATCAAGACACAAGACACCCTTTCGTGAAATAAATCTATTGAGCCGCTCTAGTTCTAGTTCCACGGTTATTGCGGCGTCGATTGGGCTCACTTCTCACCAACGAAATTTAATCTAAAGACATAAACAAAGATTTCGAGGAAATTCGACACTGGACAAGTCTACCTGGCTACACCCATAATAGCGAGGAAGCATCTACAAAATGGGTGGACCGTGCCGACCGAATGAAGCAGAAATTACTCTTCAAACTTGCAACGCTTGCATCAGACAGTAGAACACTTGATGGTCAATTGATTGGAGCTTCAAAAACTGTGAACCAGTATGCGAGCAAATTCTCATGAGTTCAAACAGCCCTTTGAAAAGACCATAACGACCATGGTCGGTGCCAAATTTCACAGCCATTAAACAACCATAAAAGGGTCTCAATAACCTCACAATACACCAAAATATGATTTTTATATAGGATTTCGAGGACCATAGTGATGATGTTTTCAAGGGTTGAACCCATTTCAAACACCCATGTCGAATGCCATGAGCATGAAGGTATTACGAGCTGTACGTTTGTTCGGGCAGAGTTGCCCAAAACCGCGTGGTGGGTCCCTGAAGTCGAGTTGGTAATCGAATCCAGCCCTGAAGCAGTACGCTCACTCTGTAATAGTTCCCCCTATCTGCCAGGGAGCTTCTTCCAAATGATCCCACAAATCAGGAAATTCTCTGCATATTTGTCAAAGACATCCGACTCTACGTCTAAATTAAATTGAACCCAAGTCAAGCTGGCCCTTCACCTTACCGCGCGGTGTTTGCTTCTTCCTATAATTTCCAACAGAATCGACCATTCATCACTCCGGTTCTTTGATTGGTTCCCCGATAAGTAGGGTACCCCACGCGACCCGTTAAGAACCCCGTCTGCTGAAACAATACATCGAATACATAACCTAGACATAGTTTTACCCCCTTTATCTGCTCATATGTGGGGGCGTTTTCTCGCGACCCATTCTAATGAACCAACATTTCAGTGACGAACTCGGTTGGGGCCCGCCGTTTTTTGCTATATCTGATTCCACCTATTACTCTGGAATGAGTGAAAAAACTCAAACGGCTTGGCCAGTACAACTTCTGCATTGATCTAGAGTCTAGCATTCTAGCAAAACAAAATACTTGCAATACAATACGCACCGCTATTTACCTAACGTGATATTGGCGCCCATCTCCCACTGCGTATAAAAAAACTTGAATTAATAGGAAAATCTTGTTTCTATTGTTTTTGCTAGCCAGATACTTCAAAATTGCTGAAACTATTATGCATCTAATAGTGCAACAATTAAGTCATTTTAATAACTACTACGGAAGTTATTAGCGTTCAAAATCTCACGCTAAATGCTTTCGTTCCAATATTTTGGACCAGACAGGCCCGTAGCCAGGATTTTGTTTCGGGAGGGGCTTGAAAATTATTGCATAAATGTATAAATTCTGATGACTTGAGATAGTCACAGTAAACTGAATGTAATTATGAAATTTTCTTAGTGAAAACAATTCCATAACTAAGACAATAGACACTAAAAACCCTAAAAATATGTTGTCTGTTACAAGAAAAGCTATAGTGCATCGACGAATTAAATTTGATTATTATTAGTTTATAAGTTAGAAATTTCTCTCAAGATTCATCAAGAGATCAAAGTATTTAGGGCTGGTTGAAAATGCTACGCATTCTAGACTACACGTTTACAAGGTGTAGAAGACGCTAAATTGGAATGAGTACAAAAATATCCAAAAACCCGCCTAACGAAACTTTACACGCATTTGCTAAACAGGAGAACGAAACCAACGTTAAGGTTGTCTCCATGGATAGGAATATATCAGTGTGAAATCCAAGTTTATCGTTGCAAAGAATGTCCGAACAAAGTGAACTTCAACTCCTATTTTCATGATCAGGCTACTATTACTAGTTCTGTGACTTCATCCGAAGTATGCGTTAACTCAACTTTATGAAATTTCTGTTTAAATGATACTGATCATGTCGTAATTATAATCCTGAGAAAAACACATGTTTTTTCATTTGACTCTCGTGGGGAATGGGTTAAACGCTATCTTCAACAATATTATCAGGCAACTGAGAATAACTATCTATTTATTTATTTAAGTAGATTCTGTTTAGATACTTTCATATCATTGGACTTACGAATTAAAAATATCGTAGACTGATTTTCCTAGATCCCTGAAACTATAGTAAAAGTCAAAATGTAAAGTGAGTGCAAAAAACTACTTATTCCACTACAATGCAAGAATAAGATCATTAGCTCATTGACGTTCAGAATTTCGCAAAACCGTTGGAACTTGAGAAGATTACCTAGATTAAGTAAATATTATATTTGAACATTTGAAGGTATTATTTCGGATTTCATGGGTTTTTGGACAATGTAAAATATATATTTCAATGATTTAATCTACTAATGAAAACTACCCAGAATTTAATCTACTGAGCGAAACTGCTCAGAACTTGTTCACTAATCGAAAGAAAATTACTTAGCACTGATTCTGAATGCTTCTAATTTACGTAAAATTAGGTAAATATATCACCACCAAAATAACTAGAAACTATAAACACAGGTGAGCTTAATAATTTCAGCATCACTTGCTTCCGACACATGGAAGAGAACACATCGCACTTACATCTAATTTTCAAAAGAGGCTTTCTGTTAGAGTTGTCTGTTTTCAAATCACAGCAAATTATCCGTTTCCTGTGAAACTTTTGCAAAACTTTATGTCAATTCGTCAATTTTGCCTTTATGTTTGCGAATGTCTGATTTGTTACTTGATTCTCGCTCTCAATAATTATCCTTCCGAATGGATTCCATTTCTCCCAAATATGACATTAATCTGCGAGTAAGCGATATCCGATCTTGTAGCGGAACATTGATGTTCTCATCGTCCGTATATAGGAGGATCTTAATTATAGCATTGTCACTTTCAACCACGTTTTTTAAGTTGTTCGAAATGAATGGTTTCATCTGGGCTAATTTGTTGAGCGCTAAATGCCTGACATGGTAGAACTCGCTTCCGAAAGTCCAACCTCTATTCACACCTTCAGGAAATGTTCCACATTATGAATACTCGGTCCTAAGCGAATCATCAATAATTTTATAATCACCGTATTTGGCTGGAGCACCACTTCTTGCTTCTCGACAGATTACTACAGCAACAATTATAGTAACAGTTTCTTTTATTCTTTAGGCAAGACACACAATATAAAAGTTACTATTTTTGTCGTTCGCGTCGCACTGGCTCGAGCAAAAGCATAAAGTGACTGAATTTCGTGACCATTGCCTTTGGTGGTTAGAAATAGCCTTCTTTAACTTTTTCTCAAAGATTTGTTCAAACCAAATGAGCAACAAATTTTGTTAAACATCGCCGGTTTTTGAAATTCATTTTTGAAAAATTTCGGGAGGGGCTTTAGCCCCCTAGCCCCCCCTCTGGCTACGTGCCTGGGACCAGATCCCTATATTGAAGGGTTACATTTATCTTACATGAACAGATCTCCCCATATCCCTACAAAATTACTACATTTTTGAAAACCAAAAGCTAACGACAACCCTGATCGTTTCCGGGTACCATCGAAACGCATTTGTTTGTTCTAAATCACCATTTGCAACCACCTCGATCTAGTTATAATCCTTGGCACTGACCATAGTTAACCTTCCCAGTTCCCCGTGACCCAAATGTTATGCAATAGTTGTAGAAATAGAGTACCAGCAGTAGTTATCGCAAACATTTGCGGATACTTTTTTTATCTCCCAATTGCCAATCTTGGTGTAATCCATTTTCCGACAAAACATCGCTGGCACTGGAATTTTTTCCTCTCTCCTTCCCACCTACCGCATCGCGGTAGGCGGTGCAATTTGATTGCATCGCCTACACGACGCGGCGGTAGGAATTTGCGTTGACGCACAATATTGAAGTTAAAAATTAAATTTATGCAATATATTTTCGGTGTCCTTCCCAGCCTCCTGTTCCTCTCCGGAGGATTGCTGATGCAGCCTCAGCCTCGCATAGAGGTCTTGCTAAAAAATTAAAATTGATGCGATGGCATTTTTGCTACTACTGTTAATTTCGTTTTCATTTCCCGCGTGCGCTTTGCTCCCTGCCCCGACGACGTGGCGCGACTCTCGACTTTCCGCAGCAGCAGCAGCGGATGATCACAGTTTGGAATATGTATGAAAAAACAGATTGACATGTTTGTCGGTCAAACCGCCTGCGGTGAAGCGATAGCACTCACTATATGCTATGCGCCGCAGCGTTGATCCCTGGTGGCCTACTTTTCGGCCATCAAAGTCGGTTTCGGTTTTCGGATTGCAGCATGCCACGTTTTGGCTTGCTTATTGTTGTTGTTTTTTTGTTTTGTTATTTCGAGTAAATTGTAAACATAGTAACATACACACATACACACATGAAACAAATAACAGAAAGTAGCAAACAATTTTTCCTGTACGGAAAAGTACAACATAAAACATAAAAATCGTCACGATACACAGAACTGAAGAGTTAACGAGGAGGGTGTGTGGGTGAAATGGTCCATGATGGTTGCTGCGGGGGGGGTTGTTTACTCTGGTAGTGGGACAAAAGAAGCTTTTTTGTTGTATTCTAGGGCGCACAGAGGAACGTGGTGGTAGTGCAGTGCACGTTTACTGCAGTGGAAGGATAGGAATTGGGACGTTTTCTACTGGTACTGTTAACTAATTAAACTTTTTTATTCCGCAAAATCTCTTTTGTTTTGGTTTTGTTCTCGCTTTTTTTGATTTTTTAAATTTCCATTGTGGAGGAGCGTTTTGTTAGTTCTCGGTGGGTTCTTACCTTGCGTTAAAATGATTCCAAAAAACGCTGCACATTCACACAGTCACAGACAGGTTGAGGTTAGTTAGAGAGAAAAAAAGAGATGAAGGAGAAAAGCATTTGTGTTAGATTCGGTTAGGCTTCGACGGATCAGGAGCTGTGTCTTTCGTCGGATCTGATTAGTTTCAAGTTAGGGTTAGTTTGGATTGGTTTCATTAGTACGAGTTAGACGAGGGGTGTTAAAGTCCAACATTTTTGCCGGTTCGGAATGGGTGGCAATTTGATTGAAAAAAATTCTAGGTTGATTTCGTGTTGTGGGCCTACTTCGATGTCCAGAAAACCATGTCACTCTTTTGAAGTTATTGAAACATGGACTGGACGAAAAACTGAATGGTTATCAATTCTGGCAGATGGCGGAAAATTGATCAATCATCAATTAGTGGGAAAACAAATAGTACCATGATCGATGCGTGTTTGTGTGTATATGTACGGAAGAGAGGTAGAGAGAGAGACAGAGAGTGGATATTTGACATTGTACCGCTAATTAGGCTGTCCAGTAAGTAAAAAGCATACAAACAGTAACTCCCGCGCCAGTGGCTACCTACAAAAACTGGCCGCTGAAAATAATACCAACAATGGCAATAATTAAAATATTATCGCATTAAACGGTGTTATAATCATCGTGCAATTGGTATAATTTTTTGTTCATAGCAGTTGTTTTTTGTTGTTGGTTATTAAACCTAAGGGGATTGCGGGTATGTGTAACCGATATGGCTGACTTCCGGAGATTATCGTATGTTCCGATGCCAGAAAAATGGGATATTATGCCCTGAAGCAGTCGGGCGTGGCTTGGCTTCGGTTCAACTGTTAATATTTAATGCATTAATTTATGATAAATGATGCACACATTTGTTTGCCCATTGAATACTATCGGCTTTACTCTCTCTCTCTCTCTTTCGCCCGCTCTCTATCACACACACTCGATCCTGCTTGCTTTAACATCGCCTACTTTGGGGAGGCCTTCTCAGGGGGGTTTGGACTTTGTTTTTTTTGTACTCTGTTAGTAGCAGCGATATTTATGCGGAACATTAAAAATAAAACAAATGGCAATTAGCAGGAGGATGTATAAATAGACGGGGGCACAACATAATATATTTATATAGTAATCATAACAGCATTATTGTCCATATTGAAATATAAAACGAGTGAAACAATGAAACCAAAAAAAATAAAGTCAAAACAGAAGCGTAAAAAATATTTGACTTTTATCACTCTCTGCGGAGGGATTGCAAGAGCCGCGTTTCTGATCTGAGAAGCGGTCCGTCATTGAAACCAATCATGTTAAATTTATATTTACACAGCTTTTGGTTTATCGATTCTCCGATTTGCAGATAATCGATAAAACACGCAGTACGAATTGAAAAAATAAAAATAAATACAAAACAACGAACTAATACATGAATAAAAACGAAAGAAAATGAGTGATTGCACCAATCAACTCGTAGCATTCCTTGCACACACGGGTCCGCTTACCTTTCGTTGAACGTTTCTAGCTTGGCGTAGTTCTGCAGACTACCCTCGTCGATCAGGAACTTCATGCGCTCGAAGAAGGAAGCCGTAATAGCTGGCGGTTGCTTCCGGAGCAGCACGTCGATCGGTTTCGGTGCCGACACGCACAGTTGGCTGGTTTTACAGGAATGGCTTCCGCAGCATTCGGGATCTTCGCAGTCCACAAGGCCATCTAAAATTGGGAATGGTTTAGTTTTTTTTTTTCTGATGAACAGTTGTAGTATGATGCGGATAGGACATTTGCGATTCGAAGAGTCGGGTTATGCGGTATATGGCGCAGATCTTTGTATCGCTTTCGGTGGCAAAATCTGACGTATCATGGGTTGCTTTCTGTAAAATCTTAAATGTTTGTCTAATTGATTGCTTGCTGTAGTGAGATAGACGATAGAAACCAATTTTTCTCAAATAAAGAGAAAATTGTTTAAAACCACATTTGCGCGTTAAGGGCACAAAACCTACAACTAAATTAGTTATGGAATTCGCGTTTCGACTTCGTCTCATCTGAATCTGACACTAAGTGACAGGATAAGGCTTTAAAAACTAATTTGACATCTATACGATTAACCTACCTATCAGATCTTGAATAAACTGAATATCCAAAATGTGATTGAAGTACGGAGAATCACGAAAATGGCAAATATCACAAGCACAGCTTTACCGCCTTTCTATCTCTCGCTGTTTTATATTTGTCTTCACCAATCTATGTGAGGCTGTAAAGGTTAAGGAATAATTTAAATACGTGAAGTACGGCCAAGACAGTAGAGTGTACGCGAAGATTTTTTATTGCCTGAATTGCCGCTCTCAAAAGATAACCCTTGCCAGTTCGCTAGCAAATACAGGTACTGCCGTGTTTGTCCACTTCTCCTTTGACTACCGGTAATAACGGAAGTCGTATAAGAGACTCATCAGCAGAACGACGCAGCACAAGTAAACACAAGTCAAGACAGTATAGTTGTGGTTATTACTCAGGAGCGACATGCAGTTTGTATTGGAAATATGCCGACAAACTCATATACGGAAATAAACTAGTAAATTCATATACGGTATGTTATGATTGGTCTCAGGAAAACTGTGTGGGAAATTGGACGTAAGGAATCTCAAGTGCCTAGACTTCCCAATCTGGGAATATGAGGAAAACTGGGAAAGAGGGGAAGAAGCATCACTTGCCCGGAACCCCAAATCAGGCAACTGGACATTCATCATCTCGAAAATTGCATGCATTATCAAATGCATCCAGAATAATGTGCGAAATGAGCTTCAGCAGTTCTAAGCAGCATTGATCCAAGAAGCATGGATAGTAGAAGATTCACGGACTTCCACCACAAAAATGCAAGTTGCTTTACTGTAAAGACAAGGGTCGTCCAAAAGCGGTTATGCTGCTTTGCGAACGACATTAAATTCTTTCCAATAACCGAATGTATATCCAGGCACCTAGTGTCTGCAATAGTAGAAGTTCCGACAGAGGAAGTCACCAAAAGGTTGTCGCTATCTCAGCCTATTTTCCTCGCGTGTTGGGATATCCGTAGTAGTAGAACAATAACCTTGATAGAATGCGCAGGAAGGTGAAATTTATGCACCATATTGGCCAAAGATGCAGTGACAAAGGATCAACCAAGATTCGTATGAAATCTAAGAGGAGGTTTCTGCGAGGAGGCGGATGAGCTATCTCCCACATCACGATTCCCCGCGAATCTCAGCAAATATCACTCTAATGAGAATGGTACATTGATGAAACCAAAGGACCCACATAGTTATTATCAATAATGCTTAAGTTTCTTATTAATACTCAATTGGAATATCTTCTCAAATAGTTATACCACAACAGTCGTCATTGAGAGGCGGAGGTCGAAAGCAATATTTAACCTTATTTAAGATGTCATAAAATCTTTTAAGTCCTGTAAATCATCGGGTTTGGGTGTAATATTTCCAGTACTGATTCAATAGAGCTGGAAACACTTCTACCATATCCGGCACAGATAATTAGGTAGAGCTATAACTTAGAGTAAGTATTGGTATTTTTTGGGGAAGTCGGGGTAGTGTTCATACCAGAGCCATGTAGACGAACATGTTGTTATTTAGCCTAAAGCGTACAGCGAGATTTTCTTCTGAATAATTTAGATAAGGTGGCTCGCATATAAGGTTTGAATTTATCAGTGGGCAACCACTGAATAAGCGGTTTGCCTATCAACCTGGGAAATCAGCATTGTTGCGGCATTGCAAAGTCTTGACAAAAATGTTAAAAATATCCTGCAAAATAAAGAATGCGTAATATCGCTCTTCAACGACATTGAGTGAGCCTTCGAATCGATTCAGCGTGCTGCTGAATAAAAAAGGGCAGAGTATTCCACTGTCCAATGAATTACTGAAATGTTGTATTGCCAGACTGTGACAGCATCGCTGGGAGGTGAGACTATAACTATGAGAGCCACTAGAGGCTGTCCTCAAGGAGGAGTGCTGTCACCCCTTCTGTGGTTCCTGATGATAGACGGGATCCTGAATGAACTGGAAGATTTGGTATTTGAAGTAACGGGTAACACAGATGATATTGTGATCACTGTTAGGGGCAAAGATGGATCTTCGATGTCGATCTTCAAAAAATCTTCGTAATTCCATTTAAAAGTCAAAGTCAAACTCAAACCACCGATCCTTAATGGAACCACTATCATATTTGCTATGGAGGTAAAACTTCTTGGAGTAATGATAGCTAGTAAACTGCTGTGGAATCTGAACATCAAAAGAACTACGTAAAAAGTCTTAAAATCATGCGTCTGGTTTGCCGAAGTTTCTTTGGGAAAAATGTGGCTTGAAATTAAAAATAACGCACTGGCTTTACACTTCAAATATCAATGTGTGATTGCCAGGAGTGGAAAGTAAAAAGGCTTGTCTGGAACCATAAAAAGTACAAAAAGTGGCTTGTCTATCCATCGCAGAAGCAATGAAATCGGTTCCAACGATTACCTTGGATGCACCATCACATGTCCTTATTTAAATGAGTCTATATGTAGGGCTTTATGGATATATAACCTCATTCGCTGGTTACCTTTTCACGGAACTGATCACTTACGTTAGCATTCGAGGTTGTAATAATAGAATGCATGGGGCCTATCCGGTTCCGGAAGGCGCCCTAGCACATTATGCTGGTGGCTCTAAGAAAGAAATCAGTGGCTGTGATCCTTACTAAAGATTCTACAAGACTCTAGATTTTACACCTGGGTAATTTAGACCTGTGCCAGAAAGTGTTTTCTTCAAAGCGACCTAAGGGGCAAGGAATTGTTCATTTTGTCAAAAAGCCAGGCCGGAAGAAGAGCTCAGGGTTCACGTACCTTAAGGCTCAAGTTACCTCAAGGCTTGGTAGTATGCGTAAGAAAAAATGTGTTCAGCTTTGCCACCAGATTATCCATTTAAACCTTTTCAAAACTCTAAAAGAAGAATATCAGTCGATTTATTAGATCATCACGATTCAATTCATGCAAAATACCTGCTGGAAAAACCATCGGCTTAGCTGGATGGTGCTGTTGAAAAAGTGGCTGTGATTTTTTATCACACTACCACACCGAGCTGGGGTACGCAACACAACTGCGCAATGAAAAAACCACAGCCACTTTTTCAAAAGCACCATTTAGCTAAGCCGATGGTTTTTCCAGCAGGTATTTTGCATGAATTGAATCGTGATGATCTAATAAATCGACTGATATTCTTCTTTTAGAGTTTTAAAAAGGTTTAAATGGATAATCCGGTGGCAAAGCTGAACACAAATTTTCCTACGCACACTACCAAGCGTTCAATTCTAACACATGCTTAAAAAAGGTAACTTGAACCTTAAGGAAAACTTGTTGGCTGGGTGCAAGGAATGAAGAGAAAACACTTTAATGCTTTACTACCCCGTTCTGAATCAAGACTATTCATTCGATACTCAAAGGAAGTCTAATGAATTCCTCGCTTTACGTCAACCCAAACTAAAGATAATCACTGACCTATTAACATATTATGAAACTTTAGGAACCTTAACTTGACGCACGATTGACCATTGTCCAATACCAAACGCTATAGTAGAGAAAACTTGTGTATAATCTGCGCCATTGATCCCTCATTCTCCACATCGCCCGGCCGGGGATATACCAGAACACAACCGCATATGGTAATCAGCATGGAAGGATCGAGTATGTCTTGGGTAAGTCGTGGCAATTCCTTAGGTTCTGCGGACGAAATCACTGCTGAACAATATTTTTCTAGACACTACAGCTTATGCGGTCACCATAAACAACATAGATCCATACATTACTACAAATTCATCGTCTTATCCACTGGCACAGATAATCTCTCTAATCAGTATGAAAAAGGTAGGTTCATTATGAGGCCCCCTTTAACTCAGTCTTGAACGAGTGCTGTACGTTAGCCATCCAGTGGAATATCAACGATCTCAAACTGATTTAGCGATCTTTAAATCATGATCGGCATCTGTCATCCAAGCTCCTCCCGGAAAATTCCATCAGTCTATTTACCTAATTGGAGTAAGGATACATGTGGGAATCAGCTAGTGGTAATAATCAATGGTATCAGGCCTGATATTCTATGGATAACAAAAGGCTGATTTTTTCAATCGTCTTTTTTCTTTAGTCGGCATCTGTCCGCAGTTCGAGTACCTATCACCGACGCCAGACAGGTAACTCCGCCATCTGGACGTGACAAAAGAATGTTCAACATAGAAAATCCCTATGACCTCGGCAGGTATTAAAACAGCTTCCACTGCGGTGAGAAGCGGTCACACTTATCACTCAACCTCCGGCGCCGTTAACGGGATGGTAGCATTCTTGGAGGAGAACCATGTACTGTTCCCGTTTTGCGGAGGTATAGGTTCTGGAACCCATCTTTATTCGTGTAGAGATATTGGGGGCAGTAATGGGCAGTAATAGGGAACGATGGAATCTTCATTCAAGACTACCTTCGTATCCGAAGCTTCAAATTTGAAATCGGTGGATGTCAAGCGGATAAGTTTTAGGATGCTAAAAGAGCTCCGCAAGGTTCCGTGCTCGGCGTCTCACTTTTTCTAGTACCGCAGTGTCTACAAAAGAAGTGACACAGTTGTAGTAGTTGTCACCGGAAAAACCTATTTTAATCCACCTAGCGGTGCAATTGTGCCTTTCTCAATTATGAATCACGAGAATGTGTGCGTTGTTTATATTCATTAAAAGCTTTTAAATGCATATATTACATTTTATTATTATACATCACATGACAACTATATACAGGAAAATAAATCATTATTCGAGTTCTAAAATTTTGAAAAAGAAAAAACAGCCACGGTAATATTGAACTGAAAAACCTGTTTTAATCCACCTAGAGGTGCAATTGTGCCTATCTCATTTCTCCAAACTATGATTTAGTAGCTGGTTCGTACAATATAACATTATGGTAATGTTTTTCATTCTTATTACACTTGGTAAGTATATATAAGAGCACCTTTTTGCATTCATCGCGGTATCGGTTTGAATCGGAGTTTTCTATGTGATCGCACTCCACAACCCGTAACTCCGGAACCGGAAGTCGGATGGAGATGGAATTTAATATCGGTTTCCGGGGACGCAACACCTTTCATTTGAGACTAAGTTGATCAAATCGGTCTAGCCATTTTTGAGAAACCAATATAACCGTTATTCTGAATTTGGATGCTTCCGGATCCGTCGATGGTGGCCAGTGTGGCCAAAGAGACTTTGAATGACTGTTGGTGACCTAGATCTACAAATTCAACAAATGTGTTTACATTTTGGAAAAAAAATCACCTTTTTATATTCATCGCAGAATTCGTTAGAATCGGGATTTGCTGCGTGATCGTACGTATCACCCTGTAATTCAGGAACCAGAACTCGTATCCACACAAAATTCAACAGCAGCTGATGGACCTTTCATTTAAAATCAAGTTTGTCAAAATCGGTTCAGAAAATTCCAAAAAACCGATGTGGACATTTTGTTAACAAATCCGCACATACACACATACATACATACATACATACATACACACATACATACACACAGATATTTTGCGATCTCGGCGAACTGAGTCGAATGTTATGAGTCGGTTAGAAAGTCGGTTTTTGGAGCAATTGCATAACCTTTCTATATGAGAAAGGCAAAAGAATAATATTTAGCTTAATCAGCATGAGTAAAATAGTATTTTCATGTGATTATATTTTGAAATGATGGTGGAATGGGTTTGAAAGTGGAGGGAATGGGGGGTTAGTAGAGTGGGAGTGGAGGATGCGTCAGAAATCCTTCATCTTATTTCGGTATACGGGATGGATGCAGGAAATGCGGGCGTGAGGGTGGTCCAAGGGGAGGGGAGTGATGAAGGATGGAGGTGTAAGGGCAAGACGGAGGGGGGGAGGGGGGCGGCGACGCAATACTCAACTGCATATTTTGTCTTCCATTTGAGACTTGGTTTGAGAAAATCGGTTCAGTCATCACCGAAGAACCGATTTGACTTTAATTGTGGAATATGCCCGGAATTCCGGAATCGTCGATAGTAGACAATATATTCAAAGAATGTTTGATTGGCAATCAGTGATCTAGATCTGCGATTAGAAGTTATTTGGTGACCATTTCAATAGTTTTTAGCCTCTGAGGTATTACGATTGTACCGATTTATATGGGAAATTCCAGTGTATCCTTACTAACACCCCTGTAACTCCGGAAGCAAGAGTCAGAACCGAATGAAATTCAGCAGCAGTCAATGGCATTACTGTATCTTTCATTTGAAATCAAGTTTGTAAAAATCGGTAGAGAATTCGTTGGGGAATGGGTGTGATATTAGCTTAGGAACTTGGCGGGTTCCCCGGGGGCGTCATGAACCGTCATAGGTGGCCAATGTGGTCAAAGCTGCTTTGATTGATCATTAGTGATCCAGACCCGCAAACTAGAGTAATGTTACATCAATTTTAATATGTTTTACATCATTTGAACATCATGGTGGTACCAGTTTATATGGGAATTTGCTGTGTGACCGCACTCTTCAACCCGTAACTCCGGAACCGGAAGTCGGATCAACTAAAAATTCAATAGCAGCTTATGGGAGCGTTATACCTTTCAGATGAAACTAAGTTTGCGAAAATCGGTTCAGCCATCTCTGAGAAAATTGTGTGAGTTTAAATGACACACACACATACACACACACATACATACACACACACACAGACATTTGCCGATCTCGACGAACTGAATCGAATGGTGTATGACACTCGGCCCTCCGGGCCTCGGTTAAAAAGTCGATTTTTACAGTGATTGCATAGCCTTTCTTTATATGAGAAAGGCAAAAAGGTGCGAAATCGTCAGTCCCAAAAAGTCGATTTTTATAAAAAAAATTTTTTCGAGATAACATAAAATCTCGAAATTTCTCCGTTAAAAAGTCGGTTTTCAGAGCAATTGCAATACCTTTCTATTGAGAAAGGCAAAAAGGTTGCAAAATTAGGTGTAATTTGTATGCCGTGGGCAATGCGATTGGTGACTGGGCCAAATAAAATATTTGTGAAGAATAGGCCTTCGGATTTATAAGAGAAAGGGATGGGCATAAATGTACATTAAGCAAGATTAAAGAAAACTTTCGCGAACAACTATTATCATCAAAGGAAATCTGCTCGCAAATCTTCCAGACTACAAAAGATGTGAATGGATGAGAGGTTGGTCATCCTAGAAATTAAAAAATCCGTCGGCTTCGACATGGAGTACCTAACTGTAAAACGAAGGATGCGGTGGGTGTTCGATTAGACGAAAAAAAACATTTGGTTTAGACGAGAAGCCAGGTCTAGCCATATACCCTATACAGTAAACCCTCTGAATAGATTCAGTTTAAGGATTGTTTGTTTGGCTGAATCGAATACATGTTGAATGAATTCAACAATAGTGTAGTCATTCCTCAGTTCCAATTTGTCGCTATATTACAGTCGATATTTTTCCCAATTTGCCTCGTCCCAACCACTGTGCCCTAGAGCTGACGGCCGGGGTTAATCGGATAGTTACCAATCTAATTGGCATTTGGTGGTAGCTATCGTGATTATCTTCTTCAATCTGCCAATAAAATCTTGACGAGATCTGTCAGGATATAAGCGAAAGGTCATCGGCAACTTTTTTATTCTTTGGTAGAGCTTCATAATTTTTCAAACATCGATTTATTTTGATTCAGCCTAAAGTGCACCTATATTTACAAAACTGTAACATATAACCACAACGAGTTGCACCTAGAAATATTTGATTTAATCTTATATAACGTTGTCAAATTGCGCAACTGAAGACTGCATTGCTTACTCAAATTTTGTGTTATCATGATGAATGCAAAAAAGTGTGATTTAGACTTACAAATTTCAAAAGCTTGCAATTTTTTTTCAAAATAGATATGTTTTCAAAAATGTCTAAGAAAACCTATAAAGATTTGTGGACGATTTTCATTCCATTCTTTAGGTTATAGCTAGTATCAAAGCAGTTCAACACATTGGGAATTTCCATATTTTACCTGAAATTGGAAATCCTTTATATGATATTAATCGATCAAAAACATTGGAAAAGTTCACCTGGACATTGTATGTAGGGTGAGTAAGAGTACAGGAATTGGCCAGGTTTGTTTACAGAGGGGAGGAGGTTGGCGAATGGCTTTAAAAGATAGATCATAGTTTGATATCTTCCAAAAAAGAATCATTATTCCTTCACCACAAGTCAATAAAACGAGATGTGTGACACAGTTTAGTCCAATAAATAAGCTAAATTTACAGGAAAAGGTGTTGAGTTGGTAGACCAAAATCAACGACCGCCAACTATCCTGGTTGCCGAACGGTTCGGAATCTGATAAAATGTATCAACAGAAGCTCTGTTTTATTAAGCAATGAATAGAAATAGACGATCAATTATTTAATGGTCTAGAAACATAGAACTATGTGCATCAATTCACGAACCCTGCAATAGAAAAATTCATGATTTAAAAAAATCAAGTTTTCCCATGGATACCCGGGATAAATACCTTCTGTACATTTCTTAAATTTATGTTTATATCACTCTATTCTGGACTCTCGGGAATGTTAGAATTTAAAAGTCATTCGCCTTTTTACCTGTAGTTCTCCGGTTCCCTACGATACCAGTCAAGGTATCCTCAGCGTATATTTTTCTGGGTTTACCTTAGCCTCTTTTTAATTCATAATTTCAGAAGCTATATTTGCATAAGTCATTTGAATATCTAAAAGCTTAAAGATTGTTCTAGTGTGCCCTAAACAAGGTGGATAATAGTGGGCAGCACAAAATTTCGATGCTGAAATAGACGGCGCTTCAATTGAACGAGTTAAAAATTCTTAAATAATTGCCATGCATTATTAAATCATGAAGCTTTAGAGGATGGAAGTCCATGGAATTCACGAATTTTGGGAGTCAGGGATTAGAAAATCGAAAATTTGTTGATTTAGAAATTCAGAAATCAAAAATATATTGTTTGTAAAAAAACGGTATTCGAAGATTTTTGCTGTAAACTAGAATACGCCAGAAATTTATATAATTTTTGGATATCCAAGAACCTTTGAATATGATTTTATAGTCAGTTGATTAGCCGACTAGCTCAGGTTAGAAGCAGTAAAGTTTTTGCGTTAAGAAGATCGTAGTAGGCCTCGACTGTATAGGACGTCAACGTCAACATACATACATATAGTGTGACTCACAAATTTGAAAACGCCTTATGTGTGGAAAATATTATTATTATTATTATGTTTATTAAGGCTTTAACCACTGAGGGTCATTCGCCTTGTGGAAAATACTTTCTCGTGGCTGATTAGTGCGAGTTAAAACTAAGACTTGATCAAGCTATTCTATTTTTTGTGCAGGGCAATACTTGTTCTTTTCATATTTTTACCGTCGGAATAAATTAATCCCTGTGTTGTGATAAAGAACCTAAACCCATGGGCAGCTCCATCCAGAAGAGGGGGTACGCCTTGTTGGTAAATTATAAAGGGTGGATGATCCAAAATTAGTCGACTTAAATTTGTATTTTTTTAGTCTTACGAAATGTTGCTTCTATTTTGTTTTCCCACTATCCATTCAATTGTGCAAGTGATCGAAGAAAGAGAAACAGCGTATCAAAATTTTGTACGCGCATGACAAAAAATCATTGTACGAGATTTTGGCAAACTTACAGAAAGTTGCCAAATCGACTGTGACAAGCGTTATTAAAATGTTCGGAAAACATTTGACCATTCGTAGGCAACAAGGATCAGGATGAAACGGAAATCAGAATGCAGCGGTAACCGAAAGAAAAGTGGTCAGCACATTGAAACGTAATCCTAACCATTCCATTAAAGATGTCTGTAAAAAATTGGGGATATCACACATAAAAGTGCAAAGAGTACTTACAAGCAAAACAACACGGCTAAAGCAAGAATGCGTAAGATGCACGGAACGTTGTTGATCAAGTTTAATCGTGTCGCAGTGGACGATGAAGCATACGTCAAAGCGGATTTCAGGTAATTCCCAGAGTTTTTCACGACTATTAGAAAAGGAAAGGTTTGAGCAATATTTAACAGAAAATGTAGTCAAAGTATTCGAAAAATTACTTAATGCGGCAGGCGATTTGCACATGTGGTCAGAAAAGGGAATTTTCGTGACAGTTGACACTGTCAATCAAGATATTTATGTCTAGGAATATATACCAAAACGTACGTTGCCTTTTTTTGAAGAAACACAGTTGAAGCTCGGAAAATAGTTGCAAATGAAAAACATTTCGAAGCAAATTGGTGTTCGGTTTCAAATAAAGTAGACACAACAGTGGATCAAAAACAGATGGAAGGTGTGAAACGTAAAGTGTGACAATTTGCAACACATGCATCGGAAGCTTAATCGCATGATTTTGTTTTGTATTTTGTAGTCACTTTTGTATTTTGCGGACAATGAACAACATAATCAGCGTACAGGTATCCATGTAAGAGCCATTTTTAACCGTTGTACTCTTTATCTTATTCACGATTTGGAAAAGGGAGTTTCGAATGTTGGAAACGCTTTTTCTGATGTGGCAAAGAATTTGTCGAATTACACAGTTCTCGAAATCCAGTTTACACCCCACAATGCATCACGAAAAAGAATAAAAAAACTCTTGAAACGTGTTTCGATTTCGTCTCAGTAGTAGCTGACAGACCGTGTTGGCCGACAGTTTCAGATTTTAATGATGTATGTTAGGGCAGTTCAGATCTTTTATTATGTTATCTAATATACATTATATTTGAGTACGTTTTTAAACATCTTGCTTCAATTCATTTATCAACGAGAATTATCCAGATTATATAAAGAGTTTCACGAACGGTTCCAAGCTGGGTGTGGGGGCTGGCTCAGCTTTCAGCTATATTGTCTTTGCGAATTAAGCTGAATGATTTTCTGAGGGACCAAAAAACAACTATTTAAATATACAATCATCAGATCATCCTATCAGATTACATCTGGATAAAACTGGATAAACTTTTTTCAAAACAGGCGAGTCATCTCATTGGTGCAGGATATAGACGCCTATTGTGATTAAAAACTGCCGCTTTGAACAAATAGTATGAGAGAACTTCTGAATAAATTCTATTGATCGAGGAATTGGTTGTGGAGATATCGAGCTCACCGCAATCGCAATTAAAATAAAGAGAAATTTCAGAGCAGCAGCTTTTTGATAATTATTTTCAAATGATATTACATATAAATAAGATCATTAAAGACCGAGTGGAAGTAACTCCTTAATTCATTCCGCATTGCTTGTGCACCGATGATACGTAGTTATTTGTCGTTCTATTTTCATCTAATCAATGACTCAAATTTCTAAGCATCCAACTCTCCGAAAGCAAATGTCCTACTCGTTTAACCGCCCGCATCGCTTACCTCTATCGTTGTCCTTATTATCGCCACAATTCTGCTCCAATGCAACCGAACAATCGGGACCATCCCAGCCTTCATAGCAGCGACATTCCCACATCAACTCTCCACTCACGTGGCACTGACCGTGTTGCGAACAGCTGAAAAATTAACATCAAAATCATTACAACCGCACCCCGCAAACGATCCCCCATTTCCCCAGACCCTAGAGCTAGCTCCGAATCGCCTATCACTTACCCACTCGGACATCCCTCCAAGGTGCAGTGCTTCCCATTCCAGCCGGTCACGCAGAGGCACGTTCCGTTCTTGCACTGTCCGTGCTCGTTGCAGCGCGGATCGCACAGTTTGCCGTTGCAAAACTCTCCACCCCAGCTGGGATCACAGCTGCAACTATCGCCCACACAGCGTCCGTGCTGGCCACAGTTAAGATCGCACAGTTCCTGCGAGCAGTCCTCACCGCTCCACTTCGGTTCGCAGGTGCACGTTTGGCTGTCCAGATCGAACGTCCCGTGGCCGGAACAGTCCGGTAGACATTGCAGCGCATCCTGGTCCATGGTCGCACAGTCCGGTCCCTTCCAGCCTTTCTTGCAGATGCACGTACCGTCGGCACAGAACCCGTGGCCGGAGCAGGTGGGATGTGGGCAGTCCACTGTGAAGCGAATGGTGAAACCATTAGTGCTCATGTTGCCCGAATTGCATAACTTGGTTTTCCGTTAGGAATGTTAGGGGTTAGGTTAGGTCAGTACCGGTGTTCCTTCCCTCGTGTAATCAAATTACTCTATGAAAAAAAAAATTGTTGTGTGTGTTGTTGTTGTTTGCTTATGCTGTGTGAAGTATGATGACAATAGTTACAACAAAGCGCTATCATGTGCTGCTATGTTAATCCTCTTAGTGGGGGAGACAGCGAGGTGTGATAAGAAAAAAAATACTACTGCAACCCAGTAGAGTAGATAGCAGGTGGGAAAAACAGTTGTCAGAAGGATGTGAAAAATAAGGAACAGTATCGAGAAGAAAATAAATTATAAATGTCTGAAAGTAGATAAACTTGCTGTTATGTATGATACAAAAAGGAACTTGAACAGAAAACCGCAGTGCTCTCGTTGCTCCTAGTTTGTAATTAATTTAAATTATTTATATCACATCTTGTTCGCTTCTCGGTTTTCGCGTGAAAGCCGCTTGCGGCCAGGACCGGAGGCAGACAGAGCAAGCAGCGGTAAAACTATTCTGTACTGATGTGAGCAATAGACCGCCCACCATCCAGTGCAGTCTGGTCTGGTATTTTAAACTCCGCAATTTGCCGGAATTAAAAATTAACCCCGCAGAACTCGTAACCGAACGGGTGGTAAGAAAAAAAAAACAATAGAGAACACAACACATAGCGCTTTTTTTTCGTTTGTATCCGGTTGTAGTGGTGGAATTGGTGATGTGATAAAGCTACCTTCTTCGCAGTATTTCCCCTTGTAGCCGCGAACGCATGAACACTTTCCGCTGACGCAGTGTCCGTGTCCGTTGCAGTCCGGAACCTCGCACTCGTCGTGCCGCAGAGAGCACTCTTTACCTTTCCAGCCCGGATTGCACTGGCACTCGCCGTTGATGTATTCACCCCGCTGGGAGCATAGCACCGGACAGACGCCTGCAAGAGATAAGGGTGTAGGGTGAGAGTGCTGGTGGTAAGGAAGTGACCGTTTTCGAATGAGGGAGAGATCCAAGAAATGTTTTCACGTCCCTTGTGAACCATTTGGGTTCGAAGAAAAAGTTTATAGACTGCAGATTTTTCCAGAAAGCCAGCTACCAAATTTGAATATTTCTCCTTGAAAAAATTATATTCAATCGCTTGGTTGACAAAAAAACAAATGATTCTAATAACACACACACTTGCCATGGGTTAAGGAAGCTGATGTATGCGAGGAACGTAATTGTTTAGAAAATTTTCAAAACAACATAGTAGGCTTACGCGTCGGATGGGAACATTCTTTGCTCCTGTCAGAATTTTTCAAAATTGGAAGTGGTTCTTATGAATTAGTTCTTTTTTTCTAACTTCGGTTGTGAATGTCGTGCTTGGAATAGCTTAAAAGCGTCCTTTATTCGCAAATTTTTACGTTGGAACGGAAATTGTCTCTGAGCGAGAAGATCAAAGAAGATAGTGCCCGGTTGGATACTGCTATAGGCAGATTACCAAAAGTCGTTTCCGAGAGTGAAATCACGATCCGCGGACAGGTAATCGAAACTATTATAGAAGATTTCAGGTGAAGATATGTGGAAGCCAGCAACGCACGCTTGTTGCTAGGCACCGACGCGCTTGTTTACATTGAGAAAAAATGGAATTCGAAGTGAAAATTCAAACGCGCAAATAAGAGTTTTCGGGTATTTTCCTTCGGTCATCTGCACATTGAAAATTTGAAGTTTAGTTAGTTATCGATTAAAGTTTCGCGGGTGTTTTTTTCAGTGGTGATTAAAGTGCATTCGAAAAAGTGTTCTGAAAATGAGAAGAAAAATAAAAGCGTTTCGAAAAGAAACCCCAAGTGAAGAAAGGTGATATTTTCGCACAAAATAAGAGCTACAGATGGAATTCCGTCGAAAATTCGGGTTGGTTGTATAGGAAAATGTTGTAGATTCCTCAAGTAGCAGTTTCGTGGTACACCGGCAAGGTTAGTGTATTGAAAAACGTATTTTTTATTTGCTCATGTCAGATACATGGTTAGGCAGTGGAGAGGGGTGTGTGCAGCGTAGGAGCTATGTTGTGGCTCCCATGTATAATGTCCTTAATGGACTCAATTATTGTAAATTATCCAATATTTTTTGGAGTTTTAATTTTTTTCGCCAATTTGTAAATTCAAAATCTGACAAATGGCTTTCCGGAGCGTGCCTGCCTCAAAATTCAATCAACTTACTCTCGCTGCAGTCATCCCCACCGTAGCCCGGATTGCACTGACAGTGCCCGAGCAGGCACTGTCCATTCCCGGAGCATCCGTTCGGACAATTTTGGGTCATATCCTCGGCAACGGTAGCGTAGAAGGTAATCTCCTGGGCGTCTCCGTCGTCGTTGTAGATCGAAAGGAACCAGTGGCCCGGTTCCATGTAGCGGGTCACTTCTCGTCGCATCGATGGCTGTAATGGCATGTTGGGATTAGTAAAAAAAGTTACACTCAAAAAAAATCGATAACACTCCGCTACGTTTGTACCTAGTTGAAGCATCTAGATTAGAATTCGATAAGCGCCCATTTTCTCCGAAGGATGGATGGGGTTGGCAAGAAAATGAAACTTCTGGGCGGGTGCATAAACACGCAAATGCTATCCACCGGGGTCGGTGATTAGGTAATCCGAAAGGAACGCTCAAAGGGCAGGATTCCACCACGTAAACGGAGTCGGAAACCGGATCGATACTACTTCGCCGATGAACTTTGGTTTCGATTTACGACTAACTAAACAAAATAATTACAGTAATAAACAGATCCTGGCGATTGGGAGTGGCACACCCACCCGGAACACCGAAGAAGGACGATGTACAACCCAACGAGGAAGATTATATAATCTAGTTTCTCGCTTCGATTAATAAACACACAGCCGGAGGGGGATTACCCTCGCGTTGTTCCCTTGTCAAACTCACGTTTCGTTTCGTTTGGCTCCCTTGAATCGATCAAAAAGAAATCAATTAAAGAGCTGAAATACATCTCTATACTTTATATCTATTTTGAGTCCCTAATTAATCAGTGCAGCAATATCCGTAAGCCACAGCTAGACAAAGAGGCAGACGATAATGGCGATACTTTATAGGCGACGTTTTGTACCGATGATGATGATGATGTGAAGATAACTCGTGGCTCAGTGTAGGCCGTTCCCGGTTCTGGCATGGCTACTTGCTTTGCTAACACGGGAGGGTGCATAACTTTATGTCAGCGGAAGAGGAAAATGCCGCCAGACGTTCGAGGAGAGAGAAAGCAAGGTTGCATCTGCCATACTTATGGTGTACGTTTCCTTCTCATCAGACAGAATTATGTGAGTGATGGGAAGGAGATGAAAGAGGGATGGATTGTGCCACTTTGAAGCACCCAAGGAACGCGCCACGTGCAGAAGAGAGGAATCAATTAGTGGTACCGGGAAGGATTACCTACCGAGCCGCCCGTCAGTGAGGTGTTTGTCGGGATTGTCAGGAATCTCGGAGGTATTAAAGATGGATTCCGTACGCGGTGTGAAGTGGCAGTGACTTATGTATACCGGGTTTGCATAGTCAAGGTTATTTACAGATGGTTGAGAATGTTTTAGTGGCTTGATTTGTACCAGTTTTGCAGCTTTGTCTAAAGTTGTTTAGCTTTGATCCTCTGAAATGCATTGAATATAAACATTTCGAAGAAAGTATCGCATTGTCACAAAAATAAGGAATGATCAGAATAATTTGATACGATGGCATGGAGTAAAAACATCGTGGCTGGTGTACTATTCTTTGTACTCATATACTAAAAATTAAGTTAACTCGAATTTAGAACACCGGATTGAGAGCACCATGGACATGTTCAAAAGAACTACTGAGAAATGTGTGATCTACAACCTTGTAGAAGACACCTAATTATAATCTAATTTTCCTAACTTATGCATACCCGAATATCTCAACCAATGAATTCTTGGATTTTTAGTTCTGAATTACGATCCTTTTAAATTGTAAAATTTCTGGATTTTGAGATTTCTAGTATTTTCAATTTGTTCTGTCTCTACCTGAGCACTGGATATCTGAATACATTGTATGCTGAATTTATTGAGTTTTAAGATTATTGATAACTAAATTCCGCGATATCAGTAGTATAATCGAATACGTTGATTCGTGGTTTTCTGAGCATTTGGTGTCAGGAATCATTTGTGTCAGAACCTTCTATTCACGGCATTGTCAGTTCGTAGTGTTCTCGATACCTTTGTGAATTTATCGATTCATATATTTCTTTATTCTATTTTTGAATTCAATCATTCTCTAAATCTTGGATTGTATAAATTTATTTTTCTTTGTTGATTTTTTTCGGCAAATTGGTGACTAAGAGAATCGAAAGATATGAAAATCCATTTCTATACTTGCCCGCGAAATATATTTTTGTTTGTTTATTCCTCTGTTTAGGGTCGCTGTGATGTAAAGTTCGGAATTTGCACATTCGGAAAGGTTTCAGAGCTTGATCACAAAGCAAAACAGAACGGCTGAAATGCAGGCTCGAAAGCTGACCAAATCATACAGATGCATCCTTATGTGTCAAATTGGATTTAAAACAACTTCCGAGACAGACGTTTTATAGTGCTGGGAGTTCCTAAGATGTTTCCTAGAAATATAAATTTGTTTTTGGGGAAACTTTACCGGTAAGTTGTTGGTCTGGCTGGGAATCTGCTGATGTGGTCGGAAGACTTCGATTTTCATTGCGATCAATCATAGTTTGAAATTAGCGCTCGTTCTAACGCAGTAGGCATATGTCTGTTCACAAAAGGGACAATTTTAAACCCAATAATAAAATGGAATGGTACTTTCAAATGCGTGTATTTGCTTAATCTTTCTTTCAATCGAATAATTTTCTAAGGAAGGTAGCAAAGGTAATAAAATTTTATTTTACGCAAACAATTGAATCAAATCATTCCATAAATTCGTCATCTAAACAATGTCGCTGCAGATTAGACGAAGTTGGGGAGAATTTGGGGGATTCTGTTCTTTTGGGATAAACTGTACTCCATAGTCGTAACATTGTAGCCCATCCTTGCTTTAATGGCAGCTGGCTAAATCTGTCCAAACCGTAGGGCTCTACTATAGGATTTAATGAAGAGTAGCATCCGTTTGTTGCGGAACTTCTTTTACTTCCGAATTCGTAGTGTTATCTGTCACTTGTCGATTGATTTCTTGCCACAGGAACAGATCCCTTGCGAAATCATAACTTTTTTGTGATGTTATCCATCGACTACACACCTAGAAAAAATCGTGTAAATTTACGTCTCCTGACATATACGAGCATCAAAATTGACTTACTTTTAAGTTTGATTTTAATTGTATATGACGTTGAATTTCGTAAATAACGTAATTTTACTCTACGTGTAGCATTTGTTCTGAATGACAGTAAGCGTAATTTTATGTCATTGCGCATGTAATGTATATGTTTTTATATCATTTCGTGAATTACGGTTTCTTAAATTCTGTCATGCTTGCAATTACGTCAACGATAAAATTCATATTTTATTGGTGTGTATGCTATATTTCCCCCTAAAGAGAAAATATTATTTCTACATCCTTCGTGTTTCATCAGCACCTGGTCGAACAGCGTACGGACCTACATTCTGGCCACTGTTTGTTGCTAGAGGCTTCATATGGGTTGTTTACTTGCACGATAATATTTTCAACCTGTTCGAAGACGAAGTCACCGCAGAGTACGGCGATTAGAATTATTTTTTTTCTGGCCAAATTATATCCAAATGATTGACGAATTGACGATATACGATTTCATTCCGAGGCTTGGATTTATATTTTTTAAAACATCTCGAAATTTCATCAAGCTCGGAGCACAGCAGCTTGAGTTACAGCTATTCCCAATCTCTAAACCTCTCATACGCAGAAGTTGTTTTAAGGTGAATATGTGTTCTAGGTGCATTTACGAAAATGAAAACAATCATTACTAGCATCTTCTGGGAAATCTAATCCAAGTTTTTTTTTCATATTCTTTTGTCGAGGCCCCTTTCAAAAATTTCCGGAGGGGACGTAATTAGTTGGAAAAATAGTCATCAATTTTCTATTAAATTTTGAGCTTTATATGACTTCTATGAATGTGTGAGTTAACCTTCTAAATTCCACTTCCTGATATTATGGAAAAAAAATGCTTTATATGATTTAACCACACCATGCAGACAACTTAATTTTGGGATGTAGTAGGTATTAGCTCTACTGAATTTCCAATGGCATATTTCAAAATGACACAGACCTAGGGGTACATTACAAGGTCATTTTCCCGTCGGCAAGCACCGTTTATTTTTAATGCCACTATGTACCACTATTATAGTATTATAATCAAGCTTTCGATTCCTTGTCACGAAAGAGAGACATCAATATGGTGCACCTACGTGACGTTATCGAATATGGGGAAGTTATATAAGTCCCGTATGTATTTTTGTGCTAATTGCATTATTCATCGTTCGCTAGTCAAATGAGAAGCATGTGGAAGCACGGTCTGATGGTGCCGTAAGATAAATGCAATCAGAATTTTTGTCGCCCATATATTGTTGCGCATGTCATTTTTGGTCATCAGCCTTATTCTGTATCTCACGCGGATTTGGCGTTTTTTGTCGTAGTAACCGTAGTTTCTGATCAGCTGATCATTTCTTGTTTTATTTCTCTTCTAACGTCACTTGGGTGGACACACCGTCCTACAAAATCATCGATTCGATCTAACATCAATTGAATCGGACTAAGGAAAGATGTTCGTCGAACAGGATTTCATGTGCACAGGAGCAGAGCAGAACTCACCACTGAATTGCCAAACAAACGTATTGTGGATTGCCTAATCATAGTACAATTATTAGAATGACGTTATGTAGGTTTCATTTACTGAAAAGAGAATAAATGCAGAATATTTGTCTCTTACATTGAGAAATAACTCCATTTGCATTACAATGATTGTAATGTAATGTGAACTGCCATTACGTACTGCAAAATTTACAGTTTACCTTTCGTGCCACATCGGTGTTAGTTTGGTGTCTTTTATGAAGTTCAGAAGTGGACTAGGTATATTGTAGCATGTATATAGCAGTGAAAATTTGAATAGTGTATGAAATGGTCAAAATCCCAAGCATCCGTTCAGAGGGTTGCGCATCCCAACCCAGCTACTATGAATGGCATCATCATACTATTCAAGGAATAGCATAGCTCGAACGAGCTTATGTTGAACGCGTGTTCTAAGTGGGATTATCGGGCAAAAAATGCACCAGACCTAGATTACGCTGTTTACTTATGTTCGAAGATTTTAAAGATGTCTTCTTCGGCTTTCAATTTCTCCTTATATAGCATATTAATGCTTTTATTGGTGATACCGTTTTTGAAGTAGGACTACGTTTTTGTTTTCGATATGGGGGTGCAATTTTAAACGCATATAATTCAGCCATCTCACGATAAATTTTCAAATTTTCTGCGCCTATCGCCCCGAAATACTTCTAAGAACAGATTCCAATAGATGCACCCAAAGATTTTTGATATCGTGACATTAAAAATTTAAATAATGTGCAACCTAGTCAAAATATCGCGCATTTACACACAGAAGATAGCGCTTCCCAAGTCTGGCACGACAGATTTGTGTACCTAGCGCGCTACGCTTCTATGAATGACGTCATCATCGACTATTTAAAGAACGGATTTGGCCGGACAAGCTCAGTTGCCCGTTGAACGACAGGCGGAGCAGATCACTGCGCTGTGTGTCGTTTCTTGTGTATCCTAGTTTTGTGTATTTTCAAAATGGCGGTGAAGATTGCTATGACAATGCATTTGCTATACCCCTGGAACTCTAACGACGATCTGTGCAAGTGTTCGTGTTATGCAAAGGTATTCCAATATTTTATAATGTCTTCTTTGTTAGCAATTCATTGATTTCTGGAACCCGAGATTTAAGGTTTCTTGGATTCCAGATTTATTTCATTTTGTTGCTCCTAGATAAATCATTTATTATATTTTAGAATAACTTGATCCTTCAATCCCTTAGACACTTATTTTCAAAACTCATCGATGTTTACATTCCTTTGATCCTTTTTATTAAACTTTATTGCTTCTAAATTATCACGATTCTTGCTAATAAAAGTCCTCGACATACGTAGCACATTTCAGAATTGACCATCTGTTTCGATTGCCATCACCGTTGATTATTTGTGTAAAGACAAATTGTGGGTCTGAATACATTGTACAGGTGTTTAATATTTGATTCCCAAATACTTCTTTACTTAATTTATTGAGATTTAAAACCTTTGATAACCAAATTCCGCGATAACGGCAGTTTCTCGTTTGAAGGAACCATTTTCAAATGTGTATCATTGAATACGTTGGTTCGTGATTTTCTGAGCCTTAGGTGTCAGGAAGCCTTTGCGTCAGAACCTTCTATTCGCAGACTTGTCGGTTCGTGGAGTTCTCGAGTCCTTTTTTTGATTATATGATTCATACATTTCGCTATTTCGAATTAAATTTTGGAAAATTGGTTACTAAGAGAAACGAATGATATAAAAATTGAGAGAAAGAATTTTGAAGTAGGACTTCGTCTTTGTTTTCGTTATGGGGATGTACTTTGTAACATCCAACAAAATCAAAAGGGTGTTAGGTTTTAAACGCTTAAAATTCCCACAACAAAATTTTTGAAATTTTTGCGCATATCACTTAGAAAATCTTCTAAGAAATAATTAGGATATAGTCCACTCCTGTGTATCCCATACGAATCATAAAGGACATAAATGTAACGGTATCTCTTAATATCTTTTAATCTCAATAGACAATCATTCTGCGTTTAGCGTGCACCGTAGAATGAAATTTCAAACGTTACATCGAAGTAGAAGAAAAGGTATGCAAAATTTTCATTTTCTTATGTGTAAGTGGAACCTTAAGTATGCTGGCAGGCCCGCGGTACGAAGCATCAATAGAAGGACAAAATAACAGATGGAGGTAACCCAGTAAGACCAGCTGGAAAAAGAGCCGGAACTCTGGTTGGTTCTAGTAACACAACCGAAGCACGCAGTGCGATGAACGAACCATCAGTACCCGGTATCACTTGTTTTGGATTCCAGATCAAACAGTGGTGCCGAGTATTTTCAGCTTCGGGGAACACATGCAAATATCTTAATTTTCCTGGGTCAGCTTTAGAGATAGGCAAAACAGTTTACTTCGAAAAACGACTTTTCAAACTTTGCAATGGACGAGGAAACTTGGAAAATTGACTTAAGACAAATTCCAGTTCTAAAGTTTCACCTTGTTAAGCGTAAGGGGGATGCTCCGGGGAAGTTTAAATTGGTCTTCGCAGATGAATTCGACGGCAAGTAGATGATTTGGTAAGGCATTTGCAGTTTTGGAAGTAAAAGAATGTCTCACATCACCCTGAGTCTCAACCCCGAACTATTTACCGGTGTGCTCATTCTATTTTATCTTCACCTATAGCCATTCAAATTAAACACAAAATGCGTGTCAATTTCTAGAACACCCATTCGTTGCAAGGAATCGAAAGTTTGATTATAATACTAGTACACAATTATATTACACGTATTATAACTGAACGGGGTTTGCCGATGGGAAAATGGCCACGGAATGTACCGCTAGGTTTCTGTAATTCTAAAATGGGTCATTGGAAAATCGCTAGAGCTAACACCTACTACATCCCGAGATTAAGTTGTTTGCATGGGGTGATTGGATCATATGCGAAACCACTGCCGGCCAGTGAGATTTAGAAGGTTAATAGATACACATGCTAAAAAACCCCCTGGGTCTCTCTTATTTCTACAAAATGACAAAGAGTTGATACAGTTAGGGATACAACTGGAGTCATGTAGAATGCACTGAGGGCTGTTCATTCAAATATTTCTGTATTCCAACTTTTCTATCAAAATTTAGAAATGGGTCTCTATATTGAAAAATCACAATGTAGCGGCGGCAATTCCCCCTGTTAGTGAGATCAATCTCATCACTCAAGCACCGTTGATAACATCTGGGAGAAAGTTTGCAATCAAAACAGACTCCACTGTTTCGTATTGCGACGATTCAGCATGCTAAGTGAAATTATGTGCACCCCCAAAATCTATAATCCGTTCCGTACATAATCTGCAACAATAACACATAAAAAAACTTGAATCTTTCAACAACAGCTATTCATGTTGATGCTGATTGCAACATTTAATAGGCTCCGTTTTAACTTCAGTTTCAGATCAAGTTGTCATACCATTACTTTGCTCTCATCCTTGAACTCGGGGACCTTGTAGCAACATATGCCTTGGCCAAAACCTTGAACAGTACCAGTATTGCATTAATTATGTGATGGAACTGGATAAAGGTAACAGCATGATTTTTCAGAAAGATGTAGGATTTCATGCAACTGGCCAACGACTGAGAATTGTCAGTCAAAGAGAATAGAATATAAATAAATAAAAAAAAATCAGTGCATTGCTGTGAATATCGATTTGAAAGTGACTTTTAATCTAATAGACCAGTGATGCTCAACCTGGGGTCCGCGGAAGTTTCTCTGGGGGTCCGCGAATAAGGAAATATCTCATCCGGTTGGATTTTTGAATTTAAAGTTTTTTTTTGTAACAAAAAGAAAATATTTCTTGCAACCAAAATCGATCTTCACCAGCAGTATTATATCGGCGCATCCGGCTGGGCAGTATAATGAATCTGCCACAAAAAAAGTTAACCGGTTAACCGGAAAAATATTATTTCGATTGGCTTTAAACAAAATCCTCTCTGACTTACAGTCATGTACTGTTGAGGTGTTAATAAAATAGAAAACGAATCTTACCCAGGTAACCAATAAGCTTGCAAAATGCGCTTAAACGGCTACCTGATAAGCATTTAAGTTGTTTTAAATGCTATTTACAAGTTGCTTTTGGCAAAATATACAGCTATTTTACTGCTGTACCATAAAAATGCTTCTTTAGTGCTGTTGTGCATTCAGAATGCTGCTTATTGGCAAGAAGTTTTTAAACAGTTTTTTTGAATGCAGATTACCAATCGTTATGCTAATATACTGCAAGAAGCAACTGACATGCAAATTATATGCCACTTTACTGCATGCACTAATGCTTATTGGTTATTTGGGTAATCTCAAGAAAGTGACATACATACAGTTACACCACGTGAGAAACTGTGTATGGATAACGTTTGAAAGCCCGGGCAGAAAATTTCATTGAGAAATATAACATGCAACACGGCATCGAATATAACAACGTTAAAACCAAGATCCTGAATATATGAATGACGATAAAACTGCGCTACGCATTATCCAACGGGGAAAAACGATCGGAAAAGGTGAGTGAAGCTAAGCAATCATGTGAAAAAAATTCCCCCCAGAGGCGAGACTCGAACTCGCAACCTTTGAGACTCCGGCCCAATGCACCAAATGTGTTGGGGTGATCAGTTGCCGTTGTGTGTGATTCTCGCTTTGCAGGCAGGGTACGATCACCGTCGCCAGTGGGATAATCATATGTTCTTTCTGGGATGTCGCCATACCCAGGGATAGCATAAGGGTTAGTGCATTGGGCCGGAGTCTCAAAGGTTGCGAGTTCGAGTCTCGCCTCTGGGGGGAATTTTTTCATATGATTGCTTAGCTTCACTCACCATTTCCGATCGTTTTCCCCGTTGGATACCACCAGTTATAAATAAGGTATTGGCACTTAAGTCAAAAGACAAAAAAATTGAATTATTAGATACTTGAGGAATAATTTTCAGTGGCATTCCAAAAAGGGATCGTGTTGTTAACCCTTGAAGGCGCAAAGCAATTTTTTTCAAATTTTCTGAAAATTGTCTAACAGTTTTAATACGTTACTATGATAATTTTGAGATGGTTTTCGCAATGTTGTTTTAAAACAACATTGCGCATTTAAGGGTTAAACACTGTGCACCTTAGACACTAAGAAAAATCAACCTTCTATAACCAATACAAAAAAAAAAGTTGATAAAACACAATCAATTGGTCAAGTAATAACTGATGCAAAGCGCATCTAGCTTCCTGTACTATCATCGAATCTAGCTTCCTGTACCAACAACGATTGATCTAGTGTCTCCATATCAACAACCAGCACAATAAATGCCGATAAACACGAACTTTCAACAATGACAAGCAAGAAACAAAATAACTGCCGACTTCGAACATTATGAAAGTATTGGGTACCGATCAAGACATTAACGTGAACAATTGCGCGAGAGAAGGCAAATGGACTGATTAAATACGCAGCAGCAAGCTGCATCCACAAGCCCCTTTGGTCCGCAGTAACTTTGTGTTATTCTTTTATTTTTACATGATGTAAAAACACGAAAGCTACACCGCTAAGTTGAACTCAAAGCCACGCATTGAGACGTGTAAAATATAATAAAAATAAATATAGAAATCGAGCCGTGGGGGTGCCCCACCAAATTGAAACGGTCGGTACGGTTGTCCACGTTTCTTCCTTATTCAAGGTTTAAAATGGTACGTTGATTACATTCTTCATTGAATGAATAATTTGATTGCCGTACAATTTTGAATCATCTTCATTTTGTACGCTGCACAATTGGCCTGGCCGCTTTAATGATTGTGTCGCATGCCATATGTACCACAAACATTAATACTGACAAGAAAAAATGTAGGTGAATGTCTGCAATTTTTCAGGATCCCTACATGTATTGGCTGTGTTTGTGTAGACTAGACTAGACTAGCACGTTTATGTCAAATTTGAAGTTTTTTTACCCGTCATTACTCCAATAAATTTAGTTTACTTTAGAGCCTTATTATTAGTTTTGTGTTTCAGTTCGACCCTGAGGCAGTAAGCTGGACGCAGTTTTGGAATTCGATGCGCACCTAACCTTAGACAGAATGTCACCAGGAGCGCCATTTTGTTTTTTTTTGTTCTTGAAAAAAATTATAAGCTTTGCTGGTGCACATTTTTCAGACTGGATTAGTGCAAACATTGTGTAATTTCCTTCAGTACAATAAAATTTCCCAACCTTCAAAATCTCTGCTTCCTGTTTCTTCCGAAATTTCGAAAAGGAGTCCATATATGGAAAGCCATGTGCTCAACTATTCATCACTCTCTATGCATAATTCATGCCGGATAGAAGTTTTCGAAATTACGAATTTTTATTTTCTAAGCCATAAATAAGGTATATTTTCTCAAATGGACGTTAGAATGGTCTGAAATTCAATAACGTGAATTTTGTGATGGAAGAAATGAACCTACCTAATTCGTCGTAACTTCATTTAGTTGAACTATGAACACTTTACGACTATTCCAACATTATTGAATGTGAGTTGAAGTTAAAAAAAGTTTGCTATGCTATAGAAAAATGAGATGTGCAAATATCAATGGGTGGAATCATAAAAAAGTGCAAATTATAACTAATCAGAAGTTATTTCCTGAATGTTTCTCGGAAAGGCGAAATTCTTACGATGTATTTGCTATTTTTATCAAAAAAAAAAAAACTCAAAGGCTTACAGTTTATGAGTAACGAAGCATATTAGCTGATGTGCTACTTTTGAATTGTTACAAAATATTTCTAGTATCCTAGTATTTCGATAAATAGTAAAGTTTAAGATTATTGATGATGATATTTTGATTTAGTCCGTTTTCTGTGTATTCGACTTCATCCCTATATCGTATACGTTCCACACTTATCTCTTTCATATTACGCTCACTTGTGGCATATGTTTGCATTTGTGGCAAGACGTACCGAAACATCCAGCACGTTGTTTGGTCATGTACTGAGTATCGTTGTGCCAGGTCGTTCTTGTTAGATTCATTGCGGGCACTAGGTAGACCATCGGATGTTCCATTTCGTGACATTTTGGTAAGCCGAGACCTTGCTTGACTAGGTGTTTGCTCAGGAACATAAATAGTGTCTCTGTTTTTGGAGCTCGCTAAGTTAGTGATAATACTTAATATGATAAGACGTTATGGAAAAAAACCTATTTTAATCCACCTAGCGGTGCAATTGTGCCTTTCTCAATTATGAATCACGAGAATGTGTGCGTTGTTTATATTCATTAAAAGAGTTCGAGTTCTAAAATTTTGAAAAAAAACAGCCACGGTAATATTGAACTGAAAAAAGGTGCGAAATCGGCAAAGTCCCAAAAAGTCGATTTTTACAAAAAAAAATTTTTTCGAGATAACATAAAATCTCGACGTTTCATGCATTTTAAAGATGTTTGGCATCAAAAATACGAATTCGATTTCTGAAATTTCATGGGGTCCCCCCTTTGAAAAAAAAAAAATTGAGTTCTGGCTTATATGGGAATTTCATATGTGACCGAACGATTTAGTCTATATTTCCGGACCCATATAAGCGATCCGTACGAAATTTTATAGACATCTGTGGGGATATTATAGCTATCATTTGGAACTAAGTTTGTGAAAATCGGCCCAACCATTTCAGGGAAACTGATGTGAGTTCGTAAATTTTGAAAGATGGCCGCTTTCCCGGGCACTCCGGAACCGTCTATGGTGGTCAATGTAATCAACGAAAGTTTGGTTGGCCGTCGGTGACCTAGAACAGCAAATTTATGTTGTTTGAGAGACATTTTAGCGAAATTTTTACCTTTTTTGCTTTCATCGGAGTATCGGTTTGAATCACAATTTGCTATGTGATCGCACGCCACAACCTGTAACTCCGGAACCGGAAGTCGGATCGGGATGAAATTAAATAGCCATTTCGGGGACGCAATACCTTTCATTTAAGGCCAAGTTTAGTCGAATCGGTCTAGCCATCTCCGAGAAACCGATGTGACTGTTATTCTGAATTTAGATACTTCCGCCGGGGCTTCCGGAACCGAGGATGGTGGCCAATGTGGCCAAATAGACTTTGAATGGATGTTAGTGACCTAATACTACAAATCGAAGCAGTTGTGGTCATATTTTGGAAATTTTTTCACCTTTATACATTCATTGCAGAATTTATTAAAATCGACATTTTCTGCGTGTTCGTACTTATCACCCTGTAATTCCGGAACCGGAAGTCGGATCCATTAGAAATTCAATAGCAGCCTATGGGAACGTTGCACCTTTCATTTGAGACTAAGTTTGTCAAAATCGGTTCAGCCATCTCTGAGAAAAATGAGTGACATTTTTGGTCACATACACACACATACACACACATACATACATACACACATACATACACACACAGACATTTGCCGAACTCGACGAACTGAATCGAATGGTATATGTCACTCGGCCCTCCGGGCCTCCGTTAAAAAGTCGGTTTTCAGAGCAATTGCAATACCTTTCTATTGAGAAAGGCAAAAAATCATTTTTTTAGAAACTATTGTTTCTTCAAGTTCCACGAAAAAAAAATCAACAAAAATAGAAAATATTTACTATTAGTTTTCAGTCATTTTAATTCATTTTCTTTAGAAAAACGAGAGTTACCTCTTGTATTAGAAAATTCTCAAATTGTTTTTCTTGGTTTTAAGAAAATACCAAAATGGAAATACTTTTAAGAGAATTTAAAAGGCCATTATTTTGGCATTTAAAGCTAGCGTAGAGTCTTCGTTTAAAAAATCACCTTAAAATGTTGCTTGATTATGATTCGGTATTTTTCTTAAAATTAATTTGAAGACAATACCGTAAAAAGAAGATCTCGGCTCTGCACGCTTGCGTGAATACACTATTTTAGTTTTATTTCTTCTCCGTATGTAAAATGTTCATTATTTGTAGAGTTCTGAATTACTTAGACGATTCATTTTAAAAGGCCTAAGCACCAAATGGTAAAACAGGTTCCTGATTTCATTCAAAAATCTTTTTCAAACGCAACATATACTTTTTGATTTCTTACGATGACATACATGACAAACTGTGTGTGACAAAATCGGTATTAGGGTGAATCCCAATCTGAATAAAACTTGAAGGTTGAACAACAAACCATTATGTCCCTGCCATCGACAGTAGATTGATTCCGGATAGCTGCGATTGTGATTCTCCAACGCAACAACCCTATTTTCATCCTTCAACTCAAAAACCATCCGATCAAAGTAGACGGGTGCGCTATAGAATTCTACGCTGTATGCTGTATGCTATATGTCGTGTACCTCAAAAGTCATAACAAGCTAGTATGCAATACTCACATGGCTGGCGGCACGTGTTTGGCGTGCGTTGAAACCGCTCAGCACCTCCTTGAAGTGGTACTGGGTGTGCGTCGGTAGGGCATTGCGCCGGGCGTAAACACCGATCGAAGCCCCGCGCGGTATTCCGTAATCGAACTTGACGTAGGCCGGTTCCGACTGGTAGAACTGCATGTTCCAGTAGCTGTACGGGGGGATCTCCTTCGACAGGCGCTGACCGAGCGTGATCTGCGAGAAGGTGGTGCCATCGGGTGGGAAACTTCGTGCTGGGAATGTTCGTGCACCTGGTTGTAGTTTTTTGTTGTTGTTGTTGGTGGTGGTGGTTTATTTTCGTTTGGTGCGAGGGATAGGACACAGAGAGCACAGAAACACACAAAAATACAGAACAGTAGGCCCCGCCCGGGTTGTTTTGGGGGTAGTGCAGGTACAGAAGTTTTGGTTTTTTTTTGGTTAGCAGGAGTGAGAGGAGAGAAGAAAAGAAAAAAAAGATGAGAAAAGTTAGTATACAACAGGAGCACTGACTTGGTGGCTTGTTTTAATGCCTCGAAAGTGGATGAACGCTTTGTGAATATTAATTAATTTCTATGCTAACGCGAAAGTTAATACAGAAGTGAGCAGAGTGAAGCATGCAAAGCATTTTTCCTCCGACTGAGGATGAGTTTTCCCGGATGTAAAAGAATGGCTGAACGTGTTAGCAAGGTATGGAATGTCGATTTTGGGTTAGCTCTTCGGATGGTTCCTTGAGATGTTTAATTCTTTTTCGTTGCTGGTGATGGAGTCTTTTATATGTCTTCCGCTATGTACACGTCGTCACGGATGATTTTAAATTTGCATTAGCTCACCTTCCAGGATTAGAATCGGCGGTGGGGTAATCTTTGGGCATTCCCACACTGGTGGCATCGTACCGTCTGTATCTTGTTCAGTGATGGTCGTTTCCGTAGATTGTTCCTCGGATCTTGACACCGTGGATTTTATCTCATTTGTTTTGAAATCAGGAGCTTCGGAGCTATCTTCAACCTCTTCAAAGGAACCACTTTCATCGATTACATTTATTACCTGGTATTTTTCGAAAAGTGAAGAATTGGGACATTTTATAGGACAGGGTGGAGCAGGTGGTGGTTCAGGTGGACAAGAATGGTTTGAATCAACAGTTTCTCGATCGAATTCGGATGGGTTCGGCCGGGGAATATACTCGGATGGAGTTGGTATCGATACCTGCAGAACATATACCGAGTGCTGAACTGTCCCGGTCCCATTGTCCGTTGCTATAGATATATTGACTAACAAACGTGGCAAAACAGGACCTTCTTTTTGCTCGTCATTCGATCCAACAGCTTCGTGAACCAGATAAATCGGTACCTGAGGAGGACTGATGGGAACAGGAACTATTTGGCTTCTATTCTCCACAGGCGAAGGCAGCGTGTGAATTTCCACACGTTCCGATTCTTGACCCTGTTTTTCCTGAACGTTCTTATAGTAAAGCTTATTTCTTGTTTTCCTCATCTCTTCACCACTAATTGGACCATCTTCGAGGCTAATGAGCTCAACGTCCACAACATCGTCCATCTCCGCACCGTTGAGATGTTCGTATAGTGCCAATGGATCATCATTTGGCAGTTTCTCCTCCTCGATGTAACCAAGTTTAGCAACGTAATCTAGCTGGATATCGTCAGCAGAAGACACGACCGAGACCACCGTACTTGACTCCACATCAAATGAATTATTTGTGATTAAATCAGGATCATTGTTAGTTGTAACATATGTTATGTCATTATCATTAGCGGTAAAAATTTCATCAGCATCCTCTTGCTCATCCGGCTGAGAATCGTAATCGGATGAGCTGGTGCTCGCAGTTGATTGAAAATTCAGCTCATACTCCCCGTCGTCGTCGTCGCCGTTGTCTTCGTCGACGACGGTGTCGTGGTTGTCGTCATCGCCATATGCTGGTTGCTCATTTGACTCCAGCGTACCGGAAGCGGAAGATAGCGGTAATGATTGTGATTGTGATAGAGTGGAAGATGAATAGGTGGAAGGTGAAGTAGTTGCGGTAGTAGAGACAAACAAAACATCAGAAACAATAGGACCAACACCGTGCGCGGCAGAAGAGTAGACGTGGGATAATGATGCCGTTACGTCACCACCCAAGTCGTCGTCGTCGGCGTAGGATGAACTAACACCATTATCGTTAATACCATCACCGTCACCGCTAGTAGTAGTAGATTCTACGCTAATATCATGCAAAACTAAATTATCTGAATAATCAGCATGCCAGTCAGCAGCCATTTGCGGTTGTGACATCCCTGCTTCAATCCCCTCAAGGTTGTCTAGGTGATTGGTGTTAGAAACACTTCTACGCGGTCTACTGTGTTGCGAAGATGGAATGTTTACTGTACCTCCGTTGTTGTTGTTGTTGCTGTTGGCATTGCTAATGCTATTGCTGTTGGCCGGCGCGGTTGACGCCGCGGACGATGACGCGGAGGTGGAAGCGGAACTTAACGAGGGCGAATCGGCGGCACTGCTGCCGCTGCTGCCACCACTAAGACCGTCGCTTCCAGCTGATTTTGCCCGTCCGGAAGCCGGACCACTTCCCACTTCCGAGGCCCGATTCGCGTCCGCTATCGTACTTTTGGCTGCAGAGATTTCTGCTTTTTCATCGACTAGAACTGTACAGGGGTTGGTGGTTGGATATGATATACTTAATACATTAGATGCTGCGAATGATAATAGAATTAAGATTAATTAGCTTGTTTTTCGTTACAGATACAGATGGAGTGGCCGCCGCATGGAACACACCGATAGTTGGGGGCTGGTGGCGGTGGAGACAGTTTAGTGGGAAACGATGCGAAGTGGGAAACCGCACAGCAAACATAAACATAGCAGACTGTGAGGGTACGCGTTTGACAGTGAGTGATGAATATGTGTGGAATCCCGAGTCGGTACATTGATAAGAGTGCTTTTTCGTTGACATTTGGCAAACATGATCACACAACTTAATTTTGGTGAAAAACGAACCACATCCAGAGCTGACATTCTACGCGGGATTAAGGTATGTATGTTGGGCTTTAATGTTAGCTTCTGATGGGAAAGAAAGGAGCATATGTGTGTAATGAGTCGTCAAACAGGATAAATCCTAGCTGAAACCGTAGATTCCCCTTGCGCTATTTTCCTTTAATGGTCACTTGAAATTGGAAGCCCCTAATTTCGTATTCGGTAGCACAGATATACAGACACAAGGCTCGGCAAAATTCCATTTGCCGTAAAGCAAATTGAGTGATTAAAAATCACCGAAAATTGCTCCCCTCAGAATGCGCGTTGATGCCTATTCCGGGCGCAGGGTTAGGGAGTTTTAATGACATGATATAGAGTTTCTACCGCTCACATTTCGTACCGCCACCTTTGTTCCACGCAAGAACGGTCAAAAGTAGGGTTTGTGCAAAATTAGCTTTTGTCCGATGCTGCCTGTTTCGGACGCACACGTACTCAAACACTATCCCGAGCCGGTTTTTTTTGCTGGCCGCCACCCTCACAGACGAGGATACCAAAAGTTAATGGCATAGCATTTTCGCTTTGATTCCCGTCCCGTTTGTTTCGGTCGGGTCGGGGACAGTGTTGCCATTTTAACAAAGCAATATGGGGGAACTTTAGAATTTCTCCGAAAAATCTGAACCAATCTAGTTTTACTTACAAATCGTTAACTAGATAATTCAGTACACGCGGCACCACTGGTCGGAGGGCGTAGAGTAACCCAGTGGAAACATATCCCCGCCATCCACGATGCCAGCGGAAAGGATTTTTATGTGCGCTTTGACCCGTTCGCCAAAACTATCGGTGTTCCCGGCGCGGCTCTCCTATAATTATGCTATTAAATTTGAATTAAAAAAAACTAACAATTACCTGTTAATAATAATGTTATAACAAGTATAACACTTAATAATATAACTAGTATAGCCGTACACTTCCATGTACATTTGGTGAAGGTGAAGCCTTTGCGAAAGTTCAGCGGCGCTGAGTAGTGATGTGACGGGGGACCACACATGGCGCTCCGGGGCGGTAGGACCGGACCCATGCAGTTGCGGTCGTAGCTCTTGAGTGTGTCCTTCGTGGGAGTTGAACAGGCGGAGCCCGTTTTGTAGTCTATCGGTGATCCCTTGTTGTTAATGGCTGCAATTAGAGAAAGAGAGAGAGAGAGGGAAAAATGAATACAGGGGATGAGTAAACATAATCTTTGAAAAATTGAAATTTAAGGGTTACACATTAGCCAGCGCTATAATTTGGGATCCCCAATACAATTTAGCAAATTGGATGAATACGTAATGATAGACTGCTGGGTGCTGTTTAGTAGATCCCATCCTATTTGGCAGGTGTATACCGGAGGGTCTGCCAGCATCAAATAATATCAGTGTTCTGTGTTTTTTTGTTCATTCCTTCCAATGATGGAAGAAAAGTTTCACGTCATGCTCAGTAGGCCCATAACAACAGCAACGAACTCGACAATTCGATCGAAGTATACTTTCCCACACGTGGTGTTCCGTTTAACGTTGCCACGTCTTGATGTTTTACGACCGACCGGCTACGCTACCCGGTTGCTTTGCAAAATAAACACATTAAGAATAATTTGGATCAACAGATCTTTGCAGCGTGTGACACGTGCTTTCGCTAAATCGCGGCACGCGTTCGCAGCCATTGACAAAACGAGATTCTCCTTCGCCTCCGTGTCTATGTGAGTGCTGTGTTACTACTGTGTTTTCGGGGTGCGCTTCACAATTTTACGATTTTGTTGATCCCTATTTTTCGATGGCGGCGTAACGTGCAAAGAATTATTGGGATTAATGTGCCATGTTTGAATATTAATACACTCTTATAATACTGATGTAACTGGTACTGGTGTCTTCTATGAATTCGTCATGTTTCTATTGCTTTTTATTGGTGTTTAGGTTGTTTTGAGAGGAGATTCTTAGTGCATTAGGAAGCTCGTGAAGCAATATACCATGTCACAACGAAATTCTGGCCAAATCTAATAGCATTCTAGTGGAAAAGACTGATAGCATGAAGTTCTGGAAAAATGAAATGAGTAAGAAGATTGAGTCATTGGAAGATGTTATCGGGTCACAAATACAACGGACAGTGGAAGGTATCAAACAAGAAATATTGCGGGAGTCAACTGAACGCAGAAAGTTAGTCAAACAGAAATCGTGCTCATTTGCTGAAGTTTTGAAAAAAGGAAGTGTTGTTGACGGAAAAGATTCCACACCGGTTTGTCCGAGCAGGGACTTCAAACCTAAAAAACGGCTTAAAGTTGAAAACGGTGAACAAAATTAGGCATTTACTAGCAAAAGCTCTAGTTCGTTGAAACCACAATCCCGAAACAGCCTCGTAAAAACAGGCCCGTTATTATAGTACAAACAAAAGAAATGAATCAAAGTGCCAGAAAATTAAATTAAAGAATGAATGCGTAACCAAATTGATCGTGCATCGAATAAAATTCTAACAGTTCGAGAAGGCAATGGTGGCTTAATTAACATTGTTTTTAAAAGTGCAGAGGAAGTAGAATCATTTACGGCACGGGTAAGCGAGAAGCTTGTGGAGAATTATGAAATCTCAGTTTCGAAACCGCCATAACCAAGATTGAAGATTGTGGGTATTGCAGATCAGATGTCCGAGAGTGACAATGAAAATAGTTTAAAAGAAGAAAATAAAGCAGTGAACTTAACCCTTAAATGCGCAATGTTGTTTTAAAAACCGGGAATGGATATGTTCCCCCGAAGCTAGACATACAGATACTGCCTCCGTTGAAATGAATTCCTGTTTCCAGCTCATAAGATACTACCGGAACGTGAGAGGACTACACACAAAGATCGATGAGCTGTTCGTAGCTGTATCCGACACAGAGCACGTTGTCGTTATCCTGACAGAAACATGAGTGAATGAGGAAAATCAATTCACTGCAGAGTTCGGTTCTAGATAAACGGTCTATAGTAGCGATCGTGACTCGATCGTTGCGGGTACAAAAAAGCGGTGGAGTACTCATCGCTGTTTCTTATCGGTTAGAGTCCAAAAAAAAACTATCCTAGAACAACTGTGGGTGAACATTAACAGTCATGATGCTAGCACATGTGTAGGCGTAGTATATCTCCCTCTGGACTCCGCAGATAACATAAACGTAATTCAGAATCATATTCACTCCGCACTTGACATTGCTAATTCGCTAGAACCTCAAGCTTTCCTTTTGTTATTTGCTGATCACAAACCAGCCTGGTCCTGTATGTCGTCGATCCTGACACAACTGCGCCCTATACCATACCACTTTGGTTCATTCGACGACTTCGAGAACTTAAACGACTGAGAGCAGCTGCGCTTCGAGGAAGAGAACGGTCTTCCTTCTAGCATGATTTAGCAAATGACACTTCTAACACGACCCGCGGCATTTGCAACCTCCACTGGAAAACAGACAGAGAAAGAATGAGCGGAACGGTGAAAATTCACCTTTTTATTGGAAACACTGAGAAAAGATATGTCCTCAAGCAGGAACCTGCGATCTTCCAGTCTCTAGATGGGTGCGTTAGCCACTCCGCCATCGAGGAACTGTGATGGCCAACAGTATCGTGATCACCGCCACAGCCTCCAATACCTCCTAATTGAGGACATATCTTTTCTCAGTGTTTCCAATAAAAAGGTGAATTTTCATCATTTCTTCATTCGCACCGTTCCGGTCATTCTTTCTCCATCTGTTTTCCAGTGGACACGTTCATAAAAATCCTTGAAAAAGGAAAAAGACAAGACACACGTCAAAACAAGGAATATTTGCACAACCTGTTTTCAAAACCTTCTCCGAGTGCATTTGAAACAGTTCCGACTACTCCAGCACAGCTTTAAATCGGACGACCCGATGTTCCCATGTAATGCAATGAGCCTAACGTCCGTTTTTCCGAAGAAGAATAATCACGTTTTTACGTTACGAAAACAAGACCATGAACCAAAATCAGGTGGTTTATAGCTATGTTCAATTTCAAACCTTTTGTAACGTCAGCATAACGCTTTTATTACTGGAAATATTGGTTTTTGTTTTGTAAACTTCAGTCATGGTGAGTACCAAATTGATTTTCTGTTCGTGAACTAGTTCACAACTTTATGGACATTATTCATAAATCCAAAGGTGATTCATGATGTTATTCATATATTTATGAATAAAATATTCTATTCATTCTATTCAAAAAAAATCTATTCAAAATCAAAATATTCTAGATATTTTTTCGCGAACTATTTCACAAAACTCAGAATTTTATTCATGACTCCATTCGATCCTCGTGAGTTAATTCATGATTCTTAATATATTAGTCACGGTCCGGTATCCGTCCGTGAAAGAGTTAACAAAATCAAGGAATATTATTCATAAATTCGTGAACTGGTTCATGATTCCTAGTTCAAGAACCACGACCATGCTTGCCCATGATATAAATCACAAAATTTTAAAATATATTATTCACAATCCAATATCCGTGCTCGAGATATAGTTCACAAAATCATGAAAAATTGTCCATGTATTCGTGAACTGGTCCATGATACCCAGTATAATAGTCTGTTTATGATCGTGAAATAGTTGAGGATGATGATGGTCCCACCTCATACCCCTACAAAGGTGTGAGCTGAACGATTTATCTAATAGATAATTGATATTTTTACACATGACTAAACCAGTAAACAAAACAAATACGGACTGGTTAACTGTTCAGATATAGATTTTCCTTCAAAAGACCGCAACCAAATAGGCTTCAAACATTTTGCAAGCAACCAGAGTCTATCAAGCAAATTTCCATCCCGGGAAGATGCTTGATGGAATAGGGAATTGAACCTAATATCCTCAATTTTCGACAATAACAAGGCAGACTCCTCCCACCTGACTAAGATATCGCTACTACCACATACAAAGATAAAAAGTATCGAGTATGGTAGCAGTGCAGAGCCTAGCCGATTTATATTATCAACGTCAGACCCCAGACTAATCTACCACTAACACAAGGCAATCAAGAGAAACTCCCACCTGGGAATACCCTAGATTGATCGGGAATTGAACCCGAAGTCTTGTCATTTCAGAAAGAATAATCAAGGCCACTCCCAACGAACTAACTCCGGTATTACCACAATCGCAGCGATACCGAAATTAGCCATATTGTTGAGCAAAGCTCAAACAGCTCCATCATCTATTCCAGACCCCGATTACTACAAATGTCCAAAAGCTTAAATTCAACCCGATAAGCTATTTGTACTGGTCGCTACGTCAATTTCAGGATGGTCTCTATCTGATTAACGCGTGCATGGCTCAGACTTCTGTAGACATCTCATTATATTTTTAAGTTAAGAAACAAATAACAAAATCCATCATCATCATAGAGAACACAATAACTTAGTAACGCTTAAAAGGGAATAAAAAACAATCTTCATGATTTTACATATTTTTTAAATTATTCTAAAACATAAAAATCTGACTACAAAACAGATTTTACGTGTGAAATTCATAATGTTTTGAATTGCTTCAATGTTACTACACGTTTCATTTCTCTTGGCATCGAATTAAAAAACTTATTCCTTTGTACAACAATCATAACATATTATTCATGTATTCGTGAACTGGTCCATGATACCTAGTACAATAGTCACGCCGGACCATTCGTGATTGTCAAATAGTTCATAAAATCATGAACTATTACTCATGGATTCGTGAACTAGATCATGATTCCTAGTACGATCTATTTTGTGTGCTTGTAATATTTAGAATATCTTTCTAATTTTCATTTCCATGCAATACGGTAATGAAATATTCACGTAAACTATTTCACAAAATTTGGAGTGTGAATCGTGGAATCATTTTTGTTTTTTTTGAACTTGGGTCACGTGTCAAACTCGAAAGCAAGCTTTCGAATAAAATATCTGGATAACGTGAACAGAAATTACGAAATGCACGACTAAGATCCTGAAATCATGAACATGAATCACAACTTAAACACAACGAATTAGCAATGTCAAGTGCGGTAATCCTGAAATCATGATCATAAATCCCGCCTGTCTGACAGAAAAATCCGATAGTAAACCCATTAAAAAAATTGCAAGGTAACGTAATGAAAAATCAGAAAAATCGCGAATAAGCTCCTGAAGTCATGAACATCATTTGACTGGCGGCTGTGTATTCTCAAATTATGAACAAGAATCATAACAAAAACTAAACATATCCAGGAAACAAAAACAGCAATCCAACCAAACATTCGAATGCAACGCCATGTATATATTTGGAGCGAACGAGTTTTTTGGAAACACGAAAAGTTTCATGAATACGAAGTTTATTATTCACAATTTTAGGAACTTGGTCACGATTTTCGTAAATCGTTCAGTTCACTAAATCGTGATCTTTTATTCATGAATTTCTGAATGGATTTTTTTCGTGTGATCAATCGTTGCCGCAAGGGACGTTCGCATTGTGTTGTAAAAAGTCGGTTGAGTTTCCTGTCATTTAACCTTCCAGCAGTCGCGCTAGTGCGCTGAGTGCACGCTACTGTGAAAATCTAGCGAAATCGTCTTAGGGCACCAGCGGCTGCTCGTTCAGTGAGCCATGTGGGCGACTTCCAGAGGGTTAAAAGGGTGATAAGCAGGACATGAAAATTATCGACAAATTATAACCAGAGCGGGTTTCAAACTGTTCGAAATTCAAGTAAGATAGTTCCACAGCTACGAATTTACGACAAATCTCTTCACATTGTATTAAAAATAGAGAATACGGGGTACAAATAGATACTGTACACTAATTTCAAAGCAGCATTCGATCGTGTTGATCACTCGCTTCCTCTGGCGAAGATAGAAAGACTGGGTGCTTCACTCAACTTCACTAAGTGGCTCAAGTGATACCTTGTTATCTGTCAAACTAGGAAATGTAGAATCATATAATTTCAGGTGTGCCCCAGGGTAGTAATTTTGGACCCTTGCTGTTCTCCTTATTCTTCAATCACTGTTTTTGTAGGAAAAGTTGTAGCATATGAAAGAGATGCCCCAAATATACTTTCGCAGAGTAATACAAATGTGCCTTCTAGAAGTTTGAGATCGCAGGATGTTTTAAGTCTTGTCTATCAAAGTGCTGATTATGAACAGAATGAACCCATTAGAGCGATGTGTAGTTTTTTTTACAGTATGGTTTAAAAAGCTTCAAAAGCCTGGCCTGTATCGGCACTGCGTGGGATTCAAGACTCATGTCTAACGACTAAAACACTTCTTAAATTTTTTATCCTTTTTCGAGTATTTTCGAGGTGATCTTTGTGAATACAATTGTTTTTTCCCGCTGCATGAACAGTTGGTCAGAGGAAAAAGAAGAAGAAAAGGGATACCTGTGCACATATTCATAAATATTCATTTTGCCCAACATAGTATTTGACCCTACAGCATTTTGACGTATCTCAAATTAGCAAAAATATCAATATTTTCAAATCGCTTGGAATTTGTGGATCGGAAAAGATCGGAAGAGATTGAATGTTTTTTGAATAGCCGGAATCTTGTTTTGTAATGTTGTTTCAGCAACTTTGCCGGATCTTGCCGTATAATGTAACTTTTTATCATTCAAATTTGGAATAACTTGTTTAAAAAAGGTGTTTTTAAAGCTAGTCCTATAAACAGCAACACTATTATTTTCGGTTATTTTTAAGCGGAGGTTATACAAATAGTTGTGTTCTATTACGTTAGTTATAATATTGTCTTATTTAAAACAGTCATCATCATTTGAAAGCGATTTTGCTGGATATATATATATATATTAAAAAATGATTAAAAACCCTTAAAATATCACCATTTTGCATCCACGCAAAAATTCTTTAGCAATTTTTGGCATACTCTTTATTTTGCCACAATATGCAGTATGCTTTTAGGTATCTAAAAAAAATATAACTAAATAAAAAATCGAAAAAAATTTTTTTTTGGTTATTGGCCAAGAATTTCTTCTAGTTACTCCTCTGTGCGTCGCTACTTAGCTCTCGTCCTAGTGAGCTGTTTGGTTGTTGATTCCATTTAAGCCATTTAACTCCTGTTTCCGTGAGTTATTCAGCTTTCAGCCTTATCACGATCTACTCGGATAGTCCCCGGCGATGAACTCAGTCTACTTCGACTGAGAGTTCCTTGACGGAGGAATTTCTCCCGATATCGATACTCGCTTTCTTGAGCCATTAAGCTCCCAGCTTTATCAAGAGCTACTCGAATGTTATCCGGCGGTGAACTACTCTACTTCGTCTGAGAGTTTCCTGGCAGCGGGATTTCTCTCGGTACCGTTGTCTGTTTCGCGAGCCATTTTTGTCACAATATAGTCGGATAGTCCACGGCGGTGAATCTACCCTACTGTGAATTCTCCGTCGGTTCATTTCCGTGAGCCATTTAGTTCCCCGCTTCGTCGCGGTCTACCCAATTTTGTCCCCGGCGGTGGACCTAGCCCACTTAACGGGCCAGCCAGTAGGTGCTGAGGTCTGTCCAGCGATTCCAGGTGTAGATATTCGACGCCATCTACTCGCTCTAATACCCGGCGGTGGATTTAACCTACTCACGAGCTACCCGGTAGGGTGTCGAGGTCGGTTCGGCGATTCCGGTGAAGTCTGACATCTGGTTCGGAGAGTTTCCGAAACCTGATTTGTGATTTCACGGTGGATTTCTAGTCAGCGGCCAATGCGTTAGTTGTTCTCGTAGTCTTTTTACATACATAATCGACATGGCTGTTGTAATTTATCCGATCGTCGACCATCACACCCAGACGATTCAGCGCACGCTTCGATGGAATGGATTGTGCGTCGACACTGATCACGACGCGCTGGATTTTTTTATAGTTGCTGACCAAGCTCCGTCTTGTGGTAAGCCAGTTGCATATTGACGTCATCCATCCAGGTTTCCACGATACCTGTCTCTGCCGTCAGCATCTACACTTCCTCAAGGGTCTCGCTGGTTGTCGTCAGGACATTTTCTGCATAGATCGATCTGTCCTTCTCTCCGTTTGTTTAGTAGCTATAGGGATCAGTCGTAACGAACTTACCGGTCAACATAAGCTAATTGGCTGCGGCTGGTGATAAGCGTATCGCTGCTGTCTGTGTGCCACTATACGCCTTCCTTAATTTGCTTGACATCTGCTCTTGCTCCAGGTTACATTGCTCTATTAGCGCGCTCCTCACTTCATCTTCTATGATGATCTCGTTCGGATTCTTGCACTTCACCACTGCTTTCTGAACTAAAGCTTCCACGTTCGCTTCTTCTCCCACCGCTTCTACCACGAATTCCCGGTAGGTCGAGCTCTTGATCAATCAATCTTTCTTCAACTCGAACAGAAGCCTTTCGGAGTTCGCCTGGTTCTTCCTACGTTCTCCCCCTGCTTCTTCAGCTTGGGATCCTCTCTCACCCTTTTGACGATCGCAGCGTACGTCACGCCGTCGTTTGTTTTGACGACCAGAGCATCTATCCCATAACACGACCGAAGGTCTTCTTTCTTCTTTGTCTTCTTTTCGTCCTCTTCTTTCTGTTTTTTCCTCCTCTGTTCTACTATTTCTACAGTGTGTCATTCACTTTCCATTTGTCGGCAGTTTCGCTGTCTTTCACTGACCTTCTTAGACTTTTTCGGTTCGTCCTCCTCTTCTGGTGTTTCCTTTACTCTTTTCACAGAAAGGGAATCACAGTCACACTTCGGCGTCTCACAGGCTTCTGCTTTCGCTATATCCGTGGTCTTTTCGGTTTTTTTCAGTCCTCTCCAATACCGCCATCTGTTCGTATTCGGTTGCTGCAACGGTGAATTAGATGCTATTCACTAGATCCCTGCACGGTCTGCGCACGTTGGCCTTGCTTTTCACGAATGCGTAGAGCTCTTCGATGTTTTACCTCATATTCTTCGCTTCAAGTAACCTAGCCAGCTGGTCTTCTGGGGTAATGCTTGATTTCGGCGTGCGCATCTGAAACTCTAGCTTTCCTTGGCGCCCTATTGATTTGTCGCCGCTCTTGCTCGGTATGGCCTCCTTGGGCTGCTGTCGGTGTTGCGACCTCGCTAGCTCACCTTTGGCGAACGGCTTCACCACACTTGGTCCGTTAGAATTTTGTGCTGTTGTTTTTGTCTTCTGGAAGATTTTCGACTGTTGGTAGAGTTTGAGGTTATACATCGGCTTTCAGTGGGGGGAAAATGTCAAACACGGTTTATGTACTTTATATCCGACGTTTCGGCGACATATATTACGCCTTTTTCAAGGAATTAACGCGATAACAAACCTAATTCCTTGAAAAAGGCGTAATATATGTCGCCGAAACGTCGGATAAAAAGTACATAAACCGTGTTTGAAATTTTCTCCAGACTGAAAGTTTTTCTCTTCTTCGACACTTTTTTGGGTCCCAACTCCAAGCCGCTATCAACGCCGTTACCGTTACCGTCAACGTTACCGCGTTCAGAACCGTATCGGTGATAGTAAGGTACGTTTAGCTGAGCCCACTTCCACCGGCTAAGGTCGGCACCTGTTTTGAACGAACTTGGAGACCTACCAAAGTTTTAACGGAACGGAGGGCAGCTAGTGCCATTAGCCCATTAGCTCGCAGTTTTAGGGAAGTGTCGTCCATCCTTACTAGGGTAGTGGAATGGCATGGCTCTCGGTCCGTGGTTCAATTTCCATATACTATAATCAGGATCTTACTGGTATCGATCCTAATGTGCCGGTTGGCACTCCCGTTGGGTTAAGGTGCTTTATGCTAAAATCTTGGATAAAATCTTAGCGGAAGAGGCACCGACTCGCTTCGACGGAGCTGCTTTCGGATTGATATGGCTTTCTATAGAGGTTTAGCAGAGCCCAACATTGCCTTACCCTGTTTTACGCTTTTTCCCATTCTATATTTCATGTAGACCATTCACGTCAGACGAAAAATCAATAAAAAAATAAATTAGCTCAGATAGTTATTTTTTTGACGGTCTACTACTAAAAGCAAAGCGAGGTCACATAAAATTCAAACGTCAGAAGAAGCACCATAGTTAATATTCATTGCAGCCTACTGCGACCGATTGGAACGAACAGCGCGCAGAGAAAATTGAAGATCTTGTCGCAACGCCAGTAACGGGAGGTTAAGTACCGCTTAACATTCGCCATTCATTCTTATAGAGCTTTGGTCTTTTCCAAAAGTTTACCGATACCGGTGGTCTATATCCATTCATAGTTTTCGAGATTCTTGCTCGGAGATTATGCGTGCAATTAAAGAAATGATTATTATTATTAATATGCTGTTTGTGGAAGCTTACAGCACTTGAAATTCAGTGTCGTTTGCCTTCCTTACTTGCAAGGAAGAAGGCAACTGGGGTTCGTAACGCCGAAATCGTTCGGTCCCCGAGGACAGAGTCTCTTTAATTTTGCAATTATCTCATAATGGGTTTTCTGCTAAATGGGCGAACTGTTTGCTGGAAAGGTGTTGAAATGGTTGCCAAAAGTGGATGGGGAGGTTCAGCATGCCTTAACTGTTATGTGTTTGCTTGTCATAGATCAGAACAGCGCCTGGCAGGGGGTGTCCCAATCCTAGTGGGTCTATAATTAATGGGTTTCTTGACCGATTGTTGATGGGAGGACAGGCGGACAGGAGACATCTATCTTGTCCCGCGAGGCGAGATGACAAGACCATCAGCATCCGGTTGTTCGATTGTCGTTTAGCAAGGTTCTGACTATCGCAGAAGGGCGCACACATCGTTTAATCAAATTTATTGTAAGCAATTGATATAAAATACCTTCGACGGTGACAGCTTTACGATATGGCAAAAGCCACACAACAGCAGCCAGCGGAATTAAAACATAATTACAGTTCTCGTTGGCGGGTGACATGAAGAAATATGGCGTCGTTGTTCGGTGAAGCGTGTGTGTGTTGTTGATGTTGTGGCTTACCACATCAAGCAGTGCGCCATCTTGTGCGTATTTCATGCAAGTTCAGAAAGCATAGCATGCCTTGCCGTACGCCGCCTTCAATCCATGCCAATAGCAGTTGACTGCCAAGAATGAAGAATGGCGGTGAATTTATTACCCGTTGGCAAACGGGCGAAGAATTGGCAGCACCTCCCTTGATCCTGTTCCGGTTGTGCCCAAAAAAGCTTCCCCAACCAGCACACGGAACAGGAAGGCACAAGAAAAACGTTACGAATTTATAGCCCTCACACCGCCACGGTGGCAGTCGGAGTGTTTTTTTTGTTTTTTTGTTTGAGTCAAGTCGATTCTTTCCGCCCGGACTCAACAGATGTCGGCAGCAGTCCGACCGGAGAACATGAATGGAATCACGCACCCGCGACATTTCTTCATTTCTGCTCCGACAGCAAACCCCACCCCGGGCGGGACCGGATAGTGTCTTCTTCCATTAGATGCCAGGAAAAAATCACTTTCATTATTTGATTTCAGTTCATTCTTCAAACATTTTTGCTTAGTTTGCTACTCGTACAATCACGATAAGAATTCCAATATGCAGTAGAGTGCTCGGTTTCTTCCTTGTGCTATTCTCATCAGAAAACCAACCCGATAGCGACGTGGCGATAAGCGCAAAAACAGGAGCCCTTGTTGCTTGCCATGCGACGAAGAATTGACACATTGAAGGAATTGGCACGGTGCGTTTTTGGGACCGGCCACAATGATGCCAGAGGTCGTCACCTAGTAGGCGGTGCTGATGAGTACGGAAACGTTCGTCGAATCATCAGCGCGTGCGAACGGTACCATCCCCGCCTACTGCCATCAAGCTTAATTGTGCCAGAAGAAATCACTCTCCGAAAGCAAAGAAAAGGTCGTAAAGAAAATCTATACCATCATTTTCCTAATTGGGCTCACGCGCCCGTTTGCTTAAAGCTGTTGAGGTTAAGAATAGCAAAAGGGAAAAAAAAACTTCAGGCTCCAGTTGTTTATAGGAACGACCACCGAAAACACACAGCCCCCACAAAGAAACAGCGTTTAAATTAACGCAAATTATCAACAGGCACGGCATATTTTCATTAGTCGCGATTTGATTGGGTTTTAAGAGGGGGAAAGCGAAGCCTGAAGCCGCTTGAAGAGGAGTGAAATTGATTTCACTGCTGGCACCCCTGTTTGGATGGTTGGCACCTGTAACGGAGTGCGTATTTGAGTTAATGCCCGCAGATTTCATCTTTGCTGGCGACATGGATTTATTGATTGAATGCTGATTGGCTTCCAGAGGCCCTTCGCAGCAGGCCTGTAGAACAAAGCATTCCCCGCTAAACGGGGGTCGTTTAGCGGCCTTTCAACGAGAGACTGAAATATGTTCCGAAACAATGACCGAAAATTGAGGTTAATATGATCAATAAATGAAAGGTTTCGTAAGTACGACACCGAACCGAAACTTAGTTTATTTAGAAAAATGAAAAATTAATTAATATTAACTCCTCTCGTTCATCCCATGCCGGAAGCGTCCGTAAAGTTAGCTCCCGACATATCTCGGCTAGCTTATACACAATTTCCTCAGCTCAACGATTGTTATTTTTCAATTATGAATTCAAAATATCATATAATTAATCTCACTTGACTCCTTTGGGGCAACTCCTATCGTTGCTCTCGGTTTGCTCACCAAAAACCCCTTCGGCATCGATTCTGGGCTCATTTGAAGTGCCTTTCCGAAGAGTCATGCTATTTAATGTGTCTTAATTGAAAATTTTCTTGCGGTTCATCCTTCATTAGCACTCGGGCGGTTCGGATGGCATAAGTTGGCGAACGTCAACGAACGAACGAGAGTATCAAATTTTCACTTAACTTTGTGAAGGCTAAACCACATCAGACACACTTCGGGAATCGGTCCTTATTAGAGATCCCCCTCGTGCTCCTCCGTTCGGGTTAACTCTTCCGTCGGTTGGTTTCGGCAACTATTGTTACGATGCGAGAACATAGTTTTTATCTTAATCTCCCACCACTCCTCCCACGTGGCCTAGCAGGTCGGATTCTTTGTGATTTGCTACTAATTAATCATACTTTAATATTTGTTCAGTTGATTCATTCACCAGCTTCGACTCAAACTCAGCAGGCGATGGCTTTTCTCTGCTTTTTTTTCGAGAGGGTAATGAATATTCCCTTTGGATAGAGCAACTGACGTTCGGGGATAATAATGATGACGGTTCCTTGTACATTATGCGTTGGACGAAAGGGGGAAATGGTGGCCATTTCCGATAAGAATCGGGTTTTGGGATTTGCAGTAATATAATAGAAGTAGCAAGCAACCGCCAGCAATTCATTAATTCTGTTCGGCGGGTTGGGGTTGGTTGGCTTGCTTTCATAATCCAATGTGAAACAAAGTAGTCCGGGAGCGGGGTGATGGTGATGTCGTCTGCCAGAACCGACCGATTGCTTTGATCGACCGACCGGGTCCAAGCGAACATCCCTAGCTGTACTGTCATCAGGGTTGAAATTGATCCAGCATCCTTGGCTAACCCCTTTTTTGTGCCGAAAAACGAAAGGGACCGATGACCCTTTTCTTTTGCAACTCCACCGAAAAAACGAGTTTTTGTTATTGTTATATTGTACTCTGGTTTGAATTTAATTCGTAGTGTGTCTTTACGTAGACATACGTGCTATCCGAAAAGGATACCATTTATCATTCACTTTTACATATATTCTTCCTGGTACCTCATTGTTGGGATTTGGCGGAAGGATTATTCGGCTGGCCAGATATCAATTAATTTTGTTGTTGTTGCTTTTTTAAACTGGTACTGATCTGCTTTTCTTGGGCGAAAGCGTGCCGTTTTTTGGTTGCTTACCACACGTGTCAGAGCGCATGGCATAAATTAATACGGTATTGCTTTAATCCGCTAATAGATGATGTGAGAGTTTGGAGCCATTTGGAAATTTAATTTGCATTCATCTCTATAATGAAACTTGTCTGAGAATTTGCGCCAGCCGATCGAGCCCAGTAAAGAACAATATTGTTCTTTGACAAACTTTTTTCGCAGCCGGTGAAATCTCGTTACACAGAGTGTAACGCAAGCAATTTCAACTGAGGGAAAGAGACTATTTGAGTTCTGGTTGAATTTAACGTAGTCTGAATAAACATCGCTAACTTTCTGACTGATGGACGATTATGTTGAACTGTTTACTCTAAAAATTGCCGAGATAAAACAATAACTACCATCCTTGGAACGAGAGTCCCGCGCAGACAAACTTTTTCAAGACCACCTACCTCACAAGTTAACTATAGGTGGTAGGTAGTAGGTGTCACTAGTCGAAAAATATTCCCCTCAAAACAGTGGCGCTTTAAACTTCTCCCCATCACATTGTCGTCATCAACGCCTGCTACGACCGGAACAGTGGCGCGTTGTGTGAAAAGTCAGCCGCCAAAAGCGAGCGATGCGTCGCATACTTTTACTCAGGGTGGTTACCCGGGTTGGGCTTGGGTAGCGTATCCACAAGCGCGCTCGCTAGCTTACCGCTTTCGGTCGTTTGTTGTTTGTTTTCGAGAGAAAGACAGAGAGAGAGAGCAAAATTAAATTCTTGTATATAGGCAGGCACGCAAAGCGAGACAAGAACCGTTCCTCGCGCGCGTCGTGCGGCGGTACCCTTCAGAAGCATGACGCGGGGCCTAGCTTTTTAGATGCAAATATTTTCTGCCCAGCAGGCGCTGCTCGTGGGAAGCATGAGCGAGCACACCATGTTTACGAAAGGCTTTCGACGAGGGTTTTGCTGCTGTGTTGCGACCCTGGCGATTATGTGTAATGACTTTCGAAAGTGAACTTCCGGGGATTTTTCGACTGCTGCGCAGAGCTTTGCGAGAAAGGTCCAGTTCTATTGTGTGTGTTTTTTTTTCTCGGTTGGTTCGCAAAAGACCGTGCTGGTGCTGATTTTGAATACTAAGTAGATTTTAATTTGGGCTGGTTTGGGTGGACTACTTTTTAGTTTAGAAGCGGAATGGTGAAGAAAATGTTGGGAAAGTCTAATTTTGCTAAATGGATTTTTGTGCCCATGGCTGAAAGCGACACAATGTTTTCATTTGTTTAGATTTTTCCATTTCTACCCTTGTTTGCGTTGGAAATGTTGTCTGTAAAAACATAACACTAATCTCAGTAGGCATTGATATTTTGTGTTCGAACGGTCGAATTGTGATCAGTGTTGCCGATGAGGCAGATGTTCTTGAAATTCTACAGATTTGTCAGTCAAGCAAACTATTTTGTTTAATTTTTGTTAGACTGAGATTTGAGAACATCCAGAGTCTTATACTTTATTCTAGTACAGAATATTGGTTGTCGCTAAAGGGTGTAGGGATCGGTTGAAGATACTCAAAATCTAATCATAATTTAATTTTTTATTACTGACATTTCAATCGTATGATCGGTATGGTACTTTTTCAGGTTAGAAAATTCTATGTGTGGCGTTAGAAAAATAAACCCAGGTCGGCTGCTAAATAATTCTACTCAGAATGGGTCTAAAACATTAAAAATCTTGCCTGAATATTTTCTATTCAGATAAAAAGATGTTTCTCTAGCATAGTAGTCTACCTACTTTTTATAGATTGGTGAGGCTGTACCATTATGCAACACTTTGTTGCCATTCGCTTCTGATACAGAACTGCTATCTATTACTTCCCCGTGGTGCCAACCGGGGTACGATACACATTATGCCGTTTTTGCTTGAACCCGGGGCTGTGGCGGGCTATGGGCCCAAGCACTGTCATCTGTTAATATACTTTGGCAGTGGTTGGATTTGGAGTCTGCCTCGGTTTCGCTTCGAACGGAATCGATATTAGTTAAGATCGGTTGGGATCTGTAGTGGTATACTGACAGGAAAGGATAATAAACGACGCGCGCGTAATATTGCCAGTGTATCCGTCATACACAGTAAAGCTGTCAGGACAGTTAATGCTTATTTTGGCCACTCAACATTATTTCGTATTCTTCTTACTAATAAAATCGATAGTTTCTCAGTTAAAGCTGTAGTTTGCTTACTGTCCTCGACTATTTTTATGCAAATTTAAAAGCCAAATTAATCTTTTGTTTTATATGAGAACTAATAAAAAATCTGGCAAAGGTCATTGACCTCTGAAGTAATCAGAAATATAATGCACCTCAGAACAAATAAAGAGAAGAATAAAAAATGCTCAGGCAAGGCACAAAAAGTGGCTCTTCAAGGTGACTCTTTGAACGAAATTGTGCAACTCTTGGGGCACAGATTTTTCTCTTTTTTTGTTTTCAAGTTTCTATTTGTGCGGTCGTTCTGCACATCGCAGTGTTTTTGTGCTGCTCCATTTTTCATCGGTGTATTTCGCTCTTTGTGACACATTGTGAGAGCAAATAACAAGCCTGCAACCAAGACATACTTCCTGATCTTTTCCCTTTCCTACTAAAACAATTCCTGTCGCGTGATTCTTGTGGAGATGCAGAGGTAGTCTCGGTCTCTATCAGGAGCAAGTGTAGAACTTACATTCCTTTCTTTCCCTGGTGGAATAGCTTTGGTCCTGGCAGGCCTCGTTATTGATTAGTTTATGAAAATATAGAGTCAGTGAAACATGCCCAGTAAGAATTAATTGTTCCTTCCAAGCATCATTGTTTTGTTCATTCTGCATTTTGTCTCATTCAATCATGAAGTGCAACTAGTTCGATCTGATTCAAGCACCGCCAACGCCATTAGTGATTTGGTCGATTCACTGTACTCTGCAATTCGAGCGAAAGAAAATGGTGGGAGCAGTATTCCTGGACCTGAAAAAAGGGTTCGACATGTTGGTTCACTAGCTCTTATAGCGGAAGTTTAGCGGCTTACGGGATTCGCGGGACTGTTAATGATATTCTATGAAGCTACCTAACAAATCGCTCACAATATGTTGCTGCAGGCGGTGCTGTGAGTTCTTCGTGAGATATGACAGTAGGTGTCCCACAGGGAAGCTACCTTGGGCCATTGCTGTTATTAGTGTACATAAATGACCTTCCCAAAATAGGATTTAAGGGAGTTCTTCATTTATTTCTGATAATACGGCCGCTTTCTATGAGGGAGACACCGAAGAGAAGGTAGCCGCGTTTGCGGAACAAGATTTCAAGAAGTTCCGCAAATAGTTCAGTGCCAACTTATTATTGCCAAATGTATCGAAAACCAAATTTATGCTCTTCCATTCTAAGCATAAAAAACTTATTCAACGTGGTAGTCTCGCTATGAATGAAGAAGTAATACCCTGTGTTAATAGATTCAAGTACCTCGGTCTGATAATTGATCCCACACTGTCCTGGAACCATCATTTAGACTCACTTGAAGCCAAGCTTTGGAGTAGCTGCGACTTAATAAGAAAATTTGGCAAATTTCGTCCAACCAAAGCATTACACAAGCTGTATTTTTCTTTTTTCCACACCCACCTGCAATATCTCGCATTAATTTGGGGCTCTACCAGCAAGCACCGTCTCAAAAGAATACAAGTTCTGCAAAATCGGTCGCTAAAGACGATTTAGTGCTTGCTCTGGTACACAATGTGCCCAACCTCCAGGGGTATAATTGGAATGTATGTGTGACACCAATGTACGTAATCTATTACAAAGTGCAACTATCTAAACTAAGCTAAACTATAGCCGTCTAAGTACTTTCAACAGTTGATAAGACTGGGTAATGTTTGGAAAGGGCGTACGTGTACGTCTAATTTCAAAACTGCCCGATAAGGCAATTTTAAGAAACGAATCGTTTTGTTAAAGTAGTAACTGAGAAAGCCGTATGTATATATTGATATGTTTGGCGGTGTATTTGACTAGGGACAGTGACGTTGAATATGCGGGGAAAATACACATTGTTTGGTTGAGTTGATTAATTACATATTCTTTGACCATATCTTACGGACGTACACTGCAAATTTAAAGTTAAATTTAAATTTACGATTGAAAAACCAGAATCCGGCCATTTGGAAATTGGAAAACCAGAGACCAGGACTTTTAAATTTTTTGAACCCAAATTTCAAATTTGGAAGATTGATTACAGTGCTTTTAGAAGTTGCCAAATCCTGGTTTGATTCTTTTAGCACTGTTGTATTAAGTCAACAAATTAGTTCTATTTCATTCTTCTAATTTATCAATAGTAAACATTTTTATTCTATTTCTAGCATGAATTTAACATACGCGTAAATTATTTGAAAATGCGTATTTGAAACTATTCAAAATCTTTTCGTATTTACGTCAGGAATACATACTTCTTGTTTACGCTTTGGATTGATTGATAGAGTCAATTCGTTTTCTCGAGAGATAATTTAACAATGCACCCATGCATCGGCCTTTTATTCATTCGTTTGCAGAGAAGGTCAATAATACATAGCTGTCGTTACATTGCTTATATAATCACGATTTAAATCGATGACTGGTAATTATACTGCACACCTTCGATAGTTTCTGATACCCGGGAGAACCTAAATTGCTCCTGAGTCAATTGCTTGCAGCACTGCTGGACGATTGGTAATTACTTCTTTTTCAATAAGTATTCCTAAACCTTGACCGCTGAGGTGCTTTTGGGTATCCATCAACCACTTTCTTAACAGCTCATACTTTACGAAAGCTAAGGTCGTATACACGATTAATTTTCTGGTTCAAAATCGACTTCAAAGTAAACAACTTTTCTTGTTGAAAATATGTGGATAGAACCGTGTATTTTAAGCAGTAATCCAAATTTGGTATTGCTTATACGGGATAATCCGAGAACATTTTGTGTAGTAAATGCCGCAAGGTCAACATCTTTTCTGCCAATAAATCACCTTCTCAAAACATACACAAAGGTTTCTCATAGTGTTGCAGAAATTATACCGAGAGAATTCCAAATGAGTCTATCACTTTCACGTTGCCACCCTATATGGTGGCATCCGTAGATTGCCAGGAACAGATAGCCAATTTTCATCCGAAGGTCTCGTACGGTTTTGGTGGACGCCCAAACGAGAAGCGCAGCTCTTAGCGAATAATAAAATGTGTATCGTCGAAGGACAAACTATCCAGTTCCACCATTTCGGCAATGTCGTATTGTTTGGATGCAAAAAAAAACTGCTTAACAGAACAATTTGCTTCTGGTAACGATATCAAACACTTTGTTGAGTGTGGCAAAAATAGAGTCAAAATCTCCGAATATACTGAAGATAACGCAATAGAGGTACGAAATTTCTTTCCAGACAAAAAACGGTGTTCGGATCGTGAGCGTGCGGTTATATACTTTTCAGACAATATACTTTCCTATGTGACTCTGCAACCTGGCACTATTTATACCCAGACAACGTTGTTTTACTTTATTCTGGCCAATATCTAACATAATATCTGAGTTTCATTAAACGTGTTAATCACTAGCGATAAAGTGCTTATTGTTGGAGAGTTTTAGTGTTGTCTTCTACAAAAAATTTTCTACTTCTTTATTACATGATTGGTCATTGATTGAGCGTCATCAGGATTGAATGCCTGACATAGTAGAACTCGATAAAGGCGACTTCCGTAAGCCTAACTTCCATTTTCATGTTGCACATCACAAATGCTCAGTCTGCTCGTGCTCGAAAATATCGGAAGTCAATAGGCACCGCATATGGCCGGAGTACCACTTCATGCTTCTGCGACTCACTCATCTTGATAGATCACCAAGTTTCTTTTTTTCAGACAAGGTATACAAAATAAAAGTTGTTGTATCGTTCGCTTCGCACTAGCTCGGCCAGAAGTAGACAGCACAATGAGTACCGTAAACCGGGGTGACTTTGATCACTCGAAACTTTTTTCTTAGATCGATTATTAAACCAGAATAGTCCACCGAATTATTTTAATTTGAAATAATTTTTACTCTAAACTTATAAAATACTAACTTGTTATACTTTTTGAGTATATTGTTCGGTTTTTGGGTACAAAAACTACAAAAAACCGAAATTTGACTTTACCTGATTTTTACGAATCTTCGTAAAGTGTCTATTTTTTATAAAACAAATAAATCTCAGATTTGAGCAAGAGTAATAAATTACAAGCGAGTTTCTATTTTCCTTTACATTGGGATATGCTGAATTTAGTTTTAAGAGTTTGTTTATTTTTCATACATTTTTTGTTAAACTAGTTGGCAATTATTTCAAATTATTTTAAGCTAAAATTCGCAACATTTTTTTATTGTTCATTATTCCAACGTGTTAAAATGGATGAAACTTTTTGTACATTTATAAAACACTGAAACAAAACAATTTTAGCAGTTTTAAAGGTTTTCAGAATCTTTTATTCTAGTTAGACACAAATTATACGAATTTTAGTTACTCGAATTTATTGTACATTGAAATACTTTGTATAATACTAATTAACATCTATTTAACAATGAGTATCTTTCCAGAATTAGTTTAAACAAACATTTGAATGAAAAACATTGACATCACTAACTTAATCAAGGTGAACATGCAGGTTATCAAAGTCACCCCGGAACACGAAAACGGACTTCAACTTGAAATCATTTTTGAAAAAATAGCTGTAAACGGACAATTTTAGGTAAAATCATCCAATCTTGTTCTCCATACACCAGTACATGGTTTAAAAATATTAAACTTGAAAAAAATGTGTTGCGTCTAAAAATACGTAATGATTACTTCGAAAAGTGATCAATGTCAGCCCGGTTTACGGTAGCGTACTTGTTAGATTTGTTTGTTTAAAATAGTAATAATTTTCTCACTAATTTGTTCATACCAAACGAGATATAAATTTGTTAAGGAGAGGCTCTCATTCAAATGACCAAAAAGTAAGCAAAATTTGGAATTTTTTGAGGGCCAATAAAAAACATGGAAGGAAACAGTTTTAGGAATGAAAAAGCTTTAATTTTCGTCTTTATTTAAAAATAATTTCAAGATGAAAAAACAAATTGGCGGACGTGGTGACGTTCTGTCTAGCGTTAGGTACGCCCTGAGTTCCAAAACTGCGTACATCCTGCTGCCTCAGGATCGATCTGAAACACAAAACTAATAATAAGGCTCTAAAGTAACCTTCCAAACTTTCCAATAAGACGAACCCTCACTAAAAAAATAAGTGGTATTTCAGCCAAAATCGAGAATTTTTTTTGTGATTTATAAACATGAATTTAAGTTAATATGTATCAATATCAAAAAAAAATACAATATGGTGGTCTAAAATCTGACGACCAAAATTTTTCGTTCTTCATCGTTTTCTGTGATTGTTTCATAACTCACGATTAGTCTGCGATGCCTCTACAGATCAAGCCGTGAAATACGTTCTCGAAATCTATACACATGTGCAATGCAACGCGAAGCATTCTGGGAACGTGCATAATGCCATGAAAAGGTTTCTACCTGTGACGCGCGTCTCGAGCCGAGAGCGTCCCACGGTAGCCAGAACGCCGCTTATAACAATGGCCTGTAGAAGCTTTTTAGTCGCTTCTCTGCCTACTCGCCGGTTTTGTAGCCAGATAAAACTATTGTACGAGAACCTACGGAAACCAATACCGTCTTTACGCATGGGCAAACTGGTCCAGGCGCCCCGGGATTTTGGGGGCCCGAACTAAGGACGACAATAAAATTATTCTAGAGGCTACATTCCAAATTTTTTATAACGATTTAGCGTATGTAGCCTATGTGATCAAAACATTTGACGAGCATCAGACAACCAAGCGGAATGATGGTAGCTGCAGGAAACGAGGCACCAAATGGGTTTGAACCAATTCAATCGTCAATCCAACATTTTGGTACAAGTTTCTATTTATTTTGAACAAAAACAAGATAACGTTTTGCACAAGGAAACAAAAAGTGGAAGAAGGTGTCGATATTCGCTATAAAAGCCTGATTTGGCAAGCGAACCGATGATGTGGCAAATATTCTTTATCACATCTGGGACCGTCGAACGAACAATCCTACATGGAAGCCTCCAAAAGTGAGCTCTTCGCCTCTTGAGGTCTCACGAAGGCTCGATGCTTTCTCGGGCGGGTATGGTATTTTTCAACTACACTACGCCCAGTTAAAAAAAGGTTTAAGGTAGTCATGACAGTAAACGTTCGTAATATAAAAAAAAAAGAATAAAAAAAAATCCTTGTAAAAGTGTGATTGAAAGTCGACTTTATCTTTACCCTAAATCAAACTAAAGGAGTCAAGGCAAAGGATATTAGAAGTATCTCGGACATTTGGTGATCTATACTTACAATTTTATTCGATTGGTTTTAAAATTTTTGCAACAAAAAATATATTTGTGAACATTCTTGTGTCGTGTGAGGTGTCCAGTCAATCTATGGTTCAGAACATTCTTGTGCTTCCGAAATAACATAATTTTAATTTTAAAATCCGGCTTTGCTTTGCTAAATTGAAAATCTCAATTCAGGACAAATGATGAATACAAATGCATATTATGTCACGGCGACATGCACTCGACGGATTTTCAATTCAGATTGTGTTACATGACTGGTATTTAAATTAATGATTCCGCTCATATTAATAAGTTCGGGTAATTTCGATATTTTGTTATGAAAGCATTTTCGAATAAACTTGGCGTAACAATATGAGTATTGAACATTCCAGTATCTGTACCCCAGGCTGGTCACCTATCGGCGCCGTCTTCGAAATTCCAATTTGTTGAATAGAAAGGCTGTTCTTATTACTAAATATGTATGTATTCGTTTGCTACGCCTCCCCGACCCGGTCACAATAGATGAATATCGTAATGTATAACAAAGCTCTACCTCACTAACAATATACAATTGGTAAGTCCAATAGATTATAAGCAGCTCACCTGAGTTCGATCTCCCACCACCCCATATAGTGCCACTATCAGTTAGATTGGTGGATTTGCGTTTTTCGACGGAGGTTGAACATTTACAACAACACAGTGATAGAAATTTGAAATTGCGTTCTTTCTCCATATATTTTGATTAGCACACGATTTTTTGTCGTGACTAAAATGGGATCGGTTTTCTTAGCCATTTTTCGAAAATATCTTTAGCAATGTTTTATTAAATTTTGGAGCATGTATGACATGCCTTAATAATGAAAAAACAGTGTTTTGACAAAACCTTTCGAAAACTGGTTGGAAACAGTGAACATTTTCGAGATCATCTCGGTTAGAGCCGTCGAAATAGTGCCCCAACCGAATAATAAAAATTATAGGTCCGTTTCAAATATGTTTAATATCATGCGTATTGAGCTCCAAACAGCGAACGGACATTTCCTCAAGGGGCTCTAAAATATCGAGAAGAAAATATTTTTGAGCTGTGCACGGTTGGTTGATTGCCATTCGTTTGTGACGGCTACTAGCAGAGGCCATTATTTATAATTCCAATGGTTGGAAAGGAACATACACAACGAAAAAACCCGGTTTTAAAATATTCGACTGAAGCTTGTTCGCGATTGGTTCCCGCTAATTTCATGCATCAAGCCGCAAATCTTGAACACAATGAATTGTGATTAGTTGAAACTGATGTTCAAATCCGTTGGGTTGATTCTCTTTTTGGGGGACTGCAGGAGGAGAGAGAATAGGATTAATAGGAAGCAGCCATCTGGGTGGCCAGCCCTCTTTAGTTTGTGTTGTCTAGTGCTAGCAGCGAAGCCAATAGGATAAAATCAGGCATATCAATGCTTGAATGTCATTAGATTTGAATTAACAGCCCGAAGTATAGTCACGACACTCCGGTTATGTTACAGACATTACCCACTCATCTTTTTTTTTTAATAATTTCAACATTAATTTGGCTCAAATTGGGAAAAAATCAGAATAGCCTTTGATCATACTACTCTACAGCAGTTTATACCTGTTCAATTATGGGGGCCCCTTAGATGAGTAGTGCCCAGGGGGCCCAAATTGCCTCAAAACGGCCCTGAAGGAAACGGGTTTTCTCGTCTTCCATCTTGCAATACTTTTTACTGATCTTATCAAGACGAAACTTTCACCATTATAACACGTGTATTTTTCAAACAAAGCGCTATTAGAACTTTTCAAATCTGACGACTACATGTGCTGCTGCAGAAATAGTTTTTAAATCTTCAATACATCTGCATTTAAAATTGATATAATGCAGATAAACTTGTATGAATGGCTGCCCTGCCCTCACTTTCAAATATGTCAAATTTTCGTCCCGCCAATCAAACCAGTGCGCGAGATAGTAGGCACTGCTTCCAATCGCACATTCAAAGTAGCGCAGGTGTCACAGATTCGAATATGAAAGGGCGGCTTTCTCCCGACCATAATCAGCATAACATACAGCCAAAAACCCACTGCCTACTACGATCCGCATGATTAAAACTACAAATTTCGAAAAGCAATTAGAAATCGTTTTCCCCTGCATTCCCGGGGGCACGTACCCGGGCAAAACAGAACCAAGTTGTCACGTTTCGAGATTCCTGCAGACAATACCATGTAAACAATTTCGAGAAAACTAGCAAAAACAGAACTCATACTGAGCTGCTGCATTCTTGCAAATAATACTGACTGTTCTGAGGTGAACTGTGCGAATCCAGCAAAAACCTCTGTCTGAATCGAGATAAGCGTGGAATAGGAGGGGTGAGTGGATTTGTCATCGGGTGATGACAGTAAATAATGGCAAACTTTTCGTTAACGTAATCAGTTTTCCGTTCCGTTTACCACTGCAGCTTCCACCCAACTCGGAATAATTCAGCGTACGGAGCGATGTCGATCCACCCAGCCAGAGTTCAGTCATACACCGAAAGACATCGTAATTTTCCTTTCCGTTGACGCTCGTACGGTTCTGGTATGGTCTGTTCCATCACCATATTTGCCATCGTTGTCGCGTCGTCTTGGGCTGGGCTGCAATTTAGTGCTTTCATTGATTAGGAAAGGATTTGCTACATAATTTATGGGGCACGTTTAGAGGCGGCAAATGGGGCGAAATTATTTCGAAATAATATTTTCTCGATGACTGACAGACGGCTTTTTTGGGGGGAGTTCTGTGTTTGGCTTGGAATGAAAGTCGTAAAACCAACAACGGGCGCGCTGAATTGATAACTTGATTCGAAATGGAGGCCCCCGACCGGAGGTTTCAACTTTATTGGCTCTTAGCGGTTGCGGGTAGAATCATGGTACCTTGTTGAAGCTTTGCGATTGAATCAACAACGGTGGTGATGAAAATTTAAGCAGGTATTTTATGACTGGTGTTGGCAGATATTATTAAGTTCGATGCTGTTGATTGCAATAGATGGACTAAGTAGGCGTTTCGCGTGTTTTTGGAAACGTGTGAACATTTCGTGTAAGTTTCTGATAAAAATGGATAAGCAAATTCTTTTTACAGCGATTCTTTCGATTTTCTAGCAACGGGTTTCGTTGTAAACTTTATTCTTCAGTTGGCCAGAGATGCTGGAAAAATTGGATTTAAGCAATTTTCTGCATGAAGAGCATAATTCCTATAACTTTGGTTAGTTATAAAAGCATCTATTGAATGGTCAAGTCTGCCAAATACTGATGAGATGAAATCAAAATATGAAGTCATTTATACAATTGCAAATTCTATTCCTTTACATTGAACAAAATCCATTCAAATTAAAGAATGTTTCTCAGAATCACCCGTTCCGGAATCTATGAATCAAATGCAGAAAGCATAAAATTTCGATTGTATTCTTATATTTTCACTTCCGAAAGGTGTCAATAGCGCGAAAGAGCTCATCCGTTTGGAAACCCCGTTCCGCGTTCAATTCGGCAGATACAACAATGTACCGAAAAGCACCCTTTTCAGCTCCAAACATGCAATAATTTTGCGTACCCCCGTTACTTACTACCATCCGACACACACAAAGCAGGTTAGGTAAATCCTTTCCAATTTCACCAAGCCTGCTCCTTAGAGCCCCCTCGTAAAGACGTCTACCTTCACCTTCAATTTTCTTCGATCAAGTGGTATAATAAAATAATCTTCCCATTCCTGGGTCCATGTACCTTCCGAATCCCGTTTCTTCCCCTTTCAACCGAACAGAGCAATGAGATTCGACAGGCGGGTAGCACAGCCGCATCCGATTCTCGTGGGTATTATCAAGCTACCAGCACATCCGAACTCAAGTGGCTAGCACTGATAAATCCTTTCCTTTCTTTCTTCCACATTATACAACTCCGCCACCCGGTTAGCCGGTACCGACTGAATCCTCACCAACCTTGCTCGCTCCTCGCTTTAAATGCTGGCGTTGACGGCTGAAATCCCCATCGCGCGAATGCAATCGAGGGGAAAAAAACGAAGGGTCATCTTCCACACTTTCCACACGACCGAATCGCCATCATTCTCCTCCACGCCGCCGGAACAGTGGTATAAATCTATAAAACCTAATATAATTTATTATTAATTTCACACCATTTTAATAGATTTTCCAAAATAACAATAAAATTCAATTTAGAATTCAGCTCACATCCCAGCGTTCACCGTACGTATAGCTGATCCCGATATGCCACGGTTGGTGCTGATGCTGCTGCTGCTGTTGCTATACTGCCTCGGATGATTGGATTGGATTTTGGGGTCGTTTCTGGGCGTTTTTTCTCCCTTGCGCCCAGGCTTCTCCATTCCTTGGCAAACAGGATGTGGCCGCACGTACAAAAACAGCAACAACATGCACATACAGCTACCAGCTTTGCGGGTGGAACGTGTCTAATATGGTGGTACACTACACAACTGGACGAACGGACGAACGGTTGCATCATATGTTGCATCCCTCGTGATCGCCCGGTTTTCGGTCAGTGTCACTTTTGGTTTCATGACGTTGCTTGGCCCAGAGAACTAGTGGAAAAGTTGCACTAGTACACTTCAACCCTTTCCGTCGACGGAAGCCGAAAAACAATAGCAACGGGGGAAACGATGGACGACCATAGCAGGCACTGACTGCCCGTCACGAAGCAAGCGGTGATTCGCCTCTGCTCGGGTGAAGAAGTGGGTAGCTTATCTCCGCATCTAAATCTCACCACCAAATCTATTCGATCCTGCAGTGAAGCTCGTTAGTGGCGTGGAAAACTATAAGACTGCTTGAGCTCTTTCTGCTTTTGGCTTCTGGGTTCTAGCTGCTGCTGCTGCTGCTGCAGCTGCAATCCAAAGTGGACAGACCAATGAAGAGCCATTGTCTTGCTTCGTTATCATCAACTGTAATGTGTCGTATGGGTGGTGCGCTTCGCGGTACGTCGGGCCGGAATTAACTGAGGACCGTCCGGCTCGTTCAAGCTGGTTACTGTTAGCTCCCGGTGACGAATGTATTAATTGTTTGGTACGGTTATCCATACGGTTCTGGACCGCCGCTGCAAAGTTTAGAGGAACAAACAACATGCATCCGAGCTGCTTCGGGCGGGAGCCATAATACTCTTCTAGCGGTGGGCCGTGGGTAGTTTGACAATGTCGCCGCCTACTGCGAGTATCGAGGGACGGTTTTGATGTTGTTTATGGTATGAATGAAGGCGAATTAGAGCTGTCGGTGTTTGAATTAAGATTTTGAAGCCGTCAATTCATTAATGTTGTTGTAATCAATGCATACTTAAGAATCGTAATAACATCTATTGCCTATGGGTCAATTAATGGATGCTAAATCTGAGCGTTTGTCGGAACGGATTGTCTAAATAGCGAATTAAGACACCTTTTAATTCCATCATTTTAAAATAATTTCTAACTGTTGCAGGTTGTATGAAGTTCAAAAACTGTCTTATTTACCCATAGGACGTGAAGTTGTCGGATTAACTAACTAACCACGTTAGACGTCCTTAAAATACTATTCCGGAGCTGGAAACATTAAACATTCTAGGAACAATGGAACACAAACGAACTTTCAATGGTTTGGAGTTACCGGCTATATAAAGCAATTAACCGCAACTAAGAAATGATTTACGTTTTGACGGAATTTCGTTACTTACTCAGCAAAATATTTTCAGGGTAGAGGTTTTCAAACGCAGGCAAGTTCCATCATATGTTGCATCCACATCACATGGAGTTCAAATCACCTACGAGTAAGCCTTTTACCACATTGGATAAGAAACTTATGTATGTCTCTGACTTTCAGTCGTCCAAACACAGTGTCGTCTATGTTAAGACGGTCGAAAATTTGAAATCGCAATTGCGCTACTGCCGGGCAGTTGCATATCAGATGATATAAGGTGCCGTAGTCGGGTTCACAAAGATCACATGACAATGACTCAGTGCGCTGAATAGTCGTCATGTGATAATTGAGTTCACAGCGTGTCGCTGTGGAGTTTCGAAAAAAGTAGGAGATTTTTAAAAATCACTGGGCACAGTTGTTCTGGAAACGTTTGTAGATTTCTCCAATAATTGCTGAGCTTGGATGAAGCCTAGGACCGTATTTTTTCTCTTATTCAACTTGTAGAAATTGGCAGGATGGACTCACGACCAATGAAGTCAATCGCTGCACATTCTCTGGCCAATTCGTAAGCCCATTCAACTCCAGTAATGTCCGTGCACCGAGACAAGGTAGAGAGTGTTTAAAATGCTTAGTTCTTCGATTTGGGTTCGGTACACGATCATTAGCTTGAACCGTGATTTGTCTGAGCTAAAGGCCTTGATTGCAGTCGGACTATCGGAGCAGAAGTTTATAACTTTGCCGGGCAAGCTCTGTAATGGGCCGACGGACATAATCGCAAAGATTTCTGCTTGGAATACTGTACAGTATCTACCTAGCGAGTGAGACTGTTCCAAACTCATTTCACGACAGTAGACACCAGCACCAACGAGTCATCAGTATAACAGGCCGCTGGCGTTTGTTGTTGTAACAACAGCCGTGTATGTCTCATAGTAAGCTCTACATGGTTACTGTTCCGAAGCTCAGTAACCTGCAGTCTCTATGCACATAGTAGTTCTTCTTGTTTGAGGTGTATGTGTAATGGTGTGATATTTATAAGGGTTTGATATTCATACAGTATTGGACGTACAATTGTCGTGTAAATCCAATAGATGTATTTAAGTTTGAGACACCAGGTCTTTCCAAAAGTTCGTTTGTCCGAAGGCCGCTTTCTTGACTCTGACGCACACCAATTCAGTTTGGAATTCAATGTAACTCCGACGTATTTGACTTGATCTGCACACAGTAGCTCAGAATCAAAGAACTGCAAGGGACGAACCCCGGTTGTTATTCGCTTCTTCGTGAAAAGGACCATTGAAGTTTTGCTTGGGTTAACTGATAATTTAACTTGTCGACAGCTCTTAATGCCTGTTGCATTTAGTCAAAGATTGTTCCGATGCAAAATCCAGTAATTAGTATTTGGTAATCGTCAGCAAACCCGTAGGTTGGAAATCCAAGCTCATTGAGTTTCTTCAACAAGCCGTCGGCTACCAAGTTCCATAACAAAGGTGACAGAACGCCACCCTGAGGACAACCGCAAACACTTAACTTCCGTATCTCAGCCTGTCGCAGTGACGAGCGAAGAATGCGGTTACTAAGCATTGCGTTTATCCAACCCGAGATACATGCAGATATCCCATGACCGCGCGTCGCTTCCTGGACAGACTGGAAGGACACATTGTCAAAAGCACCCTCAATATCTAGGAATACACCCAAGCTAGATTGCTTGAGCGAGAAGGCTTTCTCAATGTAGCAAACAACACCGTGAAGCAGAGTGATCATGGATTTCCTACACTGATATGCATGTTGCATTTTGTGCAGTGGAACCTAAAACTCTTGGCTTTTTCATGGCTTGAGCGCTAAATAATAGGGATGAATCTAACGGTTATTTCACGCCATGCTTGCGTGATTTACCCGGTAGCAAGACTGGAAAGCATAATCTTTTTCAAGACATGTTTGAGAATATCAAATCCCTTTTGCAGTACCACGGGAAGTATTCCATCTTTTCCAGGTGATTTGTATGGAGCAAAGCTGTCAACTGCCCACTTGAGCGATTCAGTGGTAACCAATGTGCGTGCTGACGCCCACGAGTCCGAATCACCAGAATGAGATCTGTGAACATTGTTCACCTCCGGATCGATACAACCTGGAAAGTGTGTGTCGAAGAGACAATTAAGAACATCTTTTTCGTCCGTCACATAAACACCGTCTCTGGTTTTTAAGTAGTTCATCTGAAAATCTTTCGATTTCGATAGAATTTTATTTAACCTGCTAGCCTCGTTCAGACTAGAGACATTAGTGCATAGGCTTTGCCAGCCAGCCCGTTCTGCAGATCTAAGACATTTCTTATATGCACTACGAGCTGACCTGAAAGCCCTGGAGTCATCACGCTGACGCCGGTTCCAAGCTCTTCTCATAACTTTCTTCATTCTATCAAGCTCAGCCCTCCACCAAGGGGTTCCCCTAGTCGATTTAACAGTACGAAGTGGACAAGCTTCTTCGTAGGATGCTAATATGAATGAGTTTGTCGTATCCACGACGTCATCTAAGTCGTCTAATTGACTAATTGTTGGAAAATATCCATGAAATTTAGTCGCCAATTTTTCCAAAAAGAGGTCCCAGTTTGTAGATTTAGGATTACGATATGTTACCACATTGAAGGTGACATCAAAATGATCGAAAAATATATATTTATGATCGGATAGAGACGGTTCAGCTTCATTTGGAACCTGACAGTTTCCCAGCTCATGCAAAATTCTATCAGAGCAAAGCGTTACGTCTAACACCTCCTTGGTCGGTTTCCCATATTTAGAATATGGAGATTTGTACTTACTTATGTACTCCATCAGTTCAGAGCCTCTCAGATTGATGTCTGAGCTGCCCCAAATGATGTGATGAGCATACGCATCACTGCCGATAATGAGCGGAAGCCCATTTCTGCTACAAAATGATACAACGCTTTTGAAATCATCAGAAGGAGATGACTCGTTATGCGGTAGATATGCTGAACAATATATATATTTTTTGTCTACGTTTCCGACAGTCAGTGTAACTGTGACAACACAGATATCGCGAGTTGTGAGCTCCGATATGAGACACGTCGCAATCACGAGGCATTTCACGTGGGTTAGTCATGACTGTCTTGTTGTAAGCAATGAAGGCAGTGTTAAGTAACTTTCCAAAATAGAAGTTTCCTTTATGGAAATACGGTTCTTCAACCAATGCTATGGAAGCTTTACCTTCCTGCATGAGTCGAGATAAATTCATAGTTGCTGTACGTTTATGTTGGAGATTGATTTGTGCTATTCTAACCATTTTTGATTAGAGAACTGTACATTTCATCTCCAACATAAATTGCACACTAACTAGAGGACACCAAGCGAGTTGGGATGTTAACGCATATAGCGAACCATATCAGGTTTAAATGGGACACGATCATCTGATTCCCACGATTTGCGAAGAAAATAATGGTCCACTGTGTCAGAGATTCGCATAACACAGCAAGGGCAAAACCCAAAATGCTCCGTGCGCGACTGGCATATTTTAGACCCTCCAGTCATCAAATCCTCGGCACGGAACTACACCTTGAATTACGGTCTCCTACTTTCAGTCGCCTTCTACGACATGGGAGCAGGACCATAGTGGCTCAATTCTTGGCCGGATACCACACGGCCTCTGGGTAGGTTCATCTGTGCACATCGAAATTTGAAATTTGAAAATGTGTGTTCACCGATGAAACCTATTTTTAGATCAATGGATTTCTTAACAAACACAATTGCCGTTACTATCGCAAAGAACAATGACCAGAAGTTTCTCGAGACCCTGTTACACCCACAAAAGTGCATTGTATAGAGTAGAATACTCCCCGGTGGCATTATAACTCCATATTCCATTCTGAAGAGTTCTGGTTCCAGCTGAAAGGATATACGGTCCATGCAACGACCGCTTCAATCAAACTATTAAAGACTCTTCGGTGCTTATGTTATTTGCCATTTTGGTTGAGCCAATTGCAATCTGACGCCCCGGTCTTTACAGGGTTATGTCAAGCCGTTGATCTATGCCGACAAACTCGAAACCGAATCCAACATTAGGCATGTTTTCGACGAAATACGATTAGAGCTACGTGAAAAAGTTGTCTGAAATTGGACCGACCGTAGAGAACTCTCGTACTGAGAGGCAATATTTGTCATATACCCGAAATTGTTTTCAAAAATTTATCTCTTGAATCAATATTTTGAATGAAGATAAAATAGGACGTTTATGAACGATATTCTTATGAAATTTGCTATATTTTTTTCCTGAGTTAACGAGTACAATTTATTATTGTCACTGCCAGTCGTTTACCCCTCGCTGGACTCGTTTACTCCTTGTAGGAATGAAATGACGAAATGATAACTTTTTTCAATAGGTCTAATCTGTAAAAGAGAGCCTCTCTTCGTTTACTTTCTCTTTCGCGAATAACTCGGTCACCTTTCTGATTTCCCGTCAACTGTATGCATAATAAGCTAGTAAAAACATTGGTCTTTTGAAACATACCGATAAATGATTAAAAAGTTTTATGGTTTCGCGGTAATAATCGAAAGAGAAAGCGAAAAAAGAGGGCTCTCAGTTGCAGATTGGACCTAATGAAAAAAAAAGTCTTCAAATATGGTTTTTTTCTGGTGACGTGAGCCCTCGGGTTTTTCTATCGTTACAATTCATGATCCGATACCGATGCTTCGACGACAAGTGTTTTATCTATTATCCGAACGTGAGGGGTATGAATACTAAACTGAACAACTTTCTGCTTGCCTCTACCTACCTACTGTTATTATAGTACTCACTGAGACGTGGCTTACGACACCATCTCATCACTACAGATTTTTGAACCGGATTACGATGTGTGATCGACCATAGTCAGCGTAACAGTCGTAAACGGCACAGCGTCGGTACTCTGATCGCCGTCAGAAAATTATTAGGTGTATTTATCTCTTCATATGTGCGTCCTACTTTCCACTGTATATAAAGAATGCTTTATGCTTTCATCTCTCCGCTTTAAGAGACATCAGATCTATTGTTAAATGTGATGACTTCGTTTCAGTCTGTGGTACCGCATAATCGCTTTGAGCACCGACGATGTAGCATCTGGGGGCTTAGTATAAGTTAAAACGCTTCGAAATAGGCAGGAGAAAATTGTGGACCTCATTTTCCAGGCTGCATCTGCCGTTTAACGCGGATTTGTTGATTATGATGCATGCGAGTTGTTGGCTGTTGACTCTTTACGATCTCCTTTGGAAATGTAAATTAATGTTACTCACGAAACAATTCGCGATAACACGACCGTTGTTACCGGTCAATTAAATTACAGGAAAAATGATTTCAAAGATCTTGGTTACTCGGTGATCAAGTCACAGTGGTCATTTGTGTTTTTTTGTGTTTGTATTAATTCGTTCATTAGGCACGGTTCAAGGCGTTAGCTTCACGGAGCTGTGGATCTTTTGTATATTTACATGATTTAAAACTAAAAATAATAAACGATTAATACAAAGAGTCTATTTGGTCCCATACACGTGACTTTCCATTGCGCGCGGAAATCCGTTTTCACGTCGGGGAAATATTTTAATCCACGCCAACTGTATCATGAGGGTCATTCATATCTTTGTCGTCAACGCACATGTCCGGGTCATCATCGGGGTTACTGCCTTGCTGTTCGCGATCAGGTGTTCTTCCTAACATCTTTCCCTTTCTGGTCACGAGCGGGAACTCTTCGTCATTGCTAGTAGCTCTCTCGCTGTTGAATTTGTGGTACTTGACGCTGCTTTCGTAGTTGTCATTATTGCTTGAACAGCAACCACAAATTTGGCAACCGTTTGTGGTTCAGGGAATGATATTGGAGAAAGGGTGTTGGCATTTCTTTCTGTAGATGAGCTTTTCTCCGCGGATTCTGGGCAGGGTTGTCCCATTGCGGACATTTGTCCACAGAACTGGCACGTGTTAGTTTGCCCTTCATATGTATAGAGTTAGCTGTATAATGGTATCTCTCCCTTCTGTTTTGTACTGCGGGTAAGGTAGGTAGGGAATGGGTTGGTTTATCCACAATATCACCACAAAACAAATACCTGAAATACGTGAAAAGTAGTTCTTCCACGTGTCCTCCGTACTGGGTTCCACTTCTTCAAAATACGCCGCTTTGCAAGTACGTGGTGCCAAATCATGTAATTTTACTTCCACGTATCCATTATCCATATACATAAGGATCTTGATTTTGCCGGTGTTACAATCAAGCACGGGTTTCAAGTTGTTTTGAGAAATGATTTTTTCCACCTAGGCGAATTTGTTGAACGTTATCAGTGCCTGACGTGCTCCAATTGGATGAAGCTGACTTCTGAAAACCGAAGCTGCATTCTCAGCTTCAGCAAATGTTCCACATCACAAATATCCGGTCTTACGCGGAAAGACCGTAAGTCAATGGCCACCATGTTAGGCCGATGTTGATGAGACTCAGTCTTCTTGATGGATCACTACACAAGAATAATAGTAACGGTTCCCTTTGTTCTTCAGCAGAGAGCACGCCGGTATTGTGACTGATGTCTTTGGTGGTTGTGAATAGACTGATCATTTGTGGTTGTTGCATCTGAATAGCACTTGGTACCACAAATATATAGATCGTGTACAGACAAACCTTCGAAGTAATCCTAAAATCTTTAAGAACTATGCGAACTCCAAGCGCTGCAATTTACCTCGGTCTGTCTTCTGAAGATGCAGATCAGTGGATATTATCTACACTGACCTGAATACAGCTTTCGATAGAATTGACCGTGATCTGCTGGTTGCAAATTTTTTATAGCTAGGAACCTTGGACCGATTGGTTGATTGGTTGCGTTCATATTTGCTCGAAAGGTCACTTTGCGTGAAGCTTGGACGGGTCGATTATTTCAGGCGCAGTCCCAGGGTAGTAATCTGGGCCTACTTTTGTTTTTACTATACATAAATGATGTATGTTACCTACTACCACCTGGCGATTGTCGATTGCTACATGCGGTCGATATGAATAATTGAATACTGTCTCAACTCTCTCGAACTTCTGAGAACGCTGCATATTTTCACGAAATAATAATATAATGAACAGAATCATTATATGCGTTGAAAAATGTAACGTTATCTTCTTCTATGACATATGGTTGCCACATGGCTTACAAGCCTTTGGTTAGAGTGGAAATACTGAATCACTTAGGAATCTGTTTGGATATCAGTTGGATTTTAACGTTCGTCGATAGAGAGCAAATTGTTACCTTCGTTTTATAAAGAAACTCTTTAATGAATTCAGCAATTCCCTTTGCCTGCAATCACTTTACTATTTATTAGTGCGTCCAATATTGGAAACTTCCTCGATAGTTTGGTGTCCTTATCACAGGGCTTGGATTGATCGAATTGAGCAAGTTTAGAAACGTTTTCTCATGCTTGCCTCCATATGCCGATCGCTGCCGTTTATTGAACTTTGATATACTTGAGACGAGGTGCAGTCGAATGACAATAAGAACAAATAAATATAAAAAACTCAGGAAAGTACGGAACAAACATGGTTTGTGGCTCTAATAGAAGGTTCTAATGTTCAATCGATTCTCTGAAGGATGGGAAGAATTGGGGGGAAAACGGGTACATACGTTTTATTCGGTTATTCTAACTAACTTAAATAGATTCCTTCATTTTTTCACATAAGAATTATTACTTTTCATCAGCCGCATTTAGACTGTTTCCAAAAAGCACAGCCAGGTTTAACTTTATACTTGAGTTAACGGAGAGATTTGTAGTAAAACGGGTACATTGATTCCCCGGATTTTTCTACATGACAATTAGTACTTTCCATCAGCCACATTCAGCCTCTTTTCGAGAAGCACAGCAGCTAGGTTTAACTTCACACTCGAGATATGGAAAGAGTTGGGGTAAAATGGATACACACTAGACCGGCAACAATTTTAATTTTTTTTTTCGGAACACTGCTAATTCAAATGGTAATCAGATCATATGCTAAATATGAGCTTTTTCCGATAGCTCTAGTTCACCCACAAGAGGTTTCAAGTTTCTATAGTAATATATATGGAAACTCGGAAATAAAAACCTAAAATATAATAAAAAAAATCCACAGTAACTTATGATTGCGTAGCTTATTTTATAACAAACAGCTTTGTTGAAGTTTGCATATTGATTGGAGGTTCCTAGATAAAGTTCTTTAGCTTTAAAGACCAACCCATTTTTTTGAAAATTCCTGTTCTAAGCATGTGCGAGAAAGAGAGGCAACACATAACTATGAGAATATCTCTTTACTGCAAAATCGAATCATTTTGCAGTCTTCGGCAATGTTGATCCTTACACCTTAAGCTATATATTTACAGATTTTGGGATGCACAGGATGACATTGGAGTTTTGTACTGAATTTATTGTTTCTATTGCCTATTTTTCATATATTTTCACATACAAACTTCATAATTCTTGTGAGTAAACCAACCTTTTTTGGAAAAAGCTCAAATTTGATAAATGCTATGTGTAGCCAATTACCGTTTGATTTAGCAGTGTTCCGAAAAAAAGTCAAACTTGTTGCCGGTCTATTACACATGTCTCGTGCGGTCATTCTAACTATCTTCAATCGATTCCCCAGATCTTTTTGCATAAGTAATACTACTTTTGATCAACCCCATTCAGCCTCTTTCTGAAATATAGAGCCAGGATTAACTTTACACATGAGTTATGGGACGAGTTGAGATAAAACGGCGGTCAGTTTAATTATATTTAAACGATAACCTGGACTTTTTTACATAAAAATTACCACTTTGGATCAGCCGCATATAGGCTATTTACCGAAATTTAAAGCCGGAATTAACACCAAACTTTAGATGTTCAAAGAATAGGGGTAAAATGGGTGTAAACATTTCGTGAGATTATTCTAATTATTTTCAATCGATTCTCTAGATTTTTTTACTAAAGAAATACTAAGTTTAGTGAGCCGTATTCAATTTTCTTCCGAGTTATATATTCATTCTTGAACATAAACTCAAACGAAAGGGGGAATTGGGAAAAAAGGGCCATGATGCCATATTTTAGATGGAAAGCAAAGCCGATTCTTGAATATCTTCTGGAAAATGCGTTCAATATGTCCCAAATTGACATCTTTGCCCGATGGCCGTAAAAAAACCTACACACGTAATTGAGTTTCCAAACTTCCGGAAACGAGAGCCTTCATTCCGCAGGGCGGGGAAGCTGCGATTGACTTTGTCGGCGGTAACAATAATCCTTGATGGGGCCCAATGCATAATCTAATAAACATCCCGTCCCCATCCAGCGCCACTCACTATCGCAGCGATAATACACCGACCGATTTAAATCCGCCAGCACACCGGGGCGTTGTTGTGATGAGGCTCAAGCTGATCCACCTAGACAGGCTTACTGGAAGTCAGTATTCCCCTACTACACAGCGGCAGCTCTGTTACGATTTCCAACAGAAGAGAGGGTGCAAAGTTTGCATCTCCCATGGGGGGCGAGAAAAGGGGGGAGATGGTGCTGAGTCGAGTGCAAATATTCTCCAATCTCTGCTGGAATGGTAGACGTCCCCTCTTCAAAAGGACGGACTGAAACTAAATTGGATTGATGCGGCTGCAGTCTCATCACCATCATCAACAATAACAAAAACAAGGACAGCAAATGCGCGCCGTGGTGCTGATTTGACGGAGGGAGGAGGTTGGCGAACCTTTCAATCGCTGAAAGTCCAGCATCACTAGGCGAGGGCAATTTATCGTTTCGGCAGACATGAATTGAGATAAATTAAATATTTCAAGTGAAGAAAATCCGTTTCCTAGAGAGGACCATTAAAATATGCTTTCCTCGGAGTGCGGGATCCGGCAAAGGCCCAGCCTCGTCTCGGGAGGTCGGTTGGACGTACAAGTGGTTCCTCCTCAAGTGGATACAATGTTAATATAGAACGTAAACAGACGGGGTGGTTCAGCCCGCTTCTGGCCACTAGGGTTTGTTTTGGGCGCTACCCGGCTGTTGGCTGTTGGTGTCCTCTCAGCCGTCAAACGGTGTGTAAATGAAGGAAAATTTATTAATTTCCTGTCTCGTCCCCTGGTGCTGTGTGGTGGTGAGTGAGGCAAAGTAGTTCTCGATAGACGACAGGAGGCGTAACGAACCTACTTCGAGCAGGGTCGATGGGAGCCCATAAATTGCATACTGTGCGTTGGTGGGCGTTGTTCGCTGTCTATAAGAACGAAAGTGTGTCCTGTCGTCGTCGTCGTCGGTACAGAGAGATTCGTCCGTCCGTCTGCCGGAGGAGTTGCTCGAGTGGAGGAAAATTTCTGAACAGCTACGTCGTAAAATATCATGGTCGGGCAGGAAAAATCTCTTTTATGTTGCAGCCTTTCCTTTACCCAGGGACGGTATATATGCAAAAAAGCATAAAAGAAAATGGGTAGACCGGACGGCAGGAACCCCCCTCGGTGTCTTTGATGCCGATCGTTGTCGACGGTGGCTGTAAGTCGAGGCGGAATGTGGTCGGTCTGGAAAATTGGAACCAAACTAGCACCAACACTAGCCGGTCAGTCGGCTAGGATTGGCTCGGGTCGGGTCAGTCAGTTTAGAAAGATATGGGTTGGGTGCGTTGCGAATAATAGTCCGTGTTATGTCGATATTTTCTGTCCAACTGAAATAGAAAAAAAACCAAACGAATGGTGTAGCAAAGAGTTTCAGTGTCCGATTTCATGGACCACTAGATGTAGGGGAACTGCGTTGAAAAGGCACCAAATATGCCAACAACCAAACACTGTATTATCCATAAGTAGCTTACTTTGATTACAAGTAAGTTTATTCGAATGGTAGCTAAGGTGAATCTCTATTTCATCCAGGTCCCTGCAAAAGCAATTGCCAAAACCATTCACCATAATGAGAAGCCGGAATGTAATGACTGTGACAACGACAAAGCGGTTAAAAGTGAGGTCCAGTCAACAGCAGCGGTGGAACGATAATGATTCCGGATATCTTGAACCCGCAGTAGAAAATGACGCAATCCGCAATGGCCATGATCTGTGTTTATAAATACGTCGATTTAAAACGGTACACAACCGATTTTCCTTTATCTTTTTCGGGGTTCCATTCTTACCCGTTTGACCTCTTCGTCCTCGTCGAGGAGTAGTACGAAATGGAACGGAACTGTATGCGGATGATGACTCTCCGGCTGCCCTCCGATTTGGAAATGCGGCACCAAATACACTCCAACGGAGATGAAAGCATATAAACACAGAACAATGTCAGTTCATTAAGTGAACCGGCAGTCCCTTTTCTCTCCCCAGGTTCTAGGTCGGTTTCCACTCCGGAAGCTTTCAACGATTCCAACTTGTACCTTATAGGCTAAACACATTATATCGGAAAATGACGATCATTTGGGGGTTTTTGGTTTTCCGGGGGGATAATAAACAGCAGGCGCACACACATCGGGCTCGGAGTTGATAGCCTTTTTCCCTTTCTCTGTCTCGCTAAGAACAGATCTCTGTTTCTGATCCATAAATGCTATTAGCATTAGCCACAAAATCCCATCGTACTACTGCTACTGCTGGAGGCCTAGTCATTCGAAAGAAGCCAGCAACGAGAGAATGAGTCCGAGGGATGCTACATTCTTATGGCACCATTGAGAAGGAACCTAAGTTATAGTCATCAACAGCAGCTTTCATATAATAAAGTAAACATTGGTTCCCACACCCCCGCAAAGAGAAAACTTCATCGCTGGTGCTGTGAGTTGATAGCTGGTAGAAGCTTCTCATCACTAGCTTAGCTACCAACGCGATTCTCTTCATTAGGACTTCTCTGATACATTATTCATTAATCGCTTTCGCCGATCGTCGGGGACCGTCCGTTAGGTGGGTACCAAATGTAACAAGAGAAGTCGTCGTTTTCAATTCAATTTTTATTCGTTCATTGCCAGACTGAAGGTAGAAATTTGAAAATGACTTGTCATTCATTTATTTTAGATTTCATTAAAAGTGGTGAGTATCACGCTGTTTCCGAGTTCCAACAGCGATGGCGGCATCGTCAGCGAAACCAAGTAGGCTGGAGGTTTCTTAGTTTTCGGCGGGATGTCGAACCAGTCCAGCATATGAAAACGCAGTAGGCTATGCGGTTAATGGTAGACGTGATTTTTTATGAAACGAAAAATTAAGTTATCGCGGGCCAGTGGCGTAGCCAGGGGGAGTGGAAGTCATAATTATCAGTTTGTTATCGTTATGTTCTTTAAAATATTGTCATTCACAATTAAGGTGAAGAGAACTTTCTTTAATAGCAATAATAAACCATTATTCTGTAGTTTGTAATAGTTTATTACAAACATAACCAACCTCACTCTCAAATAGAGTTTGTTGTATTCTTTAGAGACCAAGTATTTTTATAGTGTTTAAACTGTTTTCGTGATGCGCTGCTTTTAAAGTATCGTCTATTTATTGTTAATTTATCTTTTGTGTGCGAATATTGTGTTATCATCGTCGTCCAGCAGAGAATTGAATCAATATTCGATAGTTTATTTACGCTGTGCCCGCTGCTGATACGTCGTGCTACCATTTGAGTGGTTTTCCTGGGCGAAACGAGTCTGGAGCAAAATTGCGCTAAGCTCAACCCGAGCTTCAACCAGATAAACACCTCGATCCCGGTCAATTATCTGCCGTGGGTACTGTGGATGTTCGATCCATATGGTATGCGCGAGTGTTACCCGTGCTGTGTTGGGCTACTGTACTATACATTAAATTTGTTTTTTGGATGTATGATAATTCTGACCGGTTATTTGAAAATTCGCATCACCGCCAAATCACAAAAGTGGTTGATGCAAAGTCGACTCTAGCATCACTCACGGATGCAATCAACAACTTGCAGACCAAAATAAAGCAGTTGGCTAGATCGACTCCAACCGTTCCGATACCGATAGTTAACCGTTGGCCTCCAATTAAATTTTGCCGAGCAGCTAAACGACCCCGTAGACCAGACGTGGCAGAAAAGGCATTAGAAGCCTGTCTGACTCGATATAGATAGGGGAAAATGTTGTGCCCGTTCCAATATCCGTGAGGCCGGCGAATAAATTCTGGCTTTACTTGTCCCGTATACGGCCAGAAGTCACCAACGACGAAATTATCGCAATGGTGCGGGCCAATTTAGATACGACGCTTAATCTTGAGCTGGTTAAATTGGTTGCCAAAGGAATGGATATCAGTAACATAACTTTCGTCTTCTTCAATGTCGGTGTGGACTCTAGTTTGAAAACGATCGCATTGGATCCATCGACTCGGCTAGAAGGGATTATTGCAAACCGCTCGTTGTGGACCTAACTTCAATACCTACAACATCGTTAGGAGTAGCAGCGCACTGACAATCCGCTCCCTGAAAACCTTTTGGTTCCTAGCATGTCGTGTTATACAGAACATGATTTCCTGTCCTTCTACTACCAGAATGTTCGTGGAATGAGAACAAAAACGCAGGCCTTCTGCTTGCTCTCACTTACTGCGACTACGACATTATCGTTCTCACCGAAATCTGACTATGTAATGGTGTATTACACGCCGAGCTACGCAAACTAGTCTTTATAGCGATAAAGAAAAATCTGACTGTACTAAAGATGCCCGGATGCGAACGTTTGTAACAGGTTATCTTACGCGTTTTACTGCCAGGCCAATCTTAATTAGAGGTGTTCACCGATGAAAAATATCGTTATCAGCGCTGTTGGTGCGATTTTGACCAGCGGCGGCGTATAGGCGTGACGCCGTTAGCTAAAATCAACGGCGGCGCAATACGGCGTGGGCTATTTTTTTGATTAGGATGGGAAGTAATAACGATTTCTTGCTCAATCACTCTTGTCATGTTGGCTGTCGTATGCGCTTGTTTTAAAGCTAAGCCGAGTATTGATGACGTAGCAGTATAATCAGCCTTTAGTATAACACAGTGATTTTCAACCGGTATTTTATCTCGTTCATTCGTCTCTTTTATCGGGTTAGAAAAATCTCCTTGGAAAAATCTGTTACCCTCTGTTCGGGGTTGGGAATCAAACCCTGATGAGCTGCGTATAACACAACCAATTTACCAACTATGCTACGGCCGCCTCCTTCTTCAACCGGTAATGAATTATATTTGAGTGAATATAAATAAAAAACGGACTTCAAATTTTGATTGCGAAGATTAAATCAAATCATACCTCTTAATAGTTGGAAGGTTAACCGTTAAGAATTTCAATGCTAACAAAATTTCAGAAAGCGTAAACAATTTTACGCCATCCAATGCATTTTAATAAATATTTACCTGAGATAAAATAACAAGATCTAGTCTTCAATCTACTTTCTACTTGTACCCAAGTCAGACCGACAATCTAGCAAATTGAACAACAACTAGCATTCTCACCGTCTAGTGCGCATTGTTTCGAGAACAAAGCAAACATTGTATTCATTCTTGCCGTCATGAGTAAAGTTGACGAGAAAACACTGCTCCGACTTTTAATTTTGTTCTATACACCGGAGTTTTTGTAAAGTTTAATATTTTCTGAAGGTAGAAATGGAGCTCAGGCTTACGGAAGTGGCCTATTTTCAGTATCAACACCTGCGCAATGGAGTACTAATATCATTCAATAAGTTGGGCCAAGCGGAATTATTCGTTTTGCAGATCAGCCCAAAACAATTGGTTGAAACCTAATGGTCGCATTCGAATATTAGGTTAATATGTGTTTCTGTTTTAATTGTGGCAAAATTCTACTGTATCGATTTTGTTGGCTTTTTCGGAAAATTGATATGATATGATAATTGAAAGGCGGATAGGTATTCGAGAGTGATTCAGTTATAAACAAAGAATGGAAAACTTCCCATCATATCGATATGAGTCTGTATAGGCTAATCATTCTAAGAATCCGTCCTGGTTTGTGGTGGATTATAAAACCAAAGCCTTACCCTCTGTACCGCCATATTGGAATACTGTGCTTTGCAGCCTGAATCGAATAAGCCATGAATATCCTTTCGGTGACGTTGGTAAAGAGCAAATGCAAGCGTTTCCTACAAAAATGGATCGATCATTTAATGCAAGAAGTTTATATGTTGGGGTGTTCAGCAACAGTCAACATCGCATTACGAGTTACCTTATCTTGTCTTAGTATAGAACTAAAATCGGATTTGTTGTCAAATTCATGTCTGATCACATAACTAAGAACTAACACCCAATTTAAATTTTCAGCGTGTGTAAGAAATAACTCTGTCATTTTGAAATGACAACAGCAAGTAGAGAACTGCGGCTTGTCTGTGTTACGATCGATCAGCAGACTTTCAGCAACCATTATACGGGTCTAAAGTGCAAACTTGAGTACAATCCTGATTCACGCGAGTAAGCATGTGTGCGATGCTGCTTTGTAACGTATTTTTATTTAGATATTTACCAGGCATTGTAATTCTCTCTCACTCACGCGAGAAGAAGCTTATCCGATGTCCAACTTTTCCGAGATAAGATGAGTCGCAAAATTCTCCGTCTCCACAAAATAGCGGGAGAATAATTTTCCGGATAAAATTTATTTGGTTTTTTTCCTTCTCACCGGAGAAGGTGATAATATTTTAATTTCGTGGAAATCAATAAAAGCGTCAAAATATATACTTAATTTCAAAGTAAAGCGGCAAAGGAGTACGATAGACTTGTTTTTTTCGTGTTTTGGAATAGCGGGAGCAAAGCAGAGAGCGCAAAAAGGATACCGTGATAAACTCATTCGCTCATTCTCGGGCGGTTTTATTTATCCGGAGAAATAACACGTATCCGGAGAAGTTGTGTGAGTGCCAATAACTTTTTGTGTGAAAATGTGAGTTTTTATTGTCGCAGTAGTAAATTATCCGGACGCATTTACTCATATGAGCGATAAATGCAATGCCTGGTTATATTCAATCAAGTAATAGTTTCACAAAGGGCATATCTGAATTCATACACTCAGTGACGTTTTGGTCATATATAAAATCGGCGTGTTTCAATATCATCGCGGCGCAGCACAAAAAGGACAATCGGCGCGCTGACCATTTAAATTTAACCATTTGAAATCGGCGGCTTGTGAAAATTATCGGCGGCGGCGGCGTGTCTCGGCGGCGCACACCTCTAAATTCTTTATGTGTTTGCTGCATTTATCTGAGCGCAAACAGCGGCCTTGACATGTACAACTTTCACTCCTCTGCGGTCTAAAATATTTTTGAGAAAGCCAACCGACAAGACAATGGACTTGATAACAATCTCCCTCATCTTCGATGGATGAATTTTGATGACGATTTGAAGTGCTACCTTCCTGAAAATACATTATCGGAACAAGAGTTTGAGTTATCATCACCTTTGAGACTCTGTGCGGTTTACCAGTGATTGGCGATGTGTGTATGATTTTAATCAACGCGATTACGATGCGTTAAACGCGAGAATTTCAAACATCAATTGCGTTGAAATTTTATCAATTGGTACCATGAACGAGGCTGTAGACAGGTTTTATCGTGAATGGGACTTAATTTTTCAACAACTCGTGCCTCTGAGAAGGCGAATACGCCGCTGTATAATTGAACGTCGTTGGAGGAATGATGGGCTGCGCAATCTTCGAAAACAAGAAAGGCTAAGAAAGGCTCGTAAACGAGTTTTCCGTGCAAGAGGTGAAGACGATAAATCGTTTGTGCGAGATTTGCAGCGACAATTTCAATCAATGAATGTATCTTACTTTCAATCAAATGTTTCCCGACGTGTGAGCAACATGAGGAACGAGCCGAAGCAATTTTGGGCTTATTTGCCGGAACAAAACTTCCACCAGTGGAATTCCTGATACCGTGAACTTCTGTGACAGGACCTCAACGAGACCTGCAGAATCAGCAAATCTATTCTCGTCATTCTTTCAAAGTACTTGAGTAGTCTGTGGTGTTGACGGTTCAAAAGGACCGTGCTTCGTCAAGAAATGTGATTCTTTGTTAGCTCCACCGAAAGCTGTGCTATTCAATCGTTCTCTCGGTGAAAGTATTTTTTCCGCTAAGTGGAAGGAAGTGTCAATAACATCAATCCATAAAGCCGTGAAACGTGCATGACATCGTCAATTACAGGGGGATTTAAATCCTGAGTTACCTACCAAAAGTTTCTTTAAATTATGGTGTTAGATATTCTCTACTCTGCAGTAAAACACATCACCAGCACGGGTTTGTTAAGAAGCGCTCCACAACGACGAACCTAATGAGCTATGTATGTGTTAACGCTAATTGACAAATTAGAAAAACGAAAACAGATTGGTGCGGTGCATGTAGATTTTTTCAAAGCCTTCGGTCATGTTCCTCATCAGCTCGCTGTTGCAAAGCTGAGGCGAATTGGATTTTTGGACTGGTTAACCAATTGGATCTCTTCGTACCTTACAAACCGCCGTGTATCTGTGAGACTAGGAACTGCAATTTCAATTCCTTTCGATATCACTTCGAGCGAGTGTACCTCAAGGCAGTCACTTTGAACCTCTCCTATTCATGCTCTTCGTGAATGGCATTTGTAATAAATTGACATCGTGTAATGTGATGTACGCAGATGATCTGAAAATTTATCGTATCATAATAACTCTGATAGATTGCTGTGAACTTCAGATGGACATTAATGGGATCGCGAGTTTGTGTGATTGAAATGGAATGACTATGAACATTCAGAAATGTAACTTAATCACATTCACACGGTTACTTTCACCGATTGCTGCCCCAGTAGGACGAGTTCCATCCATTTGACCGTAAGCTACGCTTCATTGAACACTTCAATGCAGTACCTGCTAAAGCTTATGCAGTACAAGGACTCATCAAACGAAACACCCGACATTCCAACGAAGTAGATAAATAAATAAAAAGAACGGGTGCAAAAGAGCTTCGTCTGGTAAGCACTCCAATGGCTTCCCCGGAGAAATCGATTTGAATTACTATCGTATGAGCATCGCTGTGCTCTCATCAACCTGCCTACGCTACTTGCTTTTTTGCAGCGACTTTTTCTGGTCGATTTCGTTTCTGAATTTCCAATATCAAAGATACATGAAAATTAAGTTGCTACACACAATTGTATTTTTGTGCGTTATCGTTTCATTTTAATATTTGGGACATGGTCTTTCTGCGAGACCCAGACATGTTGGAAGAAATAAATATTTAGCTAGGCTGAATTATTCTTGAAAAATTATTAAATGTTGAAAAAGACTGATTGGGTAGAAAATTTAGGTTGTCTTAAAAACGACTGATAGTGGAAAAAAATATATTATAAGTAGTCTTGAGCACGATTGCTGCTGTTGAAAAAATCTAGGTAAACTAGAAGATATCAAGTTTTGTGACCGGATGGAACGAATGTTCAAGCTGATATACACTCAGTACGGGTAGAGACTCATGGACAATAAATATAAATTTTACAAATACAATAGCTCAGGAATTGGAGTTTCGAATTTGTGTTATCAGTATCTGGTTTAGCACCAGATAAATGCTAGTCAAATATTAAAAAGGCTAGTTGTGTTCACAACTAAACAATTACTCACTAGCAAATACGGCTCTGAATATATCACTTTTTTGACTAGCAGACGACGAAGATCGATGTACGGTGATAGTACGGTTGGGTTACACCACGATAGAAATCTTAGAGCAAAGCGGATAAATTTTGCTTACTTCTGTTTTTCTGTTGATAAGTGAAAGATGCAGCAAGTTCAAGCATTTTGGATCAGTAAACTTCTAGGCGAATCATATGATGAAGTCGAACTTTCTGTTTGCCTGTACTATAATGTGAGAGTAATGATTTCCTAATACCTGTTGCGAGTCCAGGAGCCCAAGATATCTGATAACTGTCACTCTCTTCAGAGATTGTCTGAGAGATGGTGTAGCTACAGAGTATTGGATTTTTTTCTATAAATATAGAGCATTTGGACACCCTGAGAGCCAACATGCTGTGATTACACACAATTTCAGTGCATTTAAGTGTCACTGTGAAGCTTCCAAAAAGTCACTTAATACTCTTAACTAAAATATATGGTTAAGAAATATGATAAGCTCAAATAATAAAGGTTGACCGAAGTTTCCCAAGTTTGCAAGAGGGTTCGAGTTATCTAAACGTAATTTGACTAAAATAAGCCATTTATGATCTAGAATTCCGTTTTACGGGGCTTATTACATTTAGAAAGTTGGTTATCGCAGAAATTTGCATTCGCCGAAACATTAAAAGATATTATAACATAAGGTAGTTGAAAATTTTCTAAACTTTTTAATGGAAGTACGGGAATAAAGATATGTACGTTACATTTTTTGAGGTAGGATCTTTTAAGTTCTGAACGGCAACTGTCATTACAAATTCAACATAAGTTCCATACATGTTTGATTCATTTATCTATTAAATACCACTAGTTTTGAATAAAAATTTGAAAACTTGTTGTTGAGATTATTTGAGTAAAGTGTATAATTCCCGGGTGATTTAATATGGTGTTGATAAAAAGGATATTTTAGGCACACAATATTCGAGGCTGCAGTTTTCAGTTCTAGTCAGAAATGGGATAAATTTATGAAGGATGGTCATACAACTAAAAGATCGTATAAAATGCTGTGTACGAAGTTTGACCGATTTTCATTTAGTCAGCATTGAAGTCAAACTGTTATTTGGGGAAATCTATATGTTTTCTGGAAATATTTCTATCTCCTCTTTTATGAAATTGCCCTCAAAAAATTCAAACAGTCCACTAACAGATTACGGGAAGTGGTACCGGTACAGAAATTGTCCGCGCTTGTCCATGGAGAAGGTTAAACATGATCTTTTGGTAGTCCACGTGGTAATAGAATGGCCCCTAATTATTTTTGTGCCACATTCTATTACCCCTGAAGGAATAATATTGATATCCAAAATCCCGGTTTTTGCTTACTCGTTTGAAATTTGGACAAGATACAAACTTTAGCAAGTGCATTTTAAAATGTACTTCCATATTCGATCATTTTCAGTAATAAGATGTTAAAACGACACCTTTTGTCGAAGTAGCGTGCGTGTCTCGAACGAATGTCAAGTTGGCGTAGTTTTTAAAATATAACTTGATCCATTAATAAATAAATGCTAAAGCCCGTAAACTCTTTTCGTGGAAAAATTTTCACTGTCATATTCATTTAGTGCTCAAGCCTAAATGGTTATTCTGAACAATTAAATGTTGAAAAATTCCACTGGAACCTCATACTGATAAGAGCAAACCTTCACAATGTCACCCAACATTCCTACCATTACTCGAAGCCGTAGTAACGTTACTGACCTGAAAGAGAGAAGAAAATAAATTCATTAGTGTTTTTGCGTTTGTCAGAAAAATATCAAATATTTGTTTACTGGATATCTGATCCCATAGAGAATTAAAAATGTTGAAAACAAAAAAAAACTTATTCTTTTATAAACCCCCTACATTGCAACCTTCCCACGTTACAGTAAAATGACTCTCCACGAAGCTGTAATCAATCGAAAATGACAAGCAACTTGTTCAGTAGGCGCTGCTTTTTGCTACTTTCATGTAGGTATAAATTTGGTATAAACAAACCGTCTGTGCCTACCTCGGTAGAGCATTTCTGGTGGAAACGCATGGTCGCTTGTGCTCTAGACGCATACCGATCTATCTACAACCATTCCCAGTTCTCTGAAATTTCAAATGTCGAATACAATCCTTATATGAGGAGGTGCTAATGCTAGTGAAAATATTGACAAGATGATTTCAATACTTCAATCCCGGTTGAATTCTCTAGAAATTCTAGATTAGAATCAATATTTTCAGGATGACCTTGCACCATCAATATATTGATCAATAGTCGGTGCTCGTGTAGTGTCCGCTGTTCGAGCCATGCTGATTTGATTGATGGGAAAAAACTGCTAATTTTGCACATACATTGTAAGCCACGAGGGATCGCTAATGCTTCGTTTGCACTATATGAGTAGCGCCGCTGGAAGAAAGCAGGGCCCCGCGGCTTGTCACCGCTAATGTAATTTATCAAAAATTAATATAATTTTAGTTCGGTTTTCGAAATGCTTCTTCCCGTTCCGTTCACCTCGATAACGCAGACAGTGAAGCTGTTTGTCATCATCGACTGAGAATTTCGCAACGCTGCAAAACAGGATATTCGCATTTACCCGTTTCAATGCTAATAGATTTATAACATTTGACGTTTGTTCTCACGCCTTGCGGTACCAGCACCGCACAGCCTACTGTGGAAGAGCAGGCGCTTGTTCGTGTTCACGTAACTTATAAATTTCAAATGTTCTTTGTTCTTTCACAGCAGTAGGTCGAACCTAAGCCGGAGTTAAACTACTGCTGCTCGACTGAATAAATGTGACTTATTATTGCCAGGACACATGCACAGAGAGAACATACACGAATTCCAAGTCGACTTGCTTTCGGCTGCTACACACAAGGAAATATAATTAATTTAATTTATTTATACATCTAATGCCGGCCTGTCTCTGTGCGAAGGAACCGTTGGTTGTGCCGCCGACATGTCAAGTGAACATTTTCCATAATGGAGATTTTGCAAAGTGCCCAACTCCTCTGCTGGTACGAAGCATGTAGCTGTGTGTGTATCTGCAGCATTCCGAACCCGATCCTTATAAGCTTCCTCGGTCAGCTGAAAAGGCCACTGCACAGCTGCCATTACTCGGAACCCATAGTTTAAACTACAACAACCCACCGAGGCTGAAGGGAACGTCCTTCCAATTCTAGAGTATGTAATGTACCTTCTCTCATGGCACACGTCAATATATTAAGAGCCATAAACTAGCGTCAAACTTCCATTCGTCCCCCCTTCCCGTTTTCTACCATCAATCGTTCGCTTGATGTTAACATGTTGAGTGTAACCAAATTTTCCTGCTTCTTTCTTTCGGCTTTGCCCAAAGCTCGGCCCAGAAGAGTGAGAGTTTATGCGATTTGTTCCACCCATGCTTCGGTCCCACAATACGATCTGTACATTCCTCCTGGTCTAAAAGCTTGGCAACTTTATAACGCTCAAAATGCGCCAGAGTGCGGGTGGTGTGCGGTGAGAGAAGCTTTCAGGGTGAAACATGCATGCATGCAAGCATGGATGAAGTCATGTGCAGTTGAGCGTATGCAAAGTCCTACCCTTGCCAGAAGTCTATAGGAGAAACACGAATGGCAAAGCATGCGACAAAACTAAGCTCATGTATCGATGTCTTTAGCAAGTGTGCCAAACCTCCGACCGCCCGCCTACTATGCTCCATTCGCCATAGTGCTACTGCTACTGCCAGCACTGGCTGGGAAGAAAGTGCAGGTAGCGGCTAAATACCCATTTGTGTTGGTGTTAATTCCTTAATAAACCATATTATGCAACGAGCGCACTGGCAGCAGTAGACTCCCAATGAAGGTGGCTTTCTTGTTACTCCCTCCCTCCCCAACAAACCGACGACGACGCGACAACGAGGGACGTTGTAGATGGGAAAAGAAATTCTCCTTGAAGAATTAACCGAGTTTCTCCAGCAGCTGCGGTGGAGGTCGGTCGTCGGTTGTGGACGAGGGGGTGTGGTGGTTGAGACTGGGGCGATTGAATGCTTGCTCTGGTGGTCGGTGTGGAGAAATTGGAGGTGGTTTGCCCAGCGTGTGCTGCTAGTTGGGATTGTAGGGTGACTCTTGCTGCGGTTTTGAGGGGATTACAAGTTACGGGGTATTTGTTTGTAAAACATTCTACTACGAGAATCATAGTTACAAGTAAATTTTGCGGTTTTTGAGCTGGATTGAAAAATGGGATCAGCATTTTTTTTCTGTGTTAATAACCAATTCTAAACAAATTGTCACCCTAGCGAGGCGGTACTTTCATAAGCGCAATCTAAGCTTGACAATCCAACGCCTGCTGTGATGGAGGAGAATTTGTGATTGTTGCCAGTTGGTAATGTATACACCGTTGATGGTCAAATTGTAATCCAAAAGGTCAATTTATTTATGATGGAATCCGAAAAATTGGAAATCAAGAAACAGAAAAAATCAAGAATTCATTGATTGAGTGTTTAAAGATGAAATAAATCTGAAATCGAACAGATCTGAACTTCTTAAAAATAATTTATTTTAAAAAATGTTGTTCAAAAATGTTGATTTTTTTCTCGAATTCCGCAATTTTCTATTTGGCCAAAAGTTTACCAGAAAATAGTTCGAGCTATTCTAGCACATGAGTTAATTAAATCCTTTATTTTTCGATTTTATACATTTAATACAGTCTTTTAAATGCATATGCAATTTATTTTGATACCCCTAGAATTCAGGGAATAAAATATATGGTGGCCAATCTTTGACATCTGAAAAATTAAAAACTTCCGTAATCCTGAATCTTTTAATTTATAATTTATTTTATTTAGGATTTATTGGGTGGATCCAAAACTGATTGCCTAAGGACTGCAAAGTCAGAATTCTGCAATTTTTGAGCTTCAGAACTCCAAGAAAGTGAATTTAAAAAAGAATGCGGCTATCATAGCATCTATGAATGAATAAACACAAAAAAAATTGGATTGATTCAATAATCAAACCATTCAAACTGAGGTTCGTTCAGCAAAAAGACAAATTTCGAAAAATGATCCAGAATCCAGTAATGAGTTGATTTAGACGCAAAGGCTACGATCGGTAACCGTCGCGACATCTGAAGATATGTCAAATTACAGCACAATTGCAATGTTTACTCTACACATTCTATTGTTGTGTTCATAAAATCCCGGCTTATTGAAATTCTACATTTCTTGTCACCTAACTAGTTTTTTTTCTCAGAAGAAATTGTATCCAGTCGTCAGTTTTCTGAGATTGTCAGTAATGTTTCTTGTTGTTCTTCTATTAACTCTCACTTCTTTAGTATATACGTAAAGGTTTGCTCCGTAGGCTAAATTGAGCTCATCATAGAATATACTAGGGTATTGAAGACTGAATGATTATTATTTAAAAATATCATATTGATTTTGGCTCACTGAACAAGAAAATTATTGCCTATTTTTATTATTCATTGAAGGTTTGTTTATTACGTTTGGTGTTCTTCTACTTTTTTTACTAAATCATAACGAATTGTCATTTTTTCATCAATTATAGCTTGTTATAGGTTTAAATTCATTCGTCGAAACCCGTTTTGCTAAATAGGTCGTGTTGCCGAAGTTTATTTTAATTAAATGATTGTGTACTAAATGGGATTTAAATGGGTAAAGATTAGAGTGACAGGAAAAAAATGACCCCTATCGGCGCACCTCTGAGCCGATTCCTAGTCCCACCAGGAGTGCTTGCACCAAATTTGAAGCAAATTGGACAAGTCTAACTACCGGACCAACGTGGCTGAAGTTTGTATGGGAATTTTCAACAATTTACATGGAGAAAACCCACCAGCTCGCATTTTCGCCGCTAGGTGGCACTGTATACATTGTATTATCACAGTAAGTGAAAATAAGAAAGATAATTTAATTGTCTACAACCTTGTCGAAGCCTGCTAGTCAATGCGGCTTTGTTAAAAGAAGTTATTAAACATTTAACGAAGTGATGTCTGAGTCAGTTTTGCATGGGGCCTAGCAGTGCATGGTTGTGTATCAGTACTCGAGTCACACGAACTAAACATTTTTTTGCAATAATCGTTAGGTTTAGCTCAATGGTATGTTTACAAGAATTATAGTAAATAATACGAGTCATGCTTTGGTTAGAAAATTTTAGTTCCTACTGTTACCGCATAGAGGGCGCCAACACTAACTTTTCAACGGAGAGAGATAGAAATTTGGTGTTTTCTACAAAGTTATAGAACTGGTATTTTTCAGTATTTCATCCGAACATCTTGATACTCTATCTCTCTTCTATGAAAAGTTAGTGGTGGCGCCCTCTATGCGGTAACAGTAGGAACTAAAATTTTCTAACCAAAACATAGCCCGTATTATTTAATACAATTATTGTGAACATACTATTCAGCTAAATCTAACCATTATTTCACAAAAATGTATAGTTCGCGGGACTCGAATACTGATACACAACCATGCACTGCTAGGCCCCATGCAAAACTGACTCAGACATCACTTCGTTGAAAGTTTAATAACTTCTTTTAACAAAGCCGGATTTACTAGCAGTCTTCGACAAAGTTGTAGACAACTAAATTATCTTTCTTATTTTCACTTATAGTGATAATACGATGCATACAGTGCCACATAGTGGCGAAAATACGAACTAGGGAGTTTTCTCCATGTAAATTGTTGAAAAATTCCATACAAACTTCAGACACGTTGGTCCGGTAGTAAGATTTGTCCGATTTGCTTCAAATTTGGTGCAAGTACTCCTGGTGGGACTAGGAATCGACTCAGGGGTGGGCTGAGTGAGTTTTCAAAAATTCATAATTTTTCTGGGCAGTCTAGTAAAGATATTATTAAGTAATTTGCCTTTAAAATGTCACCCCTTCAAAAAGATAAAATATGGAATCAATATTCATGTTTAGACGAATATTAAATATTGGTAATGAAAGAAAAAATAATAATAAATTTGAAAATTAAGAAGTGTTCAAATGAACAAAGAATCCCAATGCAGAGAGAATTTAAAACGCGCCGCAGAGGAGTAACTAGAACAAATTCTTGGCCAATAACCAAAATTTTTTTTTTCGATTTTTTATTTAGTTAATTTTTTTAGATACCTAAAAGCATACTGCATACTGTGGCAAAATAAAGAGTATGCCAAAAATTGCTAATGAATTTTTGCACGGATCCAAAATGGTGATATTTTAAGGGTTTTTAATCATTTTTTATTATATATCCAGCAAAATCGCTTTCAAATGATGATGACTGTATTAAATAAGACAATATTATAACAAACGTAATTGAACACAAATATTTGTATAACCTCAGCTTAAAATAACCGAAAATAGTAATGTTGCTATGTATTGGACCAGCTTTAAAAACACCTTTTTCAAACCATTTATTCCAAATTTGAATGATAAAAAAATTACATTATACGGCAAGATCCGGCAAAGTTGCTGAAACAACATTACAAAACAAGATTCCGGCTATCCAAAAAACATACAATATCTTCCGATCTTTTCTGATCCTCAAATTCCAAACGATTTGAAAATATTAATAGTCCCAAAAACCAGTTATTTTCTATTTTTAGTTCATATTAAGGCATAATAATAGCAATAGCCGCAATAAATAGTTTTGGCCAGGATTCGACCCCAGTTACTCCTCGCTTGCGAATATTAAAAAAATTTAAGTTAAAAAATTGGCCACAGGAGAAAAGACTGTTTATTACAGCCGTGAGCTTTTTGTTGAGCCACGACCCGATTTAAAAGCAGCTGAATATCAAAATTTTACGCCTTATTCACTTTGGAAATCAAATAGAAAATGACTAAATATGTCGCCAATATCGTTTTAAATCATCTCTTTTTTCGGCTAGTTTTCGAAATAGCTGTTATTTGACCCAACTAACGGAACGACTTCACTAGTTGGGCGAAAACGCCATGTTTAATACATAGTAATGAATATGCACGATTCACCTTTTGTGTATATAAACAGTATGGAACCAATATTAATAGTTTAAAGAACTGCTCATGTTTAAAAGAAGGAAAAAAAATCATAGGCCATTTGTAATTGGAGTGAATTAAAATTTTGTGATGATCGCTTTTTCTCGTTTGCATCACTGAACCACAATTCATCACATTGAGGTTGCATTTCTTGGAAATTTTCTGCCATATTACATATTATTCACCTCTTTTTTAGAGTTACAAAAATTTCCAACCCTATGTGGGAGGATGGAACTGGTAAGCTTTGTACGAACGATACTATATTCGCCAGCTCTTTATAACTGGAAGATACATTTCGGAAAGTTTGAGAGTTGATACTTCAAATGTAAACAAAAGTCACATTTAAAGGGGTCATAAGTGTGTATTAATGACAACATATGTGCGACCGACAATAAGTTGCAAGGACAGAACATGCTTCGTAAAATCCGCTTTAAATATATTAGAATGTAAAAATCAGCTGTACACTTCAAGTGTAAAAATCGAAATGAGATCCTTCAGCATAAGAAACGATTGAAAAGTTTTCACGCGAACGCAATTTTGAATAGACGATTTCATATAAAAAGGAGGCCTCAACTATTTCTATTGCTAATATCTCCGGAGAGATCCTTCAGTAAAGATTAAAAAGTTGTCACGCGAAAGAGTCAGCAAGAATAACCCTCCAGTATTAAAAGCGGTTAAAATGAACAAATCGTTCGTTCGAAAATCCGTGTAACATTTCATTCAAAATTAAAAATGGGACAAAGGAAAAGTACTTTGTAATAACCGGATATATTTTTTTACGGTTTTAATACTGAAGGTTTTTTTTAAAAGACTCTTACATCGAATAATTCCTGAAATTTTCATGCCATTGTGTGAATCATTACCCTCGATTTATGACGAAAAAACGAACTTTCCAACATAATTTCCAGCATCAGAACTACTGGGTAAATCTCAAAAGTTTGGAAAAAATGTTGCGCCGTTGACCAAAAAATCTGCGAGTAATGTTAGAGACATAATCCAAGTGAAGTAGAACACATTTTAGCTTGTTAATTCGAATGCAGCAATTGTTTTTACCTCTACTTTTGGCAACAACATACTTGATTGCTCCGATCTCGCTCTCTCGACTGCAGGCCAATACGAAAAACCGAAAGTTTTTGTTTATCAAGCTGCCGCGGCGCTGCCAGCAGATTACCAGCAAGGACAACTGCGAATTTATTATCAGAACGTGAGAGAATTTCGGACAAAAATTGACGAGCTGTTCATCGCTGTTGCAGATGTCAATCGAGATATTGTTCTGGCCGAGACATGGCGAAACGCTCAAATCAATTCGCTTCAGCTATTTGGCTGCAAGGTACATGGTTTACCGCAATGATCGTGATCCGATAAATGCAGGAAAAAAACGGGGTGGTGGTGTACTCATCGCCGTCTCTAATCGACTCTCGTTTAAACGTGATATTAGCCTCGGACTCAAACAGTTTTGGGTACATATCCGTTATAACCACACAAATATGTGCTTAGGTGCAACGTATTTTCCCCCTGAATTCGTCGATGATGTAGATATTATCCAGAAGCATCCAGATGAACTCAATTGAAGCTAACACGGTGCATTTACTATTTGGAGACTATAACCAAGCTAGGCTTCTTTGGAAGAGCACCGATGCCGGCCATGCTTTCTCAGATCCTTCTTACTCAAGTTTAGTTTTTTATAGTTTTTTTTGAGTAATTTAGTAACAGTGCAAAATCCGAATACAGCATATCAATAGACAATGATGCTGATAGTAACAAGTCATGCTTGAATGACACGCCAGGGCACGGAAGGGATGCGTACTGAACAAAAGCAGCGGGTATGGTCGTTTGTAGGAGTATGAATTCGATTAAACTGTACGGGTATTTGCGCACGATTCAAAATGTTCGAAATCTTTGGGTATTAGGCTACCAGGAAGTTCATTAAGAACCTCAATAAATTTACATCTTTTTGTATAGAAATCTAGGAGATTGATCCAATAAATGGAAATGAGACATTTACCTCTTGCGACGTGGAAGCAGAAAGTTAGAGAATTCTTGGTTTCACCCGATCAGAATGAAATAACAAGATTATAACCGAACGCAATTTTAGTGACATATTGTGTTATAAAGTAGGTCTCGTTAGTAGTTAAAATAACAGAAATTTATAACAAGTAACAATTCGAGATATAGTTTTGAAATATTTCTGTTATGTGTTTCTGATCGGGCAGCCACTGTATACGCTATGGCGTCTAAGCTGGGTTTATTCGTAGACTGAAGATAGTGATATCAACCATTTAGTAGACTTCACTTACTCGATGTGCACAGGGTATGTGTAAAATTGATTTTTCTAAATGTTTCATTATATTGTATTCAAACTATTCTACTAATACTGATTTGTCGAATTGAAACCGCAAATTCCTCGACTTTAAAGTTCATACAATGATTTCATCCTAATTTTCTTCTTAAGTGGAAAGATAACATTAAGCTGTAGAGGTCATAATTTCGCTCTATTTCACATTAGCAATAAAAATTTATATGCTTGTGGGACTTCACTCGTGATCATTTCTTATCTGACGATCAGGTCAGTCTGCCATGATACTGATGAGACGAACTCGTAACTCTTACTAATGTGAGGAATTGCGCCCTTCATACACGCAGTAGGTGGGACCATAAGGGAAACGATTTCAACAGGGAGAGTGGGAATGCCAGCTTCCTTTTGTTAACATTTCGCGGGCAAATGACAGTCTCTTCTCCTCATCTATTGGGAACATTCTACTACTGTTGGAAAAGGGTATTATAAATATAAAATGGAGGACTCGAAGTTCGTGTAGTGCATTATTTCAGAATATTGGAGGATACGAGTACTGAATTAACCCAGGGGATGAACTAGAGTGAATATTGGGTTAGGCAAAGTTGAAATATATAAATAGTAAACTTCTATTTTTTGATTTGGCCTGACCAATTTTTGCTACATTTATGTTAGAAACTGTGAATTGAGGTTTAAAGAATGTATGTTTTCTCCATTTTATGGCATATTTTCTTTGTGATTATCTTTTGCTCCCTGAAACATTGCATTCAAACTTCTGTAACTTAGTCTTTGCAGTATAACACTGTCCATACAGATTGTCCCAGAAAGTATGAACGCACTAAATTTTCAGTGAAAAAATATACAAGTATTGGTAATCTTATTATTAATCCCAATATTGGAATAGCACAACAGGTTGGTGTTCTAATTATTTGTTATCTAGCCATTGTATGCTAGCTGGATCATCTTTTTGTTCACGTTTTTCATTAGATCCAGAGAAGACTTCTTGACGACGCTTTTTCCAATCTTTGTCAATCTGTTAAATTGTCCAAATCCTTCAATTGCTCCAAGTGGTGGGGAATTAGAAGGATTTATGTTTTTTTGGTATGGTATTATTTCTACCATGGATTTCGCGCGATGACAAGAAGCCAGATCTGGCCGGAAGAGAATAGAATTCTTGTGGCTTCGAATCAGGGGTCCGTTTTTTGAACATTGTATATTTCCCTGTTCATCGAAGCAGTTGTAATAAAGGGCTGCAAAATTTTACCGTAGCCACAAATAGCTTGCCAGTCGCTAGCTTTTTTACCAAATTTTTCGACTTGAATTAAAGTCTTAGACTGGTTCAATAGCTGTCCTTCTCGCACACTATAATATTGTGGCCCTGGATTTGTAGTCACGTAGGTTTCGTGGGGCATGATTCTACAGTTTGAATTCAAAAAATGATCGTATCGTACAGCTTTCTCACTCTGGGACTGATCGATTCTTTTTGCTTCGGACTGCGTTTCAGCTGCTTCTGCTTTTTATAAGTTCGAAGGCTCAAATGTTCTTTAGTACGATGAATATTTGACATAGAAGAGTTAATGCATAGAAGTGATATGCCAATTGTCTTGATATCCGGTGATGATATCACTTGATATAGCATAGAATTGAAGGTCTTCCCATATCATTTTATTATGTTTTCTTGGTACCTAGTATCGTAATCAAGGTAAATTATCATACGCAGCAATGGAAATAAGGATAACAACATTGAACGCAATTTTTGGATGTCATTTCGAAGATTCGTGGATCGTCACGAGTATTGACATCAGTAGTCGATTCTCACGAACTGGTTTTTTGTGTAGTTCAACTGAGTTAGGGTCGATTTTTCTACCCTCGCTTTATTTTTAAACCTGGTTCACCAGTACGTTTACACCTGGCTTAAGCGCTAAGCGAGGGTGAAGAAATCGGCCCTTAGTGCTTTCAAGCTTTCCTGAGGTTTCAAATTAACAAACAGTCGAAAATCAATACGTGTATGCCAAAAAAAGACCTCTAATGCCCGGAACCAAACATTTTGTTTCGAATCTGGCGACGTCAACCACCTTTTTGTCCTAGAAATAAAACTCAAGGACTTTTACCGAAGGATGAAGCAACTGATGGAATATGGAATCGTTGTCTCGAGGAGGATATCATTGTTAGTATTGCGTTTATCTATTATATTCTTTTAATTATATTGAAAACATGACAGTATCAAAAATGAAATGATTACATATTTGCTACTGCTTTGCATACTCAACACCAAATATTTATCCATCCGTCACAATATTTTGAATATAGAGTGGTTAAATTTGGATACTCTCTCGTTAAATTTAACCACTCTAAAGTGATTAATTGTCGAACTGTTAAATTTTAAGTAAAAGTTAAAACTTTTCACCAAATGGTTCACAGTCGAAAAGGCTGGAAGAATCAGTCAGATTGTCTGTCGACTTTAGTATCAGGACAATTACAGATAAATCTAGAAGGATTGGCAACCGTATCAGCACGAACATTGTGAAACTGGTCATGGCTACCTCGATCAAAGCGACTAGCGCATTCCAATCGTCTCCGTTCCGTCAAAGCTAGCATATAGCCAATTTCGTAACAGTGAACTGTACCGGTTACGATACACTTGACAAACTATCGCATAGATCGTACCACTTTCAAGATCACCCTAATCTAATGGATTATTATGCATTTGAAGTGTGTACACATACCGCATGTAAGCGAGAAACGCTTAGTCGCAATTACGGGGCAAAACTTTTGCGGGGGGTAACATTTGCTAACGATCAGCAACGCTATATAGTGAGTTGTTGTTACTGACGACGACGACGACGCCGACGGTAAATGCAACGCGACCGACCCAACCATGGGCTACTATGGTAAGTAAGATGGCGATGGGGAAAAAGACGAAACAACTTTTCCTGCAGTTTACCATGCTAAGTTACAATAATTTTTTTTTTCGGTTCCAGAGGGCTTGGCTGCCTTGGTGTGTTGGTTTTAAAGTGGGGATGTTTGGTTGGGTTGATGAAATTCTCTCCGAGTGAGGGTTGTATTAAAAGCTTTTAAATTAGTTTATTCTGAACTGGGAAAGTTAATTAAAGAAGGAAAGTTGAGCGGGCTGCTGGTGGTTTTCTGAGGGAGTGGGGAAATTTGTTCGGATCTGAGTGAGATGGCTTCCCGATCGAATTCGTTCAAGTGCGAAGTGCGCAGTGATAATTAAATGCTAGTTGTGAAACTGTTTCGTGCGGGGTAGGTGCTCATATATGGTTGCATCTTTTCATAATCGAACAATTGTGAGATGTCAAAGCAAGTTTAGCTCTTGATTCGCGTATAGGATGGTACAGGATTCATTAGTGAAATGGTGTTCACCACAGGCGAAAAAGCTAACGGCGTAATATTTAGACTTTCCTTTTTCTAAAAAATGAGTGAAGGAAAATTTTTATAAATATTACAATCTCAGTTGGGATTTTTACCGTATAAACAAAGCAGGCTAGTGTATTCACATAAAATCATACATGCTTATTGCATCAAAAATGAGAATCTATACAACTTTTTAGAAACAATATTAAGGGTGCTACGTTCATCAAGTTCTGTCTTGGAACTTTAAACATTTTTCATGCCGATCAAATGGGTAAAAAATGGTTTTGAAGCGCAATATATTTTGTAAATTTGATCAAAACGAACGCTGTTCTTTTTAAGTTAAGGGCTAAATGTTCAACAGAACCAACGGTGCCGCTTTCCGGCAATAAACGGATCCTGTTCGTTCCTCCGCCGGATTTGGAATTTGGACTCCCGAATTTTCGAAAGTGGAGCTATAAATAATAATCCCTATATGTACACGAGTTTTGCATTATGCCCGTATCGTTATGCCTCTTGCCCCTGCCAGCTTCGGTCCCGTAAAAGTAAGTCTAGACCCTGAAGCGAAAGAAAGAAAGAAATAACATTAATGCAAATTCGACAGAATGGGTGGGTTTCTGCGCGTGAATCCCTGTTTAACGATCGACTGTAATGTCTTCGAGGCAGATTTACAATATACGGACAGTAATAGGGGATAAAGAGACGATTGGAAATGAAAGAGATCGTTTATCATTTGCTGTTTGTGAGGAGGGGTCATATGCATACAAGACCAATGTTTCTAATCTAATATTTGGAGAAAGTCTTAGGCACATTCTTTCAAGCACGGACCATTTGCCGAACGGAGGGGTGTCGTTCGCTTAGTAAAAGGTCAGTCGTACACGTCATTTGATATAATCAATCATCAAGTGTGTTGATTATTGGAACGTTCGTAACACAACTGTAATAGGGAGAAATTTATTCATTTAGCAAAATTACAACTCAAATTCCTCGGCGAATATTCAGCACTAAAAACATAGACTAGAGCCATATACAAAATCGAAACACCAGTTTTAATATTATTGTATAATTTTGGAACTTTTCTCAACTCTTATCCCTTCGGGAAGCAACATCTCAATCATCCTATACCAACTGTTTCTGCACATCAAGCTAAACATTTTATTAAACAATAAAGAAATAACATAACCCGCTTCAAACTAGCAGCGAGCAGTATATTTTAGGGGGGTGACTGACAACCCTTCCGAGAACAGCAAATTATGGAGAAGCGTTAAGGTTTGCAACCCTTTTCAGCGCAACAGACGGCTTTCCCTTTCGAGAACATACTGGTAGCACCTCTCCACACATGCTAATAAAGAATCCCTCAACAGGTTTTTTCCCTGTCCGAAAAAAAGAACATATGAAAACCGAGCGATAATTTGGGGGGAGGGGGAGGAAAATCTTAAATGTTTAACTTTTACTTTTAGTCTATTGATGCACTACTTGAAATAGCGAAAACAAACTCTCGATCTTCGAAATCAAATTGCCGACAGCGTTCAGTGTACGAAAATGAAATTCCGCACAAAAAAAAAATTAACCCAGCCTGCTGAGAGAAAGCTGATTATGAAAAATGATTACCTGTACCCTTTGTGCTGAATTTCGAACGAGGGAGGTGGCAAAGCACACACACACACATCGAAGAAGGGTTATGTTTTAATTTCTTCCTGGCTCAAGTTAACATCGAGAGGGGTGATGATATCGCACTCTCCATGTCTAGTCCTCATTGTTTCAGATAAGCGTTTTGGAGTGGAAGAAACAGCGATTGAGAGGGACCTGAAAATGCCATCATCTCTCATCCCAACGGAGCGATAACAGTTCCACGTTGCACGGGGAAACTGTTTAAACTGTTTGCCGAGTACATTGCAAGAAATTATGTTTAATATTTGTTTTATGATCACTTTCTTTCGACCCCGTTTTTCATAGTTTTTTTTCGCCCTCCGTTGACTTTCTTGCGCTATTAAAAGCTGAGCAAGCTGAGGAACCATTGGTTGTATGACTCCATGGCACTGATTATGGCGGAAAAAATACCAGCAACGAACTACCTCGCTCTAGTGCGCCCGCGGCAGTGTAATCATCATTAAGCTGGAATTGTCTTTTCGTAAAAGTTAAATTCTTAAATCGTGACGAAAGCACACGGTAAGGGTACCTTTCCCGAAATTTAGTCTCTATTCGGTTATCAATTATTTCGATCAAATTCGACGAGGGGAAAACCTTTACGCTTACACAAACGACGTCTGTAGTTTTTGTTCCCTCTTTTCATTTTAATATGAATTTTAGCGCTTACCAAAACCACCATCGCGATCATCATCATCATCATCATCATTTGGGTACCTACCGTTGTTCTACCGACTTGTTGACTGTTAGGATTCCCCTCATGCAACAGTCTAGAAGGAGGGCGGCATTGCTAAATAATGCATTTTCAGCCATGCGGCGGAATCTCTGAGCACATGCGTTCGGGGCGCCAAAACTAGGTCACTGTCATCATCGCAGTAGCCATGGCATTGGTTGGGATATAAGTTCTCTATACGATTATCACTGTGGTGCTATTTGGGTGAAAATTCAAGGAATGCTGCGATGAGTCAAAAGCTGGTGGCTGCCACCGTAATTTTGTTTCATTTATTTCAATGGTTGGACATGATGTAAAAAGCCGATCAAATAAATCAGGGTGAGAGTTGAATCGTGAAAATTTGATATGACCATTTTCATTGAAATCATCCTTAGTTCTCCATACAAACGTTGATTTAAAACTGTGAAGCTCCGTTCCAATTTGTTGCACAAATTTCTTCACCGCAGGTTGTTGGGGACTCTAAACTTTGGGTAATTTTTGGTTTTGTGTTGAAGCGCAAAGCAGTGTTGACTGATGTTATATATTCTATTAGGCACTGATAATATAAATTCGTAAATATTATGAAATTGATCATGAAATACACGAATTCATTCGTCGTTTCCTGCAACGAAGTATTTTCGTGCATTGTAAATAGTAGGTTTCGTTCATTTCATGAACAAGAATGGCTGCTTGGTGAACGAAAGCTTTCGTAAATTTTACATATTTGGTATACACTGCACGAATGTTATTGTAGATATCGACATTATTGTTCGTGAATGAAACGAAATGTTTTGTTTATTTTAATAAACGTTTGTGTATATTACGAACGATTTCGTTGGTCACACGAATTCATTTCGTTCGTCATAGAAAAGTTTTCGTATCTATTAGCATTTTATATTTTTCATTCGATCTTTTGGGATCGATATTTGACAACACCGATTTTTTTTATTTAAAAAACCGATCTGGTAAAATCGATTTTATTGTGGTATGAAGAAATGGCTGCTTGATGTACGAAAGTTTTCGTAAATTTTATATATTTAGTACACTAGTACACTAGTTGCACGAATGTTATTGTTGAAAAGGGTAATATTTTTCCGGAATGAAACGAAATGTTTCGTTTATTTTAATAAACGGTTGTGTATATTACGAACGATTTTGTTGGTCGCACGAATTCATTTCGTTCATCTTAGAAGAGTTTTCGTATTTAATAGCATATTATATTTACATTGCTCCAGCAGAGAAAAACTCAAACTTCTGCATACAAAACCAACGAGCAGTTCGCGATGGCTCAACTGGATCCGTACTGCTCCGGATTATGGATCAACTGGAAGCGAAAGAGGTCCAGGAAATCTTCCCGAAACCGGAGGACACGGATACGGTTATACAGTAAATAGTCAGACCGAGATCGTCGTGATGATCAACAATCATTGACCCATATTCTACCTCTCTTTTGACGTTGAAGGTTTGACGAATGATGTTCGTAAATATTACGAATACTTTCGTATATAGCAGTGAACAATTCGTTTGCCTAATGAAACCGTTTCGTAATAAGCCAACGAAAGTCGTTTCGTGGTTTTCACGAAAAACTCGTAAGAAAAAATATAAGAGTTTCAATTGAACAACGAATGATTCATCATATGTACGAAAAATTCGTATATTTCATGAAAATTGTCTGTACGAATCTAATTCGCAGCGATTTACGAATATATTCTATCAGTGGGGTAACGTACAATACATTAATATGCCACCAGGAGAATTTGAATCCAATCCAGTCGAGGATTTTAAGTAATCTCCCGTCTAGTTTATTAGATACTCAGTACGATTTTGTTATTTTTTTTTAGAAAATAAATATTAGCACTAAACAAAAATTTTAACTGTGGACCGAGAAGTATGCAACTCTGCGGTCCAGAATTGAAATTTTTATATAGTAATAAAGCGGAAACCTTATCTGGATTTAAATGTCGAAATCAGAATGGAATTTGCTAAGTGAATGACACTTGAATGGGGTTAAAAGAAATAACATCATGGAAATCGGAAACAGCTTGAGTACGTTCCGGCTCATTTCCACGCGTTTTGGCTGCTTCAGTTGATTCCTTGTTTTTTAGACTTCCTTTCTCGTTTCCTTATGAATACTGGCACTACTATTGACTAAAGAGACTAGAACTAGAAAGAGACTAGAAAAACAAAGAGATGCCATGTTTCGTTTGGAATTCTAATTTAACTGTCAGTGTCATTCCAAACGAACAAAAGAGTTGTCAATCGTAAATGTTTAGCATTAGGTGGCATTGTTTTTAAGGAAGTATTGATATCCAATTCATTGAAATTACTAAATATTTTAATGATAAAAGTGATATATTCAAACCAAAATTGTTACAATACCATCGTGTTTAGAAAGAGAAAATGGCTTGATTTGATGGGAGGACGAAATTCAGCATGAGGGTAACGAATAGCAAATGATGCAAACTTTATAAATAAAAGTCGTTCCGTTATTGGTCTGAATCTGCAAAACAAAGCAAAGCTCTTTTGTTTTCAGCAAACTGACAAGGCAGGAACATATGTACAAGACCTCAACCACGTCCCTTTTTGGTGTGAATCGAAAAAATCGCAATTTATCTTGGCCTAATATGGTTTTGCTGCTGCAAAATACCATTCCTGCGGATATAACTATGTTTTGGCTGGTCGAGAAACTCAGCAGACAAGTCTTTATATTTGCTAGAAGAAACAAACGGAATAATTACAAACAAGTTTTGTGAGGCTTGCACATTTGCAGTGTTGCTTGTGACCCGTAACTAGGTTGCTAGTTGAATTGTTTTCACTGAATTAAGATGGCGTCTCTTTGTTATTCTAGTCTCTTTACTATTGACCAGCTGTTTGTTTGCAGTCTTCACACAGTTGAGCTATAGTCGCATTGTAAACTCCATTTGCTTCTGGAGAAGATCCATTGGCTTGTCACCTATGACTAGGCCCGTGCACAAGGGGTGGGTTTGAATTACATTAAAAAAAATTATTGTCTTTCTGTTCAGAGATAAAAAAGTATACAGCGAGTCGTTTTGACACATAAAATGTCATTTAAGTTCGATCACTCTAGAAAATAGTCGTTGGAGAAACCAAGCAAGAAAACTGGCGAGGGTGGCTGGAAAGGGATGTAAATCAAATTGGTCGGCTTCTCTGGATCTGTTCACGTTTCGACAAGTTTCGATATTGGCAACAATTGTGAGTAGACCAGTTACACAGAAAAGTTCGGTCAGCGGATAGTAAGAAGGAAAAACATGAAGTCGGGGAAAATCAGGATATATAGTTTGGAGAAATTATACCACCGATGATCTCACCGTTGGACTTGCTGACATCAGAATGGCTCACGAAATGGGCATCAGTATCGGGAGAAATACCGCATCCGAAGAACTCTCAGCACCAGCTAGCAGATAAATAAGAACGTGTAGCGTCAAGAAGGATAAGAAACCCTGCGAAGATGTTTGTAAAAAGATGTGAATCATTATGTTCGACAACTCCCGATCGGTTTGTATCTCAATTTGCAGCAGACCTGAGTAGGTCAGATATACCACGAAGGTTGGACAGCAAGCAAGAAAAAGCAGTAATGGAAAGAAACACGAACGGTTACCACAGAATAAAAAAGAGCAAGAGTGCAGTCTCTGCTGAAGTAGTTCCTAACAATTGCCCCGGATGGATGAGGACTGAGAGATACAAGAGCTTTAGGTTTAAGGTGGCCTCCATTGGTATCCTTCCGTAGTGCCTGCTTCATAATTACCCATTATTTTTCAAAGGGCCTTAGTTCCGGTGCGTTGCGGGAGGGATTCCGGTCAGTAGGGCTTGTTGTTTTAATAGAGACAGCAGACAAACCTTGACGTAGATCTCCCCGTTTACAGTCCAAGTAGTCACGAACGGCGCACTCCATTTGTCACATGGAATCGATTGGAACACAAGACTTGGCCCTTCAGGCCTCAGCAAAAACCTTCTAAGCTTGAGGGTTTCTATGCCTTTCTTTTCTGAGAGACGTGAAAAAATCAAAACCCTCCCCTTGACAATTTTATCCGCACAGGGCTGCCCACGAGTAGAAGGTATACAAAATCATTAATTAACAATTCGCGTTATTAAGCATGCAATAAATTTGGCCATTTTGGTGTATGTTCCAATTTCTTCACCAAGTGTGCATTGGACAGCTTAACCCTTCACTAAGGGCGCTACGCTATGAAATTGTAGCGATATCATCTTAGAGCTTCCGGGAGTCACCATAGTGATAATTAGGTGAATTCCTGTGTAGACCTGTAGTAGACCCATCCTGTGATTGATATGACATTGTTAGAAAAACAAACTGCGACCTTTTTCAAATTTGAAATCCCATTTATCCCGGTATTTCAAGTACCCATTTCTGGTTCCCTCGAATAGAATCTCTCCTTGAATTATGACAAATCCTGCTCAGCAATCAGACGGAATCATGTTCCTAATTCTGGTGGTAGCTTGCTCAGGATTCTGTAATCCTACTCGGGGTTTTGGTAAAGTTGTACCGAGTATTGTTATTTAAAAATTTGTTCAGGATTATGTCGTAAATTCTGCTCAGAATTGTGTCATAATCCTTCACAAAATTGGGATGTAATACTGCTATTTTGAGGTTATCCAACTTCATCCAAATCCAAATAATCAGAATTCTGAGCATGATTTCATTGGAATCGCGAATAACGTCAATATTCTGAGAAGTGCTCAATTGCACTGTTTAGGAAGGTAGTGTCAGAAACAGATTGCGTCAAAATACTGGAGAAGATCCCTTCAGAAGTCTGAGCCGGATTTTCTTTTGAATATTTAGAAGGATTTCATTATAACCATGAACATAATTTCATCAGAATCTTGTGAAAATCATAATAATAACCTTAATAACGCTTCCACCGAAAATGTAAGAAGATTTCCTTCGGCATTCTGAGCAGTATACTATTCGCATTCTAAAAATGTGTGCATGAGAACCCTGAGAAGAATTCCACAAGAATTTTGACGTGTTTTTCAACGGAATCCAGAGAAGAATTTATCCAAATGTTGAGTAGGATAATGTAGATAGATTCCATGAGAATGCTAATAAGGATTCCATCCGGTTGAATAATCTTTTGGAGGTGAAGTGAGTGGTAGTTTAGAAACCTGCCACTGGCAATTGATTTCATGTACCACTCCGTTTTTACTTTTTGGTTTTCTTGTCTAAGCAATATACGGAAAGGGTACTTTGTTGTCTTGTTAAGTTTCGTGAATCATTTGGATATGTTCATTATAAGTGTTGAATAGAGTTTGTCTACGGGAATAGCTATCAGTAAGTAGTCAACATATTTTTTATGCAAGCTGATTTGCAGTTTAGTAGTCTAGTCACTGTGTCTAGCAGAGTTTACATGACAAGGTCTGCTATAGCTGGTGAGAGGGAGCTGTTCCATATATTTGTTGATAGAGGTAGTAGCTAAAGTCTATGTCGTTGATTTCTAGAAATAAATCTAGATTTATGTTTGTACTTTGTTTAAACCCATTTCAACGTGTGATGTCATGTATCACCAACGTTTTTGGGATTGACATGAAGAGGGAGGTGACATCCAGTGAGATGAGCACGTATCCTGGTGGTAGTGTTACAGAGTTTATAAAATCGCAAAACGAGAACGAGCCTTTTGTGTTGTACGAGCTGTCGATTGAGCGTTGAATGATTTTGCCCACTAATTTGGACAGGTTATACGCAGAAGCTGTCATACTCGATACAACCGGTCAAAGTGGGAGTCCAGCTTTGTGAGCCTTGCGTTGACCGTATATCCTTGGACAAAGTGCGTTGTGCATCGTTAGTTGTGATGCTGTATGCTTGTCGATTAAGTTCAGATTTAGAAATCATTTCGCGAAGTTGTTGTTAGTTTGTTGAAAGCGAGACGTGGGGTCTCTTGGTATAGGAAGATATGTTGCTTGGTTGCTGAGAAGGTTTAACATTTTCTGTTTGTGGTATTGTGCCGAAATGAGGACTGTTTTGTCTGACCTTTGTCTGACAATGTAACGTGAACATCGGGATTGTTATGGATAAAGGTTTTGGTATCTTTAATTGCCTTGTCGCAGAACTTTGTTAGCTCATCTGTACAGGTGTGGTATTGGTTGTAGTGGATACGATTGAGAGTTGAGTTGGCTATTGTACATCTTTTCGATCTTGTACTGTCGTATCTGGGTTGGTTTTTAATTTGATGTTAAGAAATTATCAGAAATGTTTTAAACCTTTCTTCCTACAGGCACGGGTCTTGTAATTGGAAATGATTAATCCGCAAAATGTAAAGTTGAATAGTTTCATTAGAGTGTCGAAGGAATAATATCAGAATCATGAGCAAGATTTCGTCAAAATACTGAACAGATTTCCGACGGCATTTTGAGCAGGATTCCCATCAGAGCATTTGGCTGGATTTCACCAGAAACATGAACACGGTTCCATCAAGATGAGCAAACCATTATCGTCAAGAGAATTCCATCATTCCTGGTCAGTTTTCCTACATAGTCCAATTAAAGATACCACCGAGGATTGCGAGGATTCCATCGAAGTCCTGAGCAGTACACGTTCTGAATGCCGAGAGACTCCATCACTATCCTGATAAACGGTTTATTCGAATTCAGAGTAGAATTCCACAAGAATGTTGAGAATCATAAAAGGTATCCATTAGAATTTTAGGCAGCATAACGTACAGAGAAGGAATCCTAAAAATGTTATATCTCAGTACCCCAAAGAAATTTTAGCAAAGAGATCTTTTCTTTATAATTTTGTAATACATAGTACTTGCCAACACGTGTCTTAGTTCGCGGGAAAAAGTAGATTTAAATTTCATCTATTCAGGAGACTGTATATCAAGACCAGTATACTGAGAAGACAATTTTTAGGAGCGGTGAACTAGTTAGTGAATTGATGAATAGGGTGTATATCATTAGATTGGAATTAACTTGAAGTAGCATCCAGCCATACATCGATTAAAGATAGGCGATCACACTTTTGCTTTATTATCTCTTGACTCGTCTTTAAATATGCATCTCCCGTAATTTCTATCCCACCCATTCTATTCCTATTGTTCAAGTTTTCACTTTTCGCTGGGTTCTAGGTCTGCATAAAAAAATAATTCTCCTCAAAAAGACCAGCGGATGAAATGGATGTCGAACAAGATTCGTCATCGATGAGAGTCCGATCCTCGTTTGAAAAATCATACGCATTGAACTCGGTCGGGCAATATCCGATTTTCTTTCGGATCATAGATAAGTACTCTAAAGCTTTCGAAAGAAGTTTTCAGCCGTTATAGCTATCTCGAATCTTTGGCCAGATAAACTCAGAGTAGTGATCCCATGTCTAAAGCAAGCAAATGACATTACTGTCGACAAGTTTTGTATGAAGGACTACCGTGTGTACATATCCGTTCACATAGTTGAAATCGACGGTGTAGCTACTTATTCGATTGGTTGCGTTGGCTGCCCCTTTCTCCAGTGAGTGAAGATTTTGAAAGATCGCACAGGACGGGACGAAATTGTGTGTCCCTTCAAACTCGTATCGCGCCTGCGATTGTTTTGACTTATATGTTCCTCGACAAGGTTCGTCTGCGTGTTTGTAACACGCGTCATATTTTGCACGAAATACAATAAAATGATCCCCTTGTGTGCTCCTAAAAAACTATAGGAAAATGAGATTCCTTGTAAGGGACGATCCATAAATGACGTAGCATTTTTTGAGTGATTTTTAACACCTCCCTTCCCCATCGTAGCATTTCGTCACAAACCTCTAAATACCCCCTGGTAATTACGTAGTTTAACGGTAATTCTCCCCCCTTGTCCCCGAAAAATATAAAAAAAAATAAAAAGAGATGTTAGTTATTCCCCTTTAAAAAAGCTACGTAGCATGACATGACCCTCTATCCCCTGTCGTCACACATCATCACAAAATACAATACTCCCCCTCCCCCATATAATGCCACGTCATTTATGGATGATCCCTAAAGGCTATCATTTTTTTGTCTTAAGAGGCTACCGAATGTAACAGGTCGAGGAAGCGATGATATTAAGCTGAAGAAAACAGCTCCTGGTGTTGGAAATTTGGAATAAAACAACGAGCTTACATCGTTTCCAGGAACAATACAAATCCCATGACGCTCAACATTTCTACCAGATATGCATCTTAGTGCAGGACTGGTTGGGTCTTGGTTAGTTACGGAGAACGTTATAAGTTTGGGGCGCTGAGGAGACTTCAATTCTAACGGTACGGCATGCAATTTTCTTCACGATGATATACGATTTAACTATTAAAACTACTATTAAAAGATATAACAAAAAAATGCTCTAATTGGGAATGAAAAAGATTATCCTGTACGTTGCCAGCCAAGTCTATCAAAATAAATAGTTAAGTTCTTGTATAAAATGTGCAACATGATCCAGTCAATTTAAGGAGATCGAAGAAGGAAAACTTGAATAGCTGTGGCAACATTGATAGCAATTGAAAGGTTTCTGATTATGGTTTTCCAGATAAAAGAACTATAAAAAAGTCCTTACAATAGAATCTATTTGATCTGCAGGAATAATACAAGTAATTTTGAAAATCGAAAAGCTCCTTTGAAAATTGAAAGATTAAATAACCTAGATTAGAGTTTTGTATATTTGTATTATACAAAACTCTAATCGAACTTTCGAAATGTCACAATTAGTAAGTGTAAGTATGAAGTGAAAAGTGTGACCAGATATTTTCTTTACTGTGGAATCTCTTTTCTACGATCAAAGAGCAGTCCTTCTCGTTTGTATCAAACTGTAGCCCACAGTAATCAATACGTATGATTGAGAATCAATCATTGCTTATTGCAAATACCTCAAGCATGCATCCATTCAGATTCTTTATACGACTCAATATCGACCCGACACACACATGTTCACATTTTCTCCACTCATCATTTATGATAAATCACCCACTGGCACTTTGATCTTCGCTTTGAGTGTCGCACCGCATAACCTGTAATGCCAACAGGAAAGTAGGGTGCATAATCCTCAAAAGATATAAACACTCGCCAACATAACCCCTTAAATTATGCACTTAAAAATGCTTCGCATTAATTCACTTCGTAAATTATGACCACCGTCGTACTCTAGCACCGTCACATTTAATTTATTTCTGCTATTAAAAAATTCATCAACCTATACACTCGCCGTGACAGTATCCTCCGGTTCCCCGGTGAGCACGCGTGTGAGTGTCAGGAATCTTTCGGAGAAAGAAAAACACGACAACCAAATGTCAGAGTAAAAAAAACATGCCCAAACCACATACTCCGGGAAGTGCTCCACCGAAAACCGATTTTCTTGCACTCAATTTAGAGTCTTCTTCCTCCCAACCGCTCACACATATGACATTAAGTTGCACTTAAGTCACTTAATTTATAACAACACCGAAGCAATGTCAGAAATGCGCTTTAAAAACTTATACCACCAAGCCCCTGCAGGCGGGTGTACCGACTAGAGTGGGGCCTGGAGTCCGGACTCGTACGTACATCTTCCGCCAAATTCCATCGAGGTCCGAAAGCGGCAGCAGCAGCAGCAGCGACGAAAAAAGGAACCATCATACGCGCACAGATTATTTATTACCCTTTTCCACTCCATTCTACACGGCCATCACGAAATGATAAAAAATAATTTAATAACCGAAAACAACGCCAAACACAGACATACACACACGCAGGCCCAGCAGGGCTGACGACGATGCGCTTCCTTGCTGTGTGTCTGTGACTGGAATTGCAATTCGATCGGGCACCCAAAACTCGAAATATGAATAACTTTTGGCATATATATGTATGTATAATTTTTTTTTCGTTTTTGGTTTCGGCTATGGTGAAAGAGTAATGACTCCGTCTGGAATAGCCGCGCTACCCAAAAGGTTTGTCCTTCATCGGAAAGGGTCTCTAATATTTCACAGAAATGCGTTGGCCTCCGCAGTCTAACTTGTTAATTTATTCCGGATGGAATTTTAAAGCAATTTTCCATCAACTCAATCATAAATTTTTTGATATATTGGCTGAGGTTTTTTTTTGGGTTTTGTCTGTCTGTCCGCCGGTTGTGGCAAATTTTAAATATTCTTTGTTTAAACAGTTTTAGCGGCCGTGGTACTTCTAAATAGGCTAAGAAATGGAACGAATTACTTCAACTGTTAAGTTAGTTTTCTGTTCAACATACGTGTTGTCAGTAGCTGTTTGAAATACGATACGATAACAAATAATTTGCATTTCTAAAAAGCGTGGAATCGCTGGCACTTCAGCTATACCAAGTTGGTCGTGTCAAATCAAACCGAGCATTGGTAAAATTTATGGTGATCATCACTATCAAACTGGCAGTTGGCCATGCGGCGCTGATTACTCCAACAGTGACCGGGCCGACAGCAGAGGGCCAATAGTTTCGTCAAGCAAATTTCACAGCCTTCTGAGTCTGAGACCAATCAATCTTCGCTGCAAAATTCCCGAACTGTTTGGCCGCTTATTTGCCGGCATTCTTTGGTCACAGTCGGTTAAGAAAATTGACCGCATGGTTCGGCGTGGGAGCTGCTTCCGAGAAGTACTCTACTTCGAGTCGTGCCGCTTCCCATTCTTCGCCAGATTACATAAACTTATTTTTAACGATTATTAGATTTTAAATTAGATTCGTGTCAGGACCCACCGCCACCCGGTGGCCGTCGAGATGCTGCTGCTGTAAACTTTATGGCCGTCTGTCGAACATTTAATTTGTGACACAAAGTTGTTCGATTGATTGCTTTTCGTTTTGGAGGTCGAAGTCAAATCGTTAAACAGTTTCAACCGGATTCCCACCGACGAGAGTGACGCTTAAAATCAAGCAGAAAATGTTTTGACTGTTTGGACACGGTGTGCCTAAAATACTGCATACCGCCTTATTAGTAGCGGCTTAATTTTACACACTGATTTGACCGCATCAATATTCGACTGGTGACGCTAATATTTGCCATTGGCATGCGATTGCTTCAACTCGCGGCGACGGACAGCATCCCGGCAGAGATTGTATCCATCAGCAGACCGTGCATTCCTGAGGCTCGCGCCCACTCGAAATAACAAACGACCGAAACAGATTCCACCGTTCGGTCGCGTTCGTAATCAGATTACAAATGATTGATTCGTTTCGGTTGTCATATTTCCGAACTGAACAATCTGAATTCGGATGTTTGTTCTGTGCTGGACTTCTCTGACGACTCTCGGCAACACCACGTGACGTGTTCATTTGAGTAATTCAGCACATCCGCAGTAGTGCCCTCTGTGACGACGCTCTTTGATGGTGGAACTAATTTCGTAGGTATCAACTGGAAAGTTTCCAAACGAGGCAATTAACAATTACTGCCGGGAATGGTGTTCCATGCAAGTTTCATCGTCTTGTCTGTCATCGCCTACTATGCACATACGCCGGACAAGTGTGAATGCCCGCATATGGCGTTTATGGAAGAATATTTATGTCCGTGGACTGTACTGAACTCTCACTGCACTGGGAAACACTAACTTCATGAATTAATTTGAATTATTGAAAAAACAGACGAAAAATGGGTTATTTCTGTGTGAAATGTGCTCGAAGACCTGCATGCATTTACTGGACTATTGGCTTATCTAGCCGTTCCTAGCGAGATCCCTCGGTCAGTCCAGCTGATACATTCTTGGAGTGGTGTTAGTAATGATAGACTGACTATGGATAGGCCAATCCAACAATAAGTGATATTATTAACCGATCGTCGATGATTCCACATAAACAGGCTTGTTATTTGCTTACACAATATGGCCCCTTACACGCGCAATAAAAGTGTCATTACTAAGTAATGACATTACTGGAATTGCATGGAAATTCCATCATTAATCGCCTTACAGGTTCATTAAAAATGACATTACTGGTCATTAACGCCTCGTGTACGGGCCCCTAATGTCACACAAAGAGCAAAATACACCGATGAAAAATAGAGCAGCACAAAAACACTGCGATGTGCAGAACGACCGCACAAAGAGAAACTTGAAAACGAAAAAGAGTAAGATCTGTGCACCAAGAGCTGCACAATTTCGCTCAAAGAGTTACCGTGAAGAGCCACTTTTTTGTGCCTCCCCCACTGAAAAGCAGGTAGGAAGGCGAATCAAACTTCAAGTTTGATCGGAAAAACGCTTTTAAAATGTTTTTTGTTGCCCTCTCTGCTTCCGTGCGCGTGGGACCAAGATGCATACTAAAGAGCCTCTTTATTTCTAAACTTTTGTGGTGTGCAGCCATGGAGTAGAATGCACGTATGGGAGCAACACATATCGGAGTGAAGAGGTTTATTGTGAAAGAGAAGAGCGGTGGTTCGCAAGAAAAGTGCAAAGAGCGTTTTTTATTTTTCTCTTTATTTGCTCTGAGGTGCATTACATCCCTGCACATAAACACACCATGGACCAGATGCTCACAGGGAAATAGATTGTGCAATGATGATATTGCCAGGAATGACGAACCGCGATTAAGACCAACTGGAAATATGCATTTTGTGCCTGATCGCCCATATGATCAGTATATGTGCACTGGTGTTCAGGCTACTTTAAACCTATTTCTGGTGCGAAGGTCGTTTACCGAATTAAATTCGTTTATACCACATTCTTATCTCTTTATGGCCAAGGATACTGGGCAGCAGTCAGGTTTTCAGATACGAATACAACAACGGGGCCCCCAATTGCCTTTTCGCATCAGTATGCGCCTTATAATCTACCGTTATCTCATTCAGGTGGGATTCAGCGTGGCAGCAAATGGCTATACGCCAGGTTGTGACGAAAGAGCTAGAGCTGGCAATCCGGTATCTCGTATGCTAGGTTTAGATACACAGATGCCGAAAACTTGGTACGTTTACAGCGATCATTCCGATGACACACACACTGGATGCTGTACGTAGCAGATTAGTTATAAGTTGTAGCTACCCTGAAAATGCTTTACGGGGGATTCGAATTTCTGATTGAGGGATATTTCAACACCCAAACCGGAGAAATTAGACACGATGATTTCTTTCGGTGCAAAATCTTTGCGACCACCTTGTGGCAGGTAACCAGGAAAACTCACTAGAACAACCCGACATTGCTGTACGAACTCGTGGAGATGCTTCCGGCTCATTTAAAGCTGGACAGGGCTAGGTACAAAAGGCGGTTTTTGGTTGACGACCATTGTATCAGTTGCTTCGGAGGTTATACTATACGCGGATTAAAAACAGGTCGTTTCATACTCCAAACAAGAAAGAGCAGAGAAGAGAAATCTTGTTCTACTGCATAGTGGAGAGCTACAGAAGAAGAACGAGCCGGTAGAGGATGAGTCAGAGGGTAACAACAGGAAAGCAATGTCCAGTGTGCATCATTTCCGACCATAGAGTAAGGGAATGTGACGTTTTTCCAAAATTAGAATTGGAGAAACGATGGAAGGCGATACAGAAATATACTATATGCACATGGTGGACGTTCGTGTAAGAAGAAATCGCGATGCGGATTAAATGGCTGTGAGTATAGGTACCACTCCTTGCTGCGGTCCATGATGAAGAAGAGCGAACTGCACCCAGCGAACGATCTTCAAGAAGAACGTTTATCGCTCTTCCGTATTGTTCCGGTAACACTGCACGGAAAGAATCTAATTTTGAAGACGTTCGTCTTTCTGGACGATAGCTCTTCGATAACGGTTGTAGAGAACAGTCTCGTGTACAGCGAACGTTAAACGACAAGAAGAGGACTCGACGAGAATAGACATTACCATTATCGGGTTCTCAAGCATCTGGACTCGTATCTCAAATGCACGAACGGTCCAAAATCTCGACTTGGCAGTCCAGTTGCTTCATTACAGTGAGCTGGCAATGTATTATCTACATCTGCAAGGGTTGCCATCCGAAGAATTCTTATTGGAATTGGAATGCCAACTTAGTTGTACCACTCAAAATACCAATTTACCCGATTGCTACCAATGCACGACTAGGATGGTCGGTACACGGGTCGGCCAAACAATCAGTGCGTTGAATAGTTATAGTTTACACATGTGCGAGTGATCGGAGGACACATCGAAGTACTTCTCGGTTGAATCATTGGAAATGTCGCTACAGGAGGCTCCAGATTCGAAAGACAATCAACGGGCTTTCAACATCAGAACATAATGAGGCCAATAGACACGCGGTATGAGATCGGTCTGTTGTAGAAATACGACTACATTGAACTTCCGGATAGTTTTGAGGTGGCTTGCAGGAGACCGCAAGGTTTAGAACGACGAGATAGTGTTAACAGACAGATCTCGGAATACCACCAGAAGGGCTATATCCATCTAGCTACATCAGAGGAGTTGTATGATGCAGATTCTCACAGGATCCTAAAAACCGAGAAATAATCAGATATTTTGCGACGCGGCTGCTCTTGTCGATGGCATTTACCTTAACAGTTTACTGTTGAAAGGCCTGGATCTTCTCGTATCCCTACTGGCTGTCATCAAACGCGAATTCCACGCTATTATTTTCCGGCCAACTGAGATCGAGTCTCTCCAACAGTACGTATTTTTAGACGCGAGTGAGTAAGCCTATGCTTATGTTGTCTATTTTAAAGCCGTCCATAGCTTCCATTTCCCGAGGGTTTTCAGCTTCCCGGGATTCGGGAAATAAATATACTATTTCCCGGGCAATATTCCTGGGAATACCGAATTAATTATTTTCTTGAAAACATTAGAATAAATTGCAAAATTTTCAAATCTAATTGATTACATATATGTGCTAAAAGAGTGTTCAGAAAATGGCGATTTGATAAACTACAGACCATTGGATCATTCACAAATCTTGGTACTTTACATCTCGCGAGATGCACATAAAAGGAGCGTCACAATTCACATCTAAGAACAAGTAAAACTACGTGTTCCCAGTTTATTCAGCCGAGATTTACTATTCCGGAACACGGCAAAACAAGTTCTTAATTCGTTTTCTTGGAAATGAAGTTTATATTTTGAATCTCATATTGATTTCCACGCAAATCAAATATTGTCTCCTTCTCCGGTGAGAAGAAAAAAATCAGATAAATATTATCACACTATTTGTGAAGACTGAGAATTTTGTGACTCATCTTTTCCCGGAAAAGTTGGATGTTGGATAAGCTCCTTCTCGCGTGAGTGAGTGAGAATTGCAATGTCTGCTGGAGATGTTTCTGGGCGCCTGTCGGTTAATTTGTCAGTGTTTGCGCAAAACCATGAATACTCTTCAATAGTAACTTGAGTGAGACTTTAATTATGTACCTAAAACTTACAAAAAACTGTATTTTGCCGAGTTCAAAAGCCTATTCGTGCTCCAGAATTCCGGGAATGACAAAACATATTTTTTCGGGGATCCCGGGAAATGCGAAAATCCCGGGCTTCCCGTGTTGGGACGAATTCAATGTTCATTCGTAGATGGAAAATCAAAAGATTTGCAAATTAGAGCCCTCAGGTAGTTGTGATTAGTGCTCGTCTGCTACAATTGTTCCACCTGAACTCTGTCTATTCATCATTGGTTCATTTGGACAGATTTCCGTACAGTGCTATCGTGGGTTATATCGGATCAACGTATCCGTTCGGGTAGGAGAAATCCTCAACATAACGAACCTGGGTAGGAGAAGGCTTGCTATCAAACAAAATATGGCGGACGAGATGTTTAGGGCCGAGGTTGATGATGGTCAATTGTGCCAAGGATCCAAAATTCTCTTCGATCTTTAGAACAAACGTCCGGCTCAGCCCAACTTAGTGGCGAATACCTTGGCTAGATTCTGAGTAACTGATAATCCAATGTATTTGGGAATTAGAAAATTCAAGAATCTGATAGGTTTGGAATCAGAGATATCGAGAATCAGACATTCATAGAATCGGAAAATAGATGAGTAACAAAAATTTCCAAAAAAATTGAGATCCCGAGAATCTGAGAATTTGAATTCGGGAGGGAAACAGTGAAAATGAGAATCTGTAATATCGAGTATCCGAGAATCTGAGACACACAGAAAATCTGAGAGTCCAAGAATCCGACAGTTTTAAATTTCGAGAAACCGTGAATCAAAAAAATTGGGCTTCTGGTAATCTGTCAATTTGACAGATTGAGAATTTGAGAATCCAAGAACCCAGAAATACGAATTTAACCGTTGTGTGTCTGATAATGTACCCAGGTAATATTTTAAATTTTAATGCATGATATTCCACATAGCAAAGAGATACTTAGTGTCATATTAGAACATTACCATCATATCTTTTGGTGGAAGTACTGATGGTGAAGGAAAGCCTAACTTTTTTATCCCTAGGCCGTCACAATTCTAGCAATACTGAATTGCTCATAACCGTGGCATTTTTTGACGTTTTGAACTCTTTCAGACTCTGTGAAAATGATTCGGATGAGTTCACCTGTTAAATTTAAATTTTAAATAAAGTTCTAGCAAGATAGATGTCAAAATGTTTGGAACTGCCTTAAGAGACTTCAAAATATGTGTACTTGGAATTGCTGTAGAAACCTATATTTTATTGTTATGGAAACATGTGATGACTTGACACTGGAATGATCATTCTGGTCCCATGGATCCGTGAGTGGCCATTCCGAGTCAGTCTTTTTAAACAATTTTCAGAATGCTATGGAAATTCACAAATCATATTCCAGTATCCTTAAAGGATAATCCGAGAATAAAACAGAAAATCTGATGCCAAAAATGCCAATTTATACAGGCAAGATTCCGATGATTGAAGATTTCGAAACATATTTAATTCGAACAACCAAGAACAGGAGAATCAAACAATCTTAAAATAAAAGTACACAAGAAACAAAAAATCTTAAAATCCGTGCGTCCGAAAATGCCACGAGTGCTTGAGATTTCAAGAAGGCACAAAAAAGAAAGCGGGAATTTGAGCAGCAATCAATTTTGATATTCGGGAACCTTAGAATCTATGAACTCTGAAATGCGAGAAACTGAGAATCCAAATATTTTGCTATTATATTATCTGGTATAGAATTGGTTGTACAAAAAATCATAAAATTAAAGAATGGGGTCATTGGAGAATCTATGAATCCGAGATCCATCGATTCATTATAGAATTCTAGAATTCGAGAATCTGAAAATTCGTGAGCCCGATTATCCAGGAATCTGAGAATCGGAAAATCATGGATAACGTCAAGTAATGGTGAAACTGAAAACTCAAGTATTTTAATATCTGCAAGTTTGTGTAATTAGATCCGTGTATCAAAGAATTAAATTTGTATTTATGTCATTTCTTTGATGGAAAATGTTCTGACAACTCAGTAGCTTGCTAATGTAACTTCAAAATCTTTCACTTGTTTAAAGTAATTAAACTATACATAAGCATAGTTAAAAGCCCACTTTGGAAGCAAAACGCCAACTTTCATCCACATATAGCCGCCTCGTTACTGTAAAGATACGCACTCAGAAACGACGTAAAACGATAATCATAAAATGCAATTTTACATTAACGTTCTGGCTGGATCCCTTAAAAACTTTTTAGTACAAAGTACTCTGCCGTTGTTTTTTGTGACCATTTGCCGCCCGTTTCTTGTACCGTTTTTGTTTCTATTCCCCGTAGAGGAACGATCTCACCCGGTCCCCCAAAACGTGTGAGACTGAAATGCTAATACTCCCCGCACCATCCCGTGAAAACAAAAAAAAAAAAAACTCAGCAGGGCCCCGGCCGAGACCACTCACTTTACGATGATTACTTGCGGAAAAGACATTAAGATGCGAATATCTATCAACATTGGAATGCTTTTTCGGAGATTTATTATAAACTTATTCATCTTTTTATTGTCCTGCTCTGCTGGATGCCTGGATGCCTAGCAGAGTGTTGTTTGCTTTGGCGACTTCTTTTAAGCGCTGTTTTTGGTTTTCCATCTACGGATCTATAGAAACCACACTCATCCGGCGAAGAATATGTTGTCTTTCGAGTGAAAACATCACCGTTGGTGTGTGGAATCAAAATAAACCGACCGCGCGCTGTAACTTCTTTCTAATGCAGCTGAAAGTGACATTAATGAGATACAGCTGGAAACTACAGCTCAATCGAAGCAGGCGTCCGACAGCCGAAATAATGTTAAAATTAGCGTATGATTGGGCGTCTTTACCTTCGAAGCACCATCGCCGCCACGGCCGTTCGCAGTCCCATAAATTGAAACGATCAGCCCATTAGGCCTTCTTGGATCCCTTCTGGGCGCGCGCGCTTTCACACCCATCCGTAGCCGACGCTGATGATGATGATGGTGATGGTCAAAAGTGCGCTAACTGCTTCATGTGCTACTGCGATTTTCCGCCGCTAATGATGATTACGCGGCGGCTTCTTGATGAACTGAACATCAGCAGCGCAGTGGGAAGTGGCCGGGAGAAGATGGTGACATTGTTTCGAGTTGTTTTTTTTTGCGCGCGTTCGTCGTCGCTGAGTGAGTGCGCGATCTGACGAACCAAGGGGAAGCCGAAAAATAAAAGCCTTTAACGATCTTCCATTAACGTTATGTGTGTTCCATTAAGCTTAAGAATTATATTATGACATGGTTGAGCCGTGCACGTTAACGGTAAGAACAACAAGAACGGCGTGATACTGCGCACCGAAGGGACAGAGCATGTCGAGTGAAAGGCGGATGTGGAGATAAATATTTTCTGGGTGATCTCTAGAGTACCTTTCTATGGGAGTTATTTAGTGCGTTCTGTTTGCGTAGTTAAGCCAGCAGCGACGTGTTGAACGTTGTTATTACCAAGCCTAATATTGAATGGTACAGCTATCAGACGATTCGTTTATTGTATTGTATTATTTAAGGTTCTTTAAATTTGAAATATTGTCTTAATTATCGTGGCTCTAAAACATCGTCGAAGTTTTAGAAGTTTACCTAATATACGGTTTGCAAAGGTCGCCTTTTTCATCGCATTTCGTCGGTCTGGACACGTTTTTTAAAACCTGCACAGATTTTCTTTTTTACAGTTGTGCAAAAAACGAACAAAAAATAACACTGTTTAACAAAACAAACGAAAAAAGCTTCATTTTTCAACAACAACCTTGTCGAAAATCCTCCGACTGTCTGACATCTCCCAGCGGAGCCATGCCCAAACTAAGCCCGTTTAAGCCCACGCTATTTAGCATTTAATCACCGGGTTCAAATCTCTCGCGAAAACAACTTCCAAATATTGAAGAATCTGTACGTGTGAACCTGTGTCAGCGTCAGGTCCGCTGGCAACGACGGAAACAAAAAAAAGTCATACATACACACGCAGATCACGGGTAGAAGCCTGCGTGTCAGCGCAAGATTAATGAACCTCTAAATTACAATCAGTCCATATACAACAAAGCCGAGGAAAGAGGAACGAAACCTGCTGCTTTGCTTCGGCCACGAAGAAGACGACGTTGACTCGTTTCCATAAACCTCTCATTAGTACTGGCCGGCCGGTTTGTCCACCACCGTTCGCTGATTCCATCCGATGTACACGATTCGTTCGTTCCGAAGTCAATAACCGTCAAAACCGCTAAACCGAAATGAGACTTTACGATTATAGAAATTTTGATTTTTTGATAAATCGATTTTTTTTGGCGTTGCCTTCTAACTATCGTGAGACTCATCTGCAAAATCGAACCGTTGGAGTCGTTCATCTTGACCACCTTTTCCTTTCGGCAAAGTCCTTCTGCATATTCCCTCCGATAATTATATAATTTTAAACTACTCACGATAAAGCGTATTAAGCAAATAAATTACGATTCCAGCCGGAGGGAAATTAACAGATAGCAGACCCGGCAGCTTGCAGCAAGCAAACCCACCGAAAACCAACAGTCAGGTGCTGTGTGACACTAATCTGCCAGTTTATTTCCGAGCAGCACCATTCGTGAATTCGCACGCCCCAACTTACTTAACTGTTATCTTTGTAATTCCACAATTTTACGACTTGCTTCTCGGTCGAAAATTGTCGAGCTTCAACGAGTCACAGCAGCAGCAGCAAAAAAAAAAATCGATCAGCTTCCCGGTCTCACCAGAACCGACCGAAAACAGGCCCCAATTCGAAGAAGAAGAACCGAGACAAAATATTATTTTTTAATCCTGACAAACATTCCCGAATACTTTGCATGGCTCGATTCGAGGTTTCAGTTATTTCTTGGAATGGGCACGGGAAAGCTCAGCATTTTAGCAGTATCCAGCGTCAGCGTTTTTTGAGGGTGGCTTCGTTGATTAAATTGCTACTTTCGAAGGCAGTCTGCATTAATTGAATTGTCAAATAAAAAAAATCTCGGTTTTCTTGGTTAAAGGCAGCACTATTGCCGGTTAGGTTAAAGGCCGGGAGTCCCGCTTGCGTCGTTTTGCTACCAACACCAAACAATCTACGAACGCCGGTTGGAGTTAACTTGATAAGGGGGAGGAATACATTGTGTTCGAGGGCTTCCACAGAAAGTGGGGCAGAATTAAAATACAAGGCTGGCTTCAAGTGGGCAGTGAATAGAAGGAAATGCGTAAGATGGTATCGTTAACTATCATAGTAAAATAATAGTCTTTATAAGATAATTGTCCGAATTCATTATACTTATTATGATTAAATTATTGATTTTTGTATTCAAATCATGTTGAGTACACGTAGACTGTTGCTACTGCGCTGATTAGACTGTTCTTCATTAATGTGGTGGATTTCAAACATTGCAGGACCCGGCCTTCTACCGTTGTAAGGGATATTAGGGGACTCGTGTTGAGGATAAGATGATTCCAATAATGGCCAAACATTTTTTGGTGTGCGATTTACAAAACTGTCGATATACAAGAATGAATTCTCCTAAAAGTATGTTTTGCTTTCTTTGATGGCCAGACTTTGTCGGGATCGTAAACGATTGGTGGAGAACCCCTAAACTGTGGCCTAACGAGAAATCTTAGGCCTCCAGTGAGCGAAAACGATGTAACATTTTATGGGATTCAAGAATTAGTTAAAACTATTTACAGAAGGTGAGGTTAAATGTGTCTAAACAAGTTGACCCCACCAACATCCTAATAAAAGGATTCAAGGCCAAGGTTAGAAAGTTTGATTTGAAAGTAATGGTTCCCTAGAGCAATTATGTTAAAATATAATATACTTCATTTCCAGAAAGTTTGAAGATACTTTTATTTAAGGAAAACACTGAATGACGGCACCGGCGGCTTCAAGAAAACTGCAAAAAGAAGCAATCTCTTTTAGATACTATAATATCTTTATGGACTTTTTTCACTATCGAAATATGCTTTTGCAAGTAGAACATAATTGTGCCGCTCAAATAATAATAATTTTTGTTTTAGAATCCAGTTTACCTATGTTGAATTCAAAACCTCAGCTTACGGACTAAGAATAAACGTAAATGTAAATTATGAGCAACGGCGTTTTTTACCTGTCTTGCCTGATTGGCGCTGAAATTAATTATACCGCTCATATTAATAGATTCGAGTAATTTTGATGTTTCGTTTTGCAAGCATTTCAAAGCTAATGAATAGCTGAAGACATTGTATACTTTTTTACCAATTTTTTTTCGTTATATGTCTGTCAAACGATGCTTTATAACGTTCATCGATAGAAGCTCGACATTAGGGTCCCCATGATTTTGAAGCATTTTCAAGAATCCTGCGTATCATAGAGCCACTTACTTATCCCATGCCCATGTTCCAAGTTTGAGCAAAATTGGTGTACATTCAACAGCATCAAAGCATCTTAAAGACAAATCATCTTGCCTTTTTTCGACAGTATTTGGGTACTTCTAACCCCACTCAGGTGCGAAATAGGTAACCAAGCTTTTCTCCATATATTCAGATGGTTTCTCCCATACAAACGTAAATCTGGTAAATAGTGGTCGAGAGTTGCATGAGGACCAAATTGTCTTGGTCTACATCTTTTTACAACTCTTCAATAGTGCCCAGTCATTTTTAATATTTTTTAAAAGATTGCGCTGGAAGATTCATATTTTTTAAAAACTATTGAACTGGAAGATTTTGTAGCGAACTTATAAATACGGGAAAGGTAAATTTGACCAAAGTGGCGTTTACGTCACTTTTGTATACAAGGGCAGTTTAGCTGTTCAACGAAATTGTAATCAGCAAGAAGAAGCAATTAAAAGACCTTTAATTCCCGTGAATACAACGATTAGATTTGCGAAAGATTCCTTTCACTTCGAAATTTCGGGGAATGAGAAAACTTTATGGAGAAATATTGAATTCGTACGATGATTATATGAAATTTTGACTTCTTTGACTAGGAAATATTCGAATTTCTCCAATAAGATACTGAGCAGCTACGACAAAAATCATAAGAATTAAGAATCAAGGAAATCGATAATCCAATAAATCAAGAATCAAGAAAATCGAGATAAAAAAATCAAGAAACCCAAGAAACAAGAGAATTATAATTGAGAATCTAGAATCAAGAAAATTAGAATCAAGAAAATCAAGAATAAAAAAAATTAGGAATCAAGAAAACTAAATTCAAGAAATTGAGAAATCTTTCAAATCGAGCGTAAAGAAAAACAAGTATTAAGATATTCAAGAAACAAGGAAATACCACAATCAAGAAAATAAAAAATGCGAAATATCATATATCTAGCAAGTCAAGAGACAAGAAAATCAAGAATCAAGAAATTCTAGAAATCAAAATCAGTAATATCAAGAATTAAGATAATCTAGAATCAAGGAAATCCTGAAAAATCAGATTCTAGAATATCAAGAATCTAGAATCAAGAAAATCAAAAATCAAGAATCAAGCAAATTAAGGATCAAGAAGATCAAGAATCAGGAAAAGCAATGATTTAGAAAATCACTATTCAAGAAGAGAATCAAGGTAATCAAAAGTCAAGAAAACCAAGAACTTCATAACAGAAGAATGTTAGGAATAAAAAATAATCAAGAACTAAGAATCAAGAAAATCAAGAAAATTAAGAAATTCAAGAATCGAGAAAACTGGGTATCAAGAATGTCATGAATCAAGAAAATGAAAATTCAACCAACGACTCTAGTATTAAGCTAAACGAGAATCAAGTAGAATTTAGTAAACCAAGAATATAATTAAAGAAATAATTTAGGAATAAAAAAATCAAGAATCAAGCACACCAAAGTTCAAGAAAATCTAGCACAAATAAAATAATAATCAAGAAACTCTAGAATGAAGAAACAAAAAAAAATCATCACTTAAAATTGCAACTGTTTGAGAATATGGTGGGAGTCTGTGTCGAACAGGTGTGGGTCCGAATCAAACACCTTTTTACTGTGTGGTTTATTTTTCACCAAACCGAACTCACGATCTGACATTGATTGATGCATACACTGAGTCACTGGAACGGATCTCCGCTCATGTAAGTCCCGAGTTGTGGCATTAGGCCGAAAACCGTTAGATCGAATACTGTTAGGCCTAACGCCTTTAGGCAGAATGGGTCATTACGCCGAACGGGTCATTAGCCCGAATGGGTCATTAGCCCGAATAGGTCATTAGCCCGAATGGGTCATTAGCCCGAATGGGTCATTAGCCCGAATGGGTCATTAGCCCGAATGGGTCATTAGCCCGAATGGGTCATTAGCCCGAATGGGTCATTAGCCCGAATGGGTCATTAGCCCGAATGGGTCATTAGCCCGAATGGGTCATTAGCCCGAATGGGTCATTAGCCCGAATGGGTCATTAGCCCGAATGGGTCATTAGCCCGAATGGGTCATTAGCCCGAATGGGTCATTAGCCCGAATGGGTCATTAGCCCGAATGGGTCATTAGCCCGAATGGGTCATTAGCCCGAATGGGTCATTAGCCCGAATGGGTCATTAGCCCGAATGGGTCATTAGCCCGAATGGGTCATTAGCCCGAATGGGTCATTAGCCCGAATGGGTCATTAGCCCGAATGGGTCATTAGCCCGAATGGGTCATTAGCCCGAATGGGTCATTAGCCCGAATGGGTCATTAGCCCGAATAGGTCATTAGCCCGAACGGGTCATTAGCCCGAACGGGTCATTAGCCCGAACGGGTCATTAGCCCGAACGGGTCATTAGCCCGAACGGGTCATTAGCCCGAACGGGTCATTAGCCCGAACGGGTCATTAGCCCGAACGTGTCATTAGCCCGAACGGGTCATTAGCCCGAACGGGTCATTAGCCCGAACGGGTCATTAGCCCGAACGGGTCATTAGCCCGAATGGGTCATTAGCCCGAACGGGTCATTAGCCCGAACGGGTCATTAGCCCGAACGGGTCATTAGCCCGAACGGGTCATTAGCCCGAATGGGTCATTAGCCCGAATGGGTCATTAGCCCGAATGGGTCATTAGCCCGAATGGGTCATTAGCCCGAATAGGTCATTAGCCCGAACGGGTCATTAGCCCGAACGGGTCATTAGCCCGAACGGGTCATTAGCCCGAACGGGTCATTAGCCCGAACGGGTCATTAGCCCGAACGGGTCATTAGCCCGAACGTGTCATTAGCCCGAACGGGTCATTAGCCCGAACGGGTCATTAGCCCGAACGGGTCATTAGCCCGAACGGGTCATTAGCCCGAACGGGTCATTAGCCCGAACGGGTCATTAGCCCGAACGGGTCATTAGCCCGAACGGGTCATTAGCCCGAACGGGTCATTAGCCCGAACGGGTCATTAGCCCGAACGGGTCATTAGCCCGAACGGGTCATTAGCCCGAACGGGTCATTAGCCCGAACGGGTCATTAGCCCGAATGCGTCATTAGCCCGAATGGGTCATTAGCCCGAATGGGTCATTAGCCCGAATAGGTCATTAGCCCGAATGGGTCATTAGCCCGAATGGGTCATTAGCCCGAATGGGTCATTAGCCCGAATGGGTCATTAGCCCGAATGGGTCATTAGCCCGAATGGGTCATTAGCCCGAATGGGTCATTAGCCCGAATGGGTCATTAGCCCGAATGGGTCATTAGCCCGAATGGGTCATTAGCCCGAATGGGTCATTAGCCCGAATGGGTCATTAGCCCGAATGGGTCATTAGCCCGAATGGGTCATTAGCCCGAATGGGTCATTAGGCCGAATGGCCACTGAGTCGAATGGTCATAAGGCCGAGTGCCATGAGAACTAAAATATCTGAGCTAGTTTGTCTCCGAAAACAGAAGTAATATTAGACTTCATTTGACCTAACTTAAGGTGATTTAGCGAGCCGTAGAAATTAGCAGCATCAGTAGAATCCATTTCGTGCCATAAGGTATTATAATGGTTTTCATGTGATTGATGTGTACATTGAGGGTCTGTAAAAATCAACTGTGTATTTTTCCTTTTTTTAAACATGAGCTATTTAAATTTTTACAAAATTGTGATTGCATCATTTTCCTCGTTTATGAAGAGCTAGAGTCAGAAGAAGCGTGAGCGACGCCAGAAAGGTGTCCAGCCGAAGATGACTAGTACAGTACAGTCGAACGGACCTTACGCCGAAGGTAATGCAGCCGAATGTTTAATAAAGAAACAGAAACAGAAGTTTATTCGGTGTAGCTTCCAGGTCTTTTCGACTTCAAATAAATTTGCGTAGCTTGATAAGACGAATTTTTTACTGTTTTATTACCTGGAGAATTAATCATTTTATTTCATGAAAATGTCCAGAACTATTCATTTAGCGTTATTTCAAAGAAATTCTCACACTTTCTTGGCTAGCTGATTCCACCAATTCTTCATCTGACCGCTAAAACGAATTTCAATCTACCAGGAACCTTGTCGCGCGCAGGAGCCTTGTGGAATTCGAAATCAGTCTTCGCAAGTTTCATCGTAGATCAAGACATATCCATTCGAGTGGTCGTACTTCCTACAGGGATCCAGGTGCTGGCCACTGTTTGTTGTTCGAAGCGTCGGTTGGGTTGTTTTTGGATGTCTTCTCGGAGATGGATTCACAGTACGGTGGTTGGCATTCTTTTTTATATTGTAACGATATTTACTTAGCAAGGTACTGGGGAGGCGTGAAATTTTTTTTTTAAATTTTAAGAGCGATAGTACTCAAGGAAGAGCAAGGAGTTGAAGGAAAAAAGTTTGGAAAAGCGTGGAATAGGGTCATACGAGCAAGCTTAGAGTTTTTCGACGATTTAACCCTTTGTCTTCTACACGCAGGGGTCAGGATATTTTGGCATTTTAAATGCGAATCAAGCGTAAAGTCACTTAGTGACTTTTGCTGTCGGAACCGGAATGAAGTTGCCCCAGAAATCGTTAGTCAGCGAGACATTCGTCGCTATCAGATGTCGCTTTCGATGGTAGTGTAACGTAGAGCTCATTGGTTTTGCACTTTGGTGCAGAAGTGTCAATGGAACGTACCCAGTTTTTTCTATTTGAAAGTGCAAAACCAGTGCGCGGAAGTATCCAGGTACATATTAGTCGAAAAGTCCAAGAGAGGATTGAGCTAATGATCTGCAAGCTGTCCTTTCAGCTGTACCGTGCGAGCGATTCATCCAATTGGTTTTAAGAACGTTCCACAAAAGGATCTGTGTCCTTTTCAGGACAATACAATATTTCTAATAAAAATCATAACTGAAATTTTCGTTTACCAGAAACAATTTCCTTCTCACCGGCTGTTTACATTCCCTTCTAACCTAAATATGAGGAATTACAATAACGTCGACTGCATTCGCTAACTCCAATATACTAGAAAAAATAAAAATGCAACGCCTTTCTAAAAATCTTTTTGTTTTATAGTCAAGCATTTCTTTTAATTTTTTCTCGTGACTAACGACTTTCCTTTCAATATAGGAGCCAATCGGGTAAAAAAAAAGAATTGTGATTGTAGTCGGTTTCTATTAGTCAACCTTGTTGGATGACCGGAGATTACATTTCAACGTCGGGAGAAAAGGTGATTATTTGGATTCAGCCGGCACTGTCTACTGACTGTAATAATTAGTTTGTACTGCTCCGTGCCAATTGGAACATAAATCTCCCACCCAGAGAGCATTTTCTTTGGAAAATAAATTGGCCCAAACCATCAACCAAGAATTAAATTTGAAAATATTTTCCTTCACCAACTTTTATTATTATTTCCGACGGGCCGAAATTAGCATGTACACGAAAAAACGATTTTAAATCAACTGACTGCAGCGTATTCCTGACTGGTTCCCGCTAACTACACGCACTGAGCCGCAATTCTTGAACAGTTTTTGTTTGAAGCTCCTCCTCTTTGACGATAGAAGGAAACTGAGTTCATTCGATAGCCAGCCCATTTGATTTCGAACGCAAACTGAACCTAGTACAAAGCCGGGTGTCGTATGTGAGTGTGGCATCATTAGTGCTGGCTGCATCACAAATTCACTCGCGGTAAAGGAGGAAAGTTGAAGGGAAACCCAACATCTCGCTCGTTTTGTGCCGGTCTCCAGTTTCCTGTCGGCCGAATCCACCGCCTGCTGAGAAAGGGTTACTAAGTCGAGCGTGTCGGTGCCGGAGCATCTCTCTAGTTGGCGATCGGAATATTGGAACTGGCAGGAAACGCAGCCCGAGGAAACAAAAAGACCGGGATTATCCCTCGTCAACTTCAGCTGGCCATTAGAAATGACGAAGAGCTGAACATTAATCTTCGGCGTGACCATTGCCAAGGGTGGTGTGTTGTCTAACATCCATACAATTCTGCTGCCAAAGCAGACCGAAAAGAATTAAGTTTTTCTTTGTTGGCAGGTGAAACGATGCGAAAAATCCGACTGGACTTGCGGACTGTCTGTTTGGTACGTGCCATGGCACGAACAATTTTGCTCTGCTACTGCCGATGCTGGCTGGTAGCACAACGGCGGTCAAACGAATGATGAGAAAAACCAACTGACCTTTGTATAGCCGCACGAATACGCACCATCTTTCGCTCATTTTCGTGGCATGTGCCTTTCCATTCCTTTCAGCTACTAATAATAGTATAACCAAAACGAGTATGCGTCTTTCCCCCACTTTCCATCCAGTGACCAGTGTTGCCACACTGCTCTTTACAATAACATTCCAACAATATTTTCAACGAATGTTGCAGGTTGGAAGACAAGAAAAAAGCAGTCGGAAATTCCAAAAATATGTGGAAAAGGCGGCAAAATCACATAGACGTTGTTTGTTAATAAGAATTCAATAAAATTCCAACTAGAGATAACTAACTACAGTAAATAAAAGTAAATAAATGGCTTCTGTCAGCATGACATGATTGGTGTAGGTATAGGTCGCTAACCGGTTATAATTTTACCAACTACTGGATCAATAAAATGAAGTATTGGTCTAAGATATGAAAAGTACGAAATAAAACTTCTATTTTCTACATCGATGTTTTTCTTTATCAAGCAAAATAACCCTCATCTGCGCTAAAAGTTGTTAAAATGTCCGATTTGTAGTCACAACACTCCGATTATATCACAGGCATTACCCACCAACCTTTTATACAAATAGATTTAAGAAGATTTTCCCATATTTTGAAGAACATTTTATCGCAGAATCTTATCATGCCCTAATAAAAAAAATTAAATTAGAAAATGAAAATACTTTTTGACGAAAAATTCCCCATAACATTTAAAAGAAATTGATCTTGGTTTTGAAACAAGCAACCGAGCGTTTCCATTAAGTAATTTCATACGAAGGAAACGCATGGTGACCTGTAAGCACCAGAAAGCTATTCACAATTTCAATCAGTTAAGTACAGTAATTTAGCGTAAACATGATTCTTCCAACCGAGTACCTCAGCCTTATAAATAAACTTTTTCGATTGAAACTCAGCTATCGTAGCTTGCTTCAAATTACACCCACCATATTTTCTAAGCTTATTGTTCATAAAAACGTTCTCACTTGCTCGCACTGGAAGTTATTTAATAGCGGAACCTGCCATAATTCAATTTTTCTAATTAAAGTACTTGGCAGAAAATCATCACTAAATCGCCCCGCAACACTATTTGTAATTTTTACAGCTCGTTCATAGTTTATTTTCTACCCCGGCTGTAGCCTTCCTTAAAACACGTGTAGTCGACTCCCCCTACCCCACCACCACTCAACGGTACCGTTTCGTACCGGGCAATCAGTGGGTGGCTCTCAAGCACCCGATAAAAAAATACATAATCGCCGACCCAAAGGGTTCCGCACAACTTTTCCCATCGAGTCCCAGCGGAGATCGGTCGCGAGTAGTGTGTGTGTGTGTGTGTTTGTGGGGAGGACGGGGCGGGTCATGAGTGTAGTAAAAATTAATTGCGAACCATAAATTCCAGTCTCTTATAGAATGGACCGGTGCGATGTAGCTGCTGCACTCTGCCGCCGCTGCCGCTGTGCCAGCAAAGTGAGTGAAGTGCTTTTAGCCAATTGGGAGTGAACAAACAACATTGTAACCGCGGTTCTCACACACACACACACATACTGACAAACACAGCCGTCCGCCTTGATTGGTCGTAAAGCGGCCAGAGAATGGTGGCTGCCGGTTGACTGGTTGTACTCCTTTGAGAGGTTTTGGTGCGGTGTATATACATAAGTTGCTTCATCATTACTTGGCCTGCGGTGGGCGAGCGGTGGTTTCAGCGGTGGCAAACGGGAATAAAAGTTCCGTACTCCAATCGCATACGACACCCCTCTCTATTTTTCGTCGGAACGGTCAGCTCAGCTGCACTGCATGATAATGCAAGTTGATTCGCCTCCTGGTCCTCCTCAGCAAATTGCATTAATATCTCATAAATAAACGATGTGTTGAGTATGCTTGACTCGATTGGGAGGCACATGAACGGACCCAAAGTAGGCTTTGGTTAGTTGCAATGGTGGATGGGGACAGTTCGAACTCCCAGTGACTACTTTGTTTTATATATTGAATTACCGCCTAATGACTCATGCTTCGTTTGGGTCAGAATTAATGGAAAACGGTTGAATGGTAAAGTTCGGTTGAACTAACTCGATCGGAGCTAGGAAAGAGACAAACCAACCAAGCACCCGCCAACGAAAAGATGAAACACGAAAAGGTAACACATTGTTTTCCATACTTTTATGACTTCTTTTGCCTCTGGATGCTGGAAGCCGGCGGCGGCGCCAGAGCCTGCTGGGATAGGTCGCAGTTGTGTTAACTGCAATCGCTTGACCGCTCGCTCGTTCGTTCTTTCGTCAGTCGGCGGCGAATGCATCATCAATATATTTTCGCTCAGCTCGTCAAGGGAGGAGCAGTTGATGGTTTTACGGTCACGGTTTTGTGGAATCTACATTAAAAATCATTTCGCGACCGGATGGGCAAGGCCACTACCATACTTTATATTTTGTTCACACTTTACGTTCGAAGGGTCTGGGAAAGACTGAAACCTCGAAGATGGAACAGTAGGACGCCGCCTGGGTCTAGGGTGGGTCAGGACCAAATTAGTTCAACACTTTTGCCAACTCGATGGGGCTGCCCTTTGCGGAAGAGGAGGCAGCCTCTTTAATGAAAAGAGCAAACGGCTTAAACTATATGTGTTAGGGCGAATATAAATGAAAAATGGACGGGGAGTTAGTTGCCTTTTCGCTCGGGAGGCTCAAATATTAAAATGTAAAGAGAGAAAAAAACTTATCAGAAAGAAGAGACGCGAGAATCGCTGTCGTCGACAACGGGGTTCGGTTGGGACGAACCGAGGAAAAATTATGTTTGTACACATAAAAGCTCATAAATCAAAATATATATAAATTATAATTTTTAATTTAAAAAACTTTTCCCCTCTGCGTCTCGTGCTGGAATGGAGTTTTTGTTTAAATTGTTTGAAGTGCTTCTACTCTGGCTACTGCACGCGGTGACCACTTCGGTAGATTTGTGAGAACAGCAAAGTGCAGAGTGCAGAAAATAAATGCGCTCATCTTCGTTGCGGCGGCTTTTCTTCGTCGGTTGCCGTCCATTTGGAATGGGTTTCTGGACAACTTTTGTTTACAACTACCGACGTTAATTTTGAGTGGTTTGCGGTGCAGTGGAATTGAGTTCAAAACAGTTGTGATTGGTTTCAAGTACGTGCTAAGCGGCTCGAATTTGACAGAAGCAGAGTTACAAATAATCGAAGCTCTATTTTGACGGCTGAAAATGAGTCTGATGCGACTCGCGGTGAATAGAAAAAATATTCATTCAAATATCCATGTTATTCATTCAGTTGAATATCGTACAATATATTCATTTCACTAATTATAAAGGAAAATGTTTTCAAATACCGGTAAAGCATATGAAACAACAATCAACATCGCATACATTGTGCCAGGGCCTACTTTGATGCGTTTGATTCGTTGCTGCACGGTCGCTTCGTGTAATAATCGGAGACGAATGAAAATGTGCAAGGATGAATGGGCGGTTTGTTCGTTTGACGTTTTCAGCTGCGTCACTGAATATTGAAAATGAATGTGGCTGAATATGATCAATTTTCATTCAATGAATTTGAATATTTTTAACTCTGGGCAGAAGTGGTGATTAGTTCGGTAGATTGAATTGTACTCTGCTCCAGTACTAAACGTTTGACTCTTCTAACTTTGACTGATTTAAAATTTGGATTCCTTCAGATATTATTTTCAGGGTTACTTCTTAAAACCTTGGCAATTTATTAAGAAACAGGTATTTCCTGAAGTTTTAATTATTAGTCAATTTCAACTTATAAAACAGTTCGTATATTTAAAAAAATTGCTCGGGTTAGGATTTACACAAATTTATACTCCGAAAATTCGTATCTTTTGATATAAACAGCCCAGAAACACTGGAGTTATTCCGGATTGCCTTGGGGTAAGTATATTTTGCTCTTTCGGTTTTTTATTAATAGATAAGAAATTTTCTACGGGACTTACCTAAAACTGTTTTAAAACTTGTAGGACCACTAAAGGATCATCATAATAAAGTAGTTTCAGGTTTGGGCAATCTTTCCTGAGGGCTCTGGAACCGGTCATTTGACGCCAATAATGAATGCGCATTGGATCCATTGAAAATTTCAATTTTCAAATTGCAACTTTCAATTTTCAACTTTCAACTTTCAACTTTCAACTTTCAACTTTCAACTTTCAACTTTCTACTTTCAACTTTCAACTTTCAACTTTCAACTTTCAACTTTCAACTTTCAACTTTCAACTTTCAACTTTCAACTTTCAACTTTCAACTTTCAACTTTCAACTTTCAATTTCAGATTTTCAGATTTTCAGATTTTCAGATTTTCAGATTTTCAGATTTTCAGATTTTCAGATTTTCAGATTTTCAGATTTTCAGATTTTCAGATTTTCAGATTTTCAGATTTTCAGATTTTCAGATTTTCAGATTTTCAGATTTTCAGATTTTCAGATTTTCAGATTTTCAGATTTTTTTATCTTGCGTGGCTTAATTTTTGTCGGTTGTCACGGTAAAGATGGACACGTCTATCATTACCAGGACACAAGTTAGTGAACTCGGGTGATTCGTAGTTGTACTGCCTAAGCTCGACCCTCATTAACAGAAGACAAAGATTAAGCCCACACGATATTAAGCCTGTTCTAATGACCCTACCACTTCTAGTTTTCTGATCTGTTTACTTCACATCCTTGCTCTCACTTGAGTACTATGGCTCTAATTTTCATAACTTTCCCTACCGAGTAATCTCTAGCTAATTGAATGTCGTTAAATATCTGATCACCTTTAAATAAAAACTTATTCGATACGCTTTAAAAATAAACATGACTTACGAATTCTCCAGCGACTCAGAACAAAACGCGTATCATTATCATTAATCATTTTATCAAAAAACTCACCTGCGAAAAAGAAAGAAAACTCTTATTAGATTCTTTAAAAAACCGTCATTTACCTATTCGCTCGTAAAGTTCCACCCCGCAAAGTACCAAAAGGCTGGACGCGACAGCAACAAAAAAAAAGTTCCCCCTTAAGTCTCGTCCTCCTTGGATGGAAGCCATTCAGAATCGGATCCTTCTTTTCTTTTTCGGGATCGGCGGAACATGGCACGGGGACTCGCGTTTTTTTCCATCGTAAGATAACTAATGATCTCGGAATGACTCTCAAACTTTCGCTTCAGTAATAACTACCACTACAACTTATAGAGAGTAAGCACGTTTGCCAGCTCGGTTGACGCGGGTATTAATTATTCATTAAATTTATAAAAAAATCATATTCAAACAAGAGTATTTTTGGTTTAAAGGATAGCCACCCATTTGGCTGCGGTGGCAGCAGAAAGATAAATGATTTTTGCTATTGAGTTTCCGTTCTTCCAAGAAAGACGCCAGCTCATTGGTGGGGAATTGTGCTGAAAAAAAAACACGCAGTAGGCCGGTTGATAACAATCGACATGCGATAAATCGAAACCCGCACCGTCAAATCTCGACAAACATATGATTACGGCCTAAAAGCCAACTGTCAAAATCCACTTTGAATGGAAATTCCGGACAAACCGTTACACGCCAATCACAGATGTTGGTAGTAAATGAAAGAGAAAAGTTTTCTCTTTCATAAACTGTTGTGAACTGTGTTCGACTAGTAACGGTTTGTCTGGAATTTCCATTCAAAATGGATTTTGACAGTTGGCTTTTAGGCCGTAATCATATGTTTGTCGAGAAATGATTTGGTTAAAGTTGGACTGATCGCGAAAATTGGCGGTGATGATGATGATGATGATGACGACGACGACGGCGATGGTGATGGACAGTTTTCATTGAGTGTTGAGTGAGAGTCTTTTCGCTTATCTTTTGACCCCTCATCGTGGCAGGCTTTGATGGACGGACAGGGTTCAATGTTATGAAAGGCTGCTGTCATACGAAACTTTTATCTCATCGACGTTTGAAAAGATTTTTTTTTATATTCGAAGCATTCTGCTTAATCGTATCGTTCGGAAACAAAGATCCGTCACTTTGAAGGGCTTCTTTTGATTAAAGTGATGTAGCGATGATTGGAAAACTTTCGTGTGCCAGCTTAAGTTGAGGAAACATAATCCAAGCAACCGGGGTAAAGATTGTTTGTAAACTAAACGTTGTTGGTTGCTGGCAATGAACTAACCCGATCGAAATGAGGAATAAATCAATTAAACGACGGGAAATGCGGAGGAAAAAATCATAGACCAGACCAGTTCGGTCGGGAAGTCGGATTAATAAACAAAGCAATTTACGGTGAAAAAGGGGGAGAAGGAAAGAAAATTATTTAACTGGCGCTATTCGATGGCTGCCGCTGGGTGGAAATTAGAGCTTTTATCTCTTACTATCGTACTTGTTTACATAAAAGCGGTACTGAGAGCGTAATCACAGTTCAAAAAACTAGCAAGTATTTAAGGCAGTTCGGTAAGCTGGATGTTATGGCTACGGTTCTTGTGCATAAGGTTGCAGCAATTTTGTGGTCTATTTGCTTTGGTAAAAAAGCAAATATTTGGTACTGCATTCCGGTTGCGGAACTTGACCTTTTGCTTTATGACAGATTCTTAGTGTACAGGACAACTGCTGAGCTAGTGCTACGATCCTACTGAGCACTAAGAATGCTTCCTGGATGGGTCTCGAACATATAAACGGTTGGGTTAGGAGACCAACGCCTTACACTCTGAACTGTCAGGTCAGCGTACTACCTGGCAGAATGGCAATGATTTTAAATAACCAACAGTAGGCTGTTGGTAGCAAAGCACAAGAATGAAGTCACAAATAACGTCGACGATTAGAATCATTTAAAATATATTTCTATCTGCGCCGCCTACTGATTGTTTCTTATCGCAGTGAGAAACTTGAACAAATTTCCGTCTGCATCGTTTTGTTCATTTTACATTGACGTGACTACTCAGATTGAATATATCATTAGCGGGGTAGAAAATAACGGGATTCAGTTGCTACCGATGCATCAAAGTACCAATAACCCGGAAAGTGTTGCAATTTCTCCAAAATCCGAAACCGATTTTCTGAGCGAAATTCCATCAATCCTGACGCGAGTGATAGCTGGCTTATCTCGGTGAATAAAACATATTGCTGTTGGATTTAAATCTTCGACAGAAGAGTAACAAAACGTTGGATCGATTTTTCACAGGGTCATGACCAGTGTTGCCCTTTTTTTTCACCAAACTGCAGTAAAATTGAACATTGCCCACACACTTCTACTTATTGTAATGGTTTATGTTTTGTATCATACACCGGTAACTGTTTGAACGTATATTTCAATAAATCTCAAACTACAATATGATGTGAAATTTTAATCGTTCGAAACCACCACTCTCATTGTTAACCATCATTTGATATCTGCTCAAAGTTTTAGCTTCTTTTATAAACTTCGTCTTTATTAGGATTGCTGATTATTCCATCCAAGAGTATGAACACCGACACAATTAAGATGGAAGCCAAACTTTTAGTGATTGGACATGAGCCTAAAGATTACTCGAATGAAATCCCGACTTATATCCAACTACTCTGTTTTAGCTGCTGCTGCTACCTTAGGGACAATGCACAATGATCCGAATCCAGATTTTAGGATGACAAAACTATTTGCGACTAAACTACTTCTTCGAAACATGTTTTTGTGCTACAAAATAAAACAAATTAATATACGTTTCAAGTGAGCTGTTAAAGGTTGTAGATCTGGTCAAATACAACCAAAAAACCATGTTTGATCAATTTAAATACCCTCAAAATCTTGACTTATAGCAAAAAACTATTTTTCAGGACTTTCGGTACTAAACAATTTTCTACGTGGTCAATTTTCAACTGATTTTAAATTTTTTTTGGGTGTTCTGGAAAGAAGGAGAAATTACCTTTTCATCGGTATGCTATTTTATGCTTGTTCATTAAAAATACTATGCGGTTTTGGGATAACAATAGGAAATTATCCATTATTTTGCGATTTTTTCAAGAAAAATATGAAAATTGCTTAACATTTTTATTAAGAAGCGTTTTTGTTTTAATAAATTTTTAAAGAGAACATTTAATTCCCCATCCAACAACCTATTTAGAGTTTAGATCTAGACAAGTGTCGTGTGAGTTAGTCGTGATGGATGGTATTCCGCAAGGAAGTCACCTTTGATCGCAGCTATTTGTACTTTATTTCCAGGATATGAGCTATCAATTATCGTTTGCAGAAGACCTGAAAATCTTCACCAAAATTAATAAAAATATAAAAAGCAGAAATGTTTTCCTTTCAATTCCACCAGGTATTGAAAACTAAACGAATGCACTTTATTTGCATAAACAATTTAATATTTGCTGCAGGTGGTTTGCAAAAAACCGAATGATTCTAAATCCTGAGAAATATTCTGTGACATCGTGAATCGCAAAAAAGAACCCATCAAGTTTAAAAATAACTTGTCAGGAGCTCATGTTCTTAGGATGAGCTGCGTGAAGGTTTTAATAGTGATGATAGATATAGAACTAACATTCAATAATCACATTTCTCGCGTAGTCCCGATCCTTTACATACATTTCCTATCTCGAAAGCTTTTACTACTATCATGCACGCTCCACGCTGAAGTATTGTTTGGCAATTTTTGACACGAATTAATTGAACAGTAACGATCCAATTGAACACATTTCACGTATCTTGAATCGGTATTCTCTTCAACGCCTTCCTTGATACTTCCCAAAGTACTAGAACCTGTGTCAACTCATTTAACTCGGTACCCTTCATGGTCGTTGAGATATCTCTGGAGTCTTGTTTATCTCTGATCTTCTATCAGGACGCATCGATTCACCGGTTTCCCTAAAGCGAATCAACATTCATGCCAAATCTAGAACTTTACGGGGAGACATTCTTCTGATATTACATTTTCGACAAACTAATCACACCCCTAATGCTGCCATCGTGGAATTATAACGCCAATTATTTGACTTCGAAACTTGCACTTCTTTTTGCAGTTTTTGGGTCTCTCGAAGAAACCTATTGGATTACGCTAAAAAGCGTCCCTTTGCAGGATTACGCAAATTCTGCAAGAAGTTGAAGCCCGATCTGTCTGTTTCATGATCATAGTGTTTGTATGACAGGAACGTAGGATTTCATGGTCGAAAAAGATGAGCTAACTGTGTATATCACCGGTGACAGGATGCGCTCAATTTTCTTCAAAGGAATGGAATCCGGACATATCTTCCTTGCCAAATCTACAATCTATCGAGTCGAACATTTCTCACTTTTAGTCATTGAATTTCCATTGCGCACTCTATTGGCAGTATCATAGAGAGCTCATCGATGTTTCTTTCGATAAACCATCGACAAAACTACCCCAATAACCGCATGAACAACACTTTTCTCTTTATCCCATCAATGGAATTAAAGAGATTACCTTGATCGCGCGAGATAGCTTTGATTCTGTTTTAGCATGATAAGTTTAAATACAATTCGATAATATTTCGATATTGATGATAAAGTCTCTAATTTGCGTAGTGAGAGGCGTTTGGTTCGCAAGATTTCGATTACGCTTTCTCACTAGTAAACCAGAGCCACTAGAGCCTTTGCTTGCTTCTAGAGCCAGCCATCACTCGGGATTAGCCAGCGATTTAGGTGACATAAGACGTGTGACTTTTTGGGTTTAATATCCAACTGCTTGTCACTAACTGATGAGATGATTTCGAAACGCGAGAAACCCAACTATATTTAAATAAGTTGAGTATTGTTCCTTTCACACACAAATGTTGATCAATCCAAATTTGCTCTTTAGAGAGAATCTTTCCATAATCCCAATGTATGTTTCATCTTCTTCGTAGTAAGAAGTTCTAAAATTCAATGCATGTATAGTATACATTGTATACTGCCCATGATCGCAAACCTGTCCCATAAAGATTGGAAATCCCATAGAAAACGGGACAAATATGCGATCATGGGCACTATAGTTGTTATAGAGTCCAACTGTATTTTAAAATTTCTTATAGCGTCGAGGAAATCGTTCACGTTTGCAGTCAAAGGAAAATAAATTTTGATGGGCTCAAAGCGGGTCGAAAATACATATTAATAGGAATGGTTGCTGATTGCTATCAAATTTCCTGGTCAAATGTACGTTTCTAAATCGGTTGCTGCATTTGAGTAGAAATTTGTCAGAAATCAGGAAATGGAAGGAGACGAAGAGTTCAGGACAGCGTTAATTTGACAAATCCAGCCGTACTTAACATGATGTCAGCGTTAAGGAACACTGTAAAATTAACGAATCTTAAGCTCGAGTAAGTGCAATAATTATTGGGGCACACGATAGAAATTCGATAGAAAAAATCATGAATATGAAGAGTTTCTATAAATTTTCAAAGAATTCTGGATAAATAATAAAAAATCCGCAGATTTCACAAATTAATCCGTAGATCCATAGAAAAGACACAAATCCGTAGATCTACGGAAAAATCCGTAGAGTTGGCCACCCTGGACTCCTACCTCCATCCAACAGCTACTGTCGATTTCCACGGAGCGTGTTACAAAGAAGCCGAACCAATTTCTCTCTTTTGACTGTTTACATTTGGCCCCGGTATCTGCAGTGTAACTGATGTGTGCATCAGGTCAGTCAGCGGTTACAGTGCTGAACTGCCATGTTCGAAAATTTTTCCGGATGCCCTGAGATGTTTAACTGTATCGAATAAGAGAAACTGTACTGTTTGAGAGAAGAACCAGCTAGCTGCAAGCAGTCAGTCACGGTCGGTCAATGCCGACGAGAATGCACTTTTTCCATTGCTGTATCCGAAATCGAAGCAAACCCGAAATCGATCACAGTAGGCGTCGGCGAGGGGAGCTTGTCAGTTGGTGAATAAATGTGAAACAATCTAAAACGCAGGCTACTTGGATTGACTTGCACGCTACGTGCGACGGATCGAGTGAGAGATGACTACTGCGGACCGCCGGATATATTTTTTCAGTTATTTGAGCACCCGAGATGGAAAGATAATCAGTTTTAATTTAATATTTATTTTCGTTAGAAGCTGGCATTGCAGCTCCTCTCCGCTCCGGGGTCGTCAGGCAAATTTGACCGCGGTTCAATTGCCTGCTGAAGCCGTGCTGGATGCTTGGCCGTAGGGTGGTGGTTAGAAGGCGAATGGAATTCTAACCGAAATGAATAATAAATATCAAATTACCTCCGGTTTTGTAGGAGGAGGTCGCGACCGAAGGGGGAAGCGAGTCTCAAAATTCAGAAGCCACATGGTCATCCACCAAAAAAAGGCAGAGGAATAGGTCCGCAAAGCAAACTCGGAGAAACAAACTGCACCCATGTGGTGTGTAATCGATACCCGCCGGGGATTACGGAATTGATTTTCCTGTTGTTTTGCTTTTTGATACTTTTTTTGTTTTTTCGGCAATGGGTACTTTTTGTGAGTAGAAATCTAATCGCCCTTGGGAAGGTTTTCAACGTTCCACTTCGAAGGGAACGCAATTATAATTATTACGTTTGTGATTTTACTCAGTTTCAAGTTCGACTTGGCAAGGTGTCGGTAGACAAAGTTTTGAACCTTGACGAAGGTTGGTTTTTGAAACATCGAAGCGGAATGAAATTCGATAGCGCCAGTAACAGAGTAGAATTCTTCAAATCTGAATTTTTAGACCGTGCTGTGAGTTCTGCCATCTCAAATCCCTGACAGTTATTGGTTCTTATCTGAGCTTCCAATCCGCACAGCAAGCGATGTAATCTTGAGATTTCGAATCCCGTGCTCGAAAACGTCAACCGATCGCAGCAAACCGCGATTGAGTTAATCACAACCAACCAACACCTAATTCGGGCACCAGCAGCTCGTGAGGTGAGGTTTGTTTTGTTGTTTAGATTTTTCTGCAAACCTGTGCTGGTCTGGTGGTAAGCTGCGATGACAAATCGATACACGGCCAACCGGACCAGTTCTTCGGATTGATGGTGCTTATGCAAATGAAACTCAAGCCTCCGGGTGGATTCGCTTTTCCAGGTGGTGGTGCTCTCGAGGCTGGAAAGCGGTTACGGTGGGCGTACCAACTGACAGATCTAGTTAAGCTTCGTGTCGTGTTATTTGTCCGGACGGAATATGACAGCCGCGTGTGCCTTGCGGTGGCTGAGTGGATAGAAAACCGTTCAATCTGAGCGATGGTCCGGTTGTGCGGTTTTTTGAGTGATGGAGAAATATGATGTACCGCCGGGGATTGTTTGATAAGATCTCGATTAACCGAACGGGGGGGGGGGGGATACAGTTTTTGATTGGCTAGCGTTTGACATGTATGCTGTTTGGGCGTTGAATTGCGTGAATAAGATGGGACTTTGAAGCCACAGAACAAGGGAATGTTGGTATCAAATAAATGAAACGCCGAAAGATTGCTACTGAGCCAAACCTGGATTGTTTTCTGTGTAGCGTTTGGACTATTTGGGATAGTCACAACATTAATTTTATACCAAAAAATGTTTGTTTGTTCTTTGGCACAGAATCGTTGCTTTGTTGAATATGAGCAGAACGAGATTTTCTTTGCCCTTTCAGTTGAATACTCGAAAGCCTTTTCATCTAAACTGCCAGACCAGGTCTATCCACCGCACGTACATCAAATTTGTGATAAATTTTACATTCATGAATCTGTATCTGTCATTCACCCACTGAAAAACGCTCCAACTTGAGTACACGTGCGATATCTGATGACCAGCGTGAACCTATCGGAGGTTGGATGCGAACATAGCAGGCCGGTGCAAAGAACGCAAGCCGACAGCCGGCCGTATTCCAAGCATAATCAGTGTTGCCACATGTACAGATCTTTTTAAAAGAGGTATTTCAGTTTTGATTTTTTGGGGGCAGGTTATTTACGTTACAGTTTTTAGATATTTGTGGAAAAGTACAAATTGGTGCAGCTTTCAAACGTAGTAATTTTTTTTTCTATATTTTCCTCTTCCATTAGTAATGTAGACAATGTACCTTTCATTTGATAAAAAAATTCGTCGATTCGAGTAGAAATTTATTAGTTATTGCAATTTATCGTATTCGAGTAGCGGGATTGGAGATTTTTGTTACTACTTGGGGGTATACGTTTAGAAAACAGACATAAATAAATGTAGAAATTTTTTATCGTAAAAGAAGGAATCAAATAGAGCTTTCGACCCAAGAATTTTTGGGGAACCCAAGATTTTGTCATTTTCCGTAATTCCCGGACATTATGTTATCGTAATCCCGGGACTCTGAAATCCTGAGAATTCGAGATTTAATGTTAGTTCCAACAGATTAATAAAAATTCAGCAGCAAATATATCGCGCTGTAAATATTTGTATACTTACTTGTGATGGGCACCTTTTTCTAATAATTACTGTTTAGTTTTTTTTTTATTTTCAAGCGATATAGAATTCTGACATAAATAACTTATCTAGTGTAATAGTAAGGTTTCTTAATCGAAAATTGAACTTTTTTGTCTTGTGTTCCAGTACGGTAAGTGGATTACATACTATTAATCCATAAAGCATTTGAATTTTTTGTCCAAATTGTCAAAACACTTTCACTAGGCTCAGCAAAATTTTACATATATGGAGATTTTAATCAGCATTATATCGACTTCTAAATTCTGAAAACGAAAGCATCTTACTTCCAGTATTTGGAGGAAATGAAACATTTCAGCTTGATTTTGAATATAAATACTGGGCTAGGTCTCAATCAAATCAATTACGTTAAAAACCAGCGAGACTCTTATTTGCTTATTTTATTTACAAATCGCTAAAAAGACTTCTGCGGGGTCGCACCACCGACTCCACTGTGGAAGAAAGAAGCTTTTCACACAGCTGCTGGATTTTAGATATTTCTACACGACAGAAATAGGCCCATAGACTGTGAATATTAAGAGGACTACCAATATCATCTGACAAACTATCAGTACGGCTTGAGTCTTCATTCGACCTGGTCTCAAACTTAATAGCTCTTGTTTTATCTAGAGTTTATCAACAGCAGCGGTCTTTCTCAAAACTACCTACATTTTTTCGACAATCAGTCTTTCACAAGACATCCTAAATTTTCTACTCAATCGGTCTTTTTCAAGACTCAATCGTTTTCAAGAATAATGTAGCCAACAGAAATATTTAATTCATCCAACATGTCTGGTTCCTCCCATAAAATCCATGTACCAAATACTAAAAAGAAACGTCCTTCCGGACGTGAAAGTCTGCTTTCGGATTAGTCGAAGAGGAGAACGTCGAGTTACAGCGGATGGATTAATTGGAAATAATCGCCTTCTTCTGTATCTCGCGGAGAAGTTATAAGTATTGAAAGTGTTACCGCAAGGTCAAAGTTTGACCGAAATATTCGACGAACTAAAACATTTACGCCTTCGCAAGTAATTCTTATGAAGAGAAAGGCTGGTGGCAATAATACGCCAGCAGGTTCTGGAATTATCCAGGAGCTTTATTTAATTCATTTTGACCGTAATGAGGTTGATAATTTGAAAAAGCACGTTTCATGTTCCAAGTGCGGGTAACGTGGGAATATTATGGACGACATGGGGGTAGAACTCGAAATCCAACCCAGTTTCGTCGGCCCGGGGCTTTTGGCACGGCACTAAAATTGTTATTTAAATTCCAAATGTATGATTTGCAGTAATAATTGTTAAACGAGGGACAAAAGCAGCAAATAAAAAAATTACCTACTTCTTTTTTACTTTTCAACGACATTTAATCAGCTAAAGAAAGTTATAAAAATTCTGCCTAAGCTTGACTCCTGACAGCGAAAGACAAAAGATTAGGCCGAAAGATTTTTAGCCTGTTTCTAATGATCCTGCCACTTCTAGTTGTCCGATCTGTATATTTAACATCCTTACTCTTACTTAAGTACTATGGCTCTAAATTTTCAAAACTTTTCCTACTCAGTAATCTCTAGCTAATTGAATGACGTTAAAAATAGAAAAGTAAATGTGACTACATATTAGTCGAAATAAAAAAGGAAAAAAACCTACTTCTTCAGATACTTTTCAACTAAACATGCTCAAGCATGTTAATCAGATTAAAAATAGGAATACAGCTTCTCTACCTTATACAAGGATCTTCTATCTCCGTCACCCCGCCCAACAATGGTGCGTCATCTTATGCTTAAGTGGCAGGTAACACGGCTCAAAGAACGATGACTACCACGCCTCCAATTCCATCACCACACAACGCTACCTTCGCTACAACCGATCTAGGTAGCATTGGAGAAAATTCAGTTTTTTGCAGAAAACATTGTTTCAAATAATGCCTTCAATACTAAATTTTACCTCCATGTTTGCCGCTTTTCAAACTGGGTGGGAATTTGTTGTAATTGTAGTGATTTTAAAGTTTAATTATGATTTTAAGTAATCATTTAAGTTTATTGAATTGGAGTGTGCGTTCACTAAGAACGTACGAAGACGATTTTTCAACTTTTTGAGGATACATACTACATTGAAGAATTACTCTAATTTCGGTATTCATCGATTTGATAGAATTGTTGGGCTATGCCAAGAAGTCGCAATAGCGGTTAACCGCAGAATCAAACATCGCATTTTGCCTTCTTTCGACAGCAAGGTGATCATGTTTTATTGATGTAGTGTATTTGCCTTTTCAATGCAATGGCGAGTAAACACTTGAAAGGAGACTCACAAAGACCTACAAATACTTACAAGAAGTCGGTCGAAAATCTTTATAATCGATGATTTTAACACTACACACCGATCCTGCATTAATGCTCAAAGTAGGAATAAGAAAGCATGTTTAGAGTGATTGGGTTAGCCGAATCGTTATATTTTTATATAATTTTTTTTGCTATGCTTTGTTGTTTGTCATTGTGAATTATCTGACGCACACCTTTTTTTAATCTTGTAGAGCCTTGATTTTCTCTGCGACCATTTATGGGAATATTGTCGTATGACTAAATTTGATGTTATGCACTTCATCTTACCTTAGTAATTGAAGATAAAAGACAGCAGTCTTAAGTTTTGGAAGTAATTAAATACAATTACGCTGAGGACGTCGTTGAATACATGAATGTCACACACATCTTTCTAGTAAAACTCTCAACACAATGAATTCGAAGAATCCAAAATATCAGATATTAGCTGTATCCATATGTAAAGAGCATCCCGTTTTGCAATTTGAAGTGGAAAGCACTTTGGTTTTAGGTAATTGAACATTTGAGAACTGGTTTGGGTCTTGGTGAACAGAACTGAAAAACTCTACATTTTCCATTTCGAGGAAAGATTCTAGGTGTCATTGTCATGTGTATTATTAGCTATGAAATCGTTATGTACGCTGAGAATTGACGGCAAAATCTGTCGCGAATAATAGAACAAAATTCCAATTTGCTGTGAGAAGATGCTAACAGTGAAGGGAAACAGACGATGCGCGTATCAGACTGCTAGTGTATTGGTCATACAAAATAGAGCTTTCGGTACAGTTAATGCTTATTTTAGGCCGTTCAACTTTATTTCATATTCTCTCCACGAATAAATCCAATCGCTTCAGTCTGTTTAAATATTCTTGATTATTATTTTCTCGAATTTTGAAGCTAAATAAATCTTTTGCTTCAAGCAAAAATAAAAAAAAATCTAAAAATGATCATTGATAAATAAGAAGCAACATTTCCGATGACTGACTCTCCCGAGATCAAGTGGCTCAATGAAAAAAATGGAAATTGCTAAGATCGTTTTGTCCACCAAGACATACTACCCGATCTTTTCCCTTTCCTAGTAATACAATGCCTTTCCCGTGATGCTCGCGGAGAGGAAGAGATTGTCTCGGTATCTATCCACTGGGATTGTGAAGCTAACATTAATTTCATTCCCCGGTAGAACAGTGTCGTCCCGTGGTCCGGGTGCTCAGTGTTTTGAAGCTAATTGTTAAGGAGTCGCTCGCTTCCCCTGTTTAATAAAAAAGGACCCAAGTGACACCAATACCGTTCTCACTGTGAAGGATCAGTCCAACGAGCGTAGTTCATCTACACAGTTAATCGCAAAGGAGAACTAAGCAGGGCGGACAAAGTTCCCCCTGAGGTAGGTCACTGCGGTGTCTACCTGAGTGAATAGTTCGCCAACATCGCTAGAGAGGTTCCAACAAAGGAACCAAGTTCACCTCCCTATCTAAACGACAAATATCGATACCAAAGGAGAACGCGGCCGTTGTTAACCGGGCCGGTCGGAAGATACCGCTCGTCGCCCGTAGGAGCAGATCAGCGTGCAGAGCAGTGCAGAAAGAGTGGACAAAAATGAACTCGGTCAAAATTAGTTCAGTGTTTTTTCCTTCTTGTTGGTTTACATACCAAAATCCGAAATTTCGGTAGAGGCACCTAAGCCGCCCTGACAAGAAGGGTCCGCCGGGCAATCAGAACCCGACTAGTGGTAAAACCGCTACTTACAATCTACAAGAAGGTCCAGAAACTGAGTTTAATAATTGTAAGGCATAACGATCCTCACTACTACGTACAATTAAAAATCGATCTGAAATCATCCGGAAAAGTTGTTGAAGAACGAAGCTATGTATAAGTTAGTTTCACACGAGCTCTAGTGGTTTGGAAATTAATTTATTGCACTTATTTTATTTGCCAAAAAATAGTTGGATTTAGTTGAACAGTGCTTTCAAAGCAATTAGAGTGCTTGAAAAGTCTCATCTTTTAGCCGAAAATTATAATTACAAAAAAACAGGAGACAAACAAGTGGCGACCAAACTTGTACGATATTAATACTCTTTTCCTAGCTGTTTGGTGATTTTTCATGTAGGAAAAGCTTTTCCAATAAAATCTTTGTCTGTCTATCACAATAGATCTAAATATTGGTCGCAGTGGTTCGTCTCCAACAAAAAAAATCTTTGTCTTCTTTTCCATTTCTTCGCTTAATATCTAGAATTGCTATAGTTTTCTCGAATGAATCTGCTCCCCATCTCCCCCTATCTTGTAAACTGCACTTGGCTTTAATTCTATCGTTTCGATTTCAACAAACTCTCTTTTCATCGACAATTCCAATTGACTTTCTCAAAATTAGAATATTTGACAGAGACAAAAAAAAACTATTTATGTTTTTGGTTCGAGTCTATAAACTTTCGAGGTTCTCGGAGGGTACTGCTTAGCTGCAAGTGTTTATTTACATTAATGTTACATTTAGTTTTCGAAAGGAACTTATGTCGCATAATTTAGGTTATGAAAGTTTTAGGACAAACCGTCTTTAATCGAACGATTTTCCATTCTTTATTTCATGAGCTGTTCTTTAAGTCAAATGTATCGTTTGTGGGTTCCACTTAATAATATCAATATAATAATTTTAATTTCCGGTCCAAATTCTATCACGACATTCCTGTTATGTCCCAGCACCTATCCTTTGCACATGCGAATAAAACAAAGATGCTTTTATGATCTGTTGCTGATCAAAGTTTTAATAAGTTCTTTCTGACAGTTGCTAAAAAATGAAGAGAGGTGACAACATTTTTGCATCACTTCATACCTGTCTTCCAAATTCTTATATCTTTATATCTACCACAATTTTTGTCTCATCTTCTCATTCTAGAAGCCTTCATCTTGCGCCGGGCTTTGACCTGTGTATGAATAAACTTCATAACAAAACCTAGCTGATAGTAAATTGGATATCGAACAGGATTCGTCATCAAAGACTCTAACTTTCCTTTTAAAATCATAATTATTTAACGCATGACCATTCTGATCTTCTTTTGGATAAAAGCTAATCCGCTAATTGAAATTAAAAAAAAACCGACACAGAAATATCCAGCCGTGACAGATAAACTTTCGCCCAAATAAGCTCAGGACTGTGATATTTTGTCTAAAGCAAACAAATTACGTTGTTGGCCACTTGCCTTTTATGAAGAAGTACTGCGTCTACATATCCGCTAATAAAGTTGAGATCGACGGTGTGGTAAAGGATTCGAGTTTGTCATGTGTAGATCTAGTTAATCATGGAGTTGGTTCTAGCGAGCAATAAGGATCGCCTGTCTGTTCGGCTTCTTCGATAAGGATCGCCTGTCTGTTCGGCTGTTTGTACGGCGTGTCATGTATTCCAGCATTGCACTAAATACAAGTTAATGGGTACAAGACTTGGTGTGCCGAGAGAATTTTGCATTGAAAACGTTGAATAGTGTGCCTAATATAGGAAGTGTCCACATGATCTATTTCCAAGCCCCGTGCACAAACGGAATCTGAAGCACTCTATAAGCACTCATTTGTGAAAATACTACAAAGAGCTTCGCCACTCTCCAAGACAAATCATTGCGCTCTCTTGGCTCAGAAAGAGTATGTTTAATGTCTTCTTGCTCCTAAAAACTATAGACAGATAATATAGCTTGTAAAGGCATAAATTTTTCTCTTGAGAGGCCGCGGAATAAAACGACTCGAGGAAGCTCTGATACAAAGGCGACACAAACCTGGTCTTCGAAGCGGTTTGACATCAAACATGGAGTTTCCAGCTCTTTCAGAAACACCTAAAATCTAATGTGACATTTCAACAGAGATTTGACTTAGTGCAAGACTGGTGGGCTCTTAGGAATCGGGTGGGGGCTAGGTTGGGCATCGGAAGCATTATGGTATTACGGAACGTCTCCCGTCGCAAGGACAGAACATGCTTCGTAAAACCTGCTTCAAATATATTGGAATATAAAACTTCAAGCATACAAAGTAGTTTCAATTAGCCGACTTTTAATCTTGAACAGCACGATATACGGATGCTCCTGCGAATGATTTATTTATTTTTAACCAATTTTTATACTGGAGGTCGATCCTTGCCGAGTTTTACGGGTGAACATTTTTAAACGATTCTTATGTTGAAGGATCTCTGTCCGATTTTTGTGCTTGAAGTTTATTTTCGATTTTTATGTTATAATAGATTTGAAACGGTTTATACGAAGCGTGTTTTGTTCTTGCGACTTTTATTTTCGGTTGCTCAATTGATCTCCATGGTCTTTACAACAACTTTAAGGGGGTGGCCTGCTTTACCGCTCATGACATGTTCACTTGTGTTTCTATGAAACTGAGAAAACGAGCTTATACCTTGATTTGAAAACTTTTAAGGTGATATTTTCGTGCTAATTATTCTTTTATCCCCTTTATATTTAAGAACAACACCATTCATTATGAATATAGCTGAATGGGACTAACGGGGCCGTAGCGTGATTTTCTGAAATCTTTGATGGACTCTCAGTTTCGCGTCTCTTTGATATTTACATTGGGCTTTCTTTTCCGGATCAACTTTTGTAATATAATTTTGCGTGCCTGGAAAAAGAACACTTAGCCTGATTTATCTTATTTATTTTTCATAAACTCTCTTATTTTATAAAGCAGATCAAGATTTCAGTATTCCCCTAAAATCTGCAAATTGAATTGTCAACGGCCGTTTTGCTGAACTACCTACATCTGAGGTAAATAACACGCCATCGTTGGTTGGTGTGGCTTTTCTGTGACAATTCCCACCACTAGTTTGAATGAATGAAACATTTTAAATTCTGCTGGGCCTTACAAAGCAAAGTTGAATAGAGTAATATAAATAACATAGTTTCATATTTTAACTGATCCATGATGATGAAATCTGAGAAAACACTTATTCCTATTTCAATGCGTTTTATGAGTGAAAATCAATCAAATCGCCCAGAACTGTTCTCGTCAAAAAAACGTCATTACGGCCATATTTGAATTCAGTCACTTATCATTTTACTGTGGGATATAACGGCGAGGCTTCACCCTGCACAGCTTTCATCACTGCTGGCGAGTTCCTGAAAATGCTCCTTATTTGACGAGGTACACAACACTTAAACTTCAAGAGACTGCTACTGCTCGTAAAATTCCGAAAAAAAATATATTTCACGTTTATGGGTGGCATCTGTCTAACGATAATCTGAACTTTGTTCGGAAGTCCTTATTTATCACTTAGGCTAGTGACTTTTCAAGCCACTCTCGTAGTAATTAATATTACGCTGCATAATACATGAAATTTAGTTGTTCGATATATTTATCCTTAAATTTACCATTTTCGGTAATATATTTAGTCTTTTACATCGTTAAACATGTTTAATGATTTCTATTTCATGGGGGCTTCATTCAATTGTGGCAAGCACCCAGCATGGTTTAAAAAAGGTTCTGTGATATTGCAGACTGCAGAGCTATTATTTGTATTATTAGAAAAAATATTTTTTTTGCGAATAATATCTATGGAAATAAGAACGACTACTGTTTCGCTGATTCTTTCTGTCTCCCGGAACAGCTGAAAATCTAGCAACACTGCACACATTACCAGATCACCATGTGAACCTGTTCGCCGCACACTGTGGTACCTACGTAGTGTAACTCGCGTGCCCCCTCCGAAATCAGTGCAAAGCCGGTGCCATAAGTATACATTACGCAATCAATGTAAAGCCAACGGTAAACACATCTACCCGAAATTGAGCCCAAGAGCGAGTGACTTTTCTGAATGGCATTCGGGCAAATATTTGTCCTCTCTCGCTCGCTAGAGTTGCTTTCGTACATTTTCAGCAGATGGCCCCGGGATCTTGTTTTTGTCCCGGTGACAACAACGCTAACGACGACGACGTTCGTTGGAGAGTTTGATTGTCCCCGGCTGCTGTGTTTTCCTGTGGACTTTCCTTCGTCAACGACGGCTCATATTTGGCAAAATGCGCCCATTACACAAACATCCAAGTGGGGGCGTCGTCTCTTCCCGTACAACTTTGTTTGGGTGCTTGCTCGGTGGAAAAATTCCCATGGCCAGTTTACGCGCAGAAGGATGGCCAAACAAGCTGGCGGAAGGTGCCTGATTATGCAATGTATATCTGATTACAGGTCGTATCTTTCACCGACAGCGACTGTCTGCCAATCGTTGCAGCACACTTTGTGCACGTTTCACGCAAAAGCTAATTATCACGTGATTCATATTTTAATTATTTTAATCTCTTGAAAATCAACAATCATAATTATAATTTCATTGCATCGTGCGAGCGGCGCTGGAGCCAGCCCCGATGGTACGACGAAGGAGTCCGGGGAGGATCGTTATGGTCCAATGCTGCTCGGTGCTAGCGAGCGAGCTTGTAGCATTTTCTCTGATCCATTGTTATTGTTCCGGTACATCCGTTTCATTTGCGAAAAGCTCGCTTATTTGTCGTGTGTGTGGGGTGTTCCTTTTTTTAAACCCACACATACACACACACACTTACGCCTGATTTGCATGCAACCCGGTGCACGCACTTCGCTTGTTATAATTAACAGTATTATAAACAATGATAAATTAGATAAACGACAATCATTCATTTCGAATTGCAGGCGGAAGGCTCCCTGCACATTTCGTTACAGGTCATCGAAACCTCAAATCGAAGCAGGCTGGATAATAACAAAAACCCAGTAACGGTGGCATAAATCTCATTGAAAACATGAGTCAATTAGGAATCGTGGTTTGATTAAAAAAATATTTATTTTGGTAAATGTATCCCACGCTATAACAAACATTCAAGGTTTCCCATAAAGAAACACAACAAACGAGTTACCACCAAAACGACGCTCACGCCTCCCGTGACGCCTAACTCCCGCCGTGTCACACGCAAACTGTGTCGAGTCCAGTCCCGGCTGCCGTGTTCATCCGAATCACTTAACGGAACAAAACAGGAGACAAATAGAATGACAAGCAAATGGGATGGATGGAAACCCATGGACATAATGTCGTGCACACACGGCATGCCCGCACGCCGACTAACGTACGTAACACTGGGGGCAGCTCAAATAAAACCTTGAAAAACGGTAATCATAATTTGTTTCAATTAAAACAGATTAATCACGCGCTCACACGTGGTGTCCTGTTGACCACAGTCTACTGCGATTTGATTATGGATCATTGTGTGGGATGGGGGAATTGAGGGGAAGACGATTTTACACTATCATTAATTTTGATCGAGCCACACTGACTCTGTTTTTCTGCGTAGTTTAAGAACAATACACGCGTTTCAATCAGTAGTAGGCGAGGTTTTTTGGGTGAGAGTAGAAAAAATTAGGAACAGCGAAAAAGCAAAACAGCGCGCCTACTAATCGCTTCTGAGACCGAACGCCGAAAAGCGAAAGTTCCCCAAACACGTGTTCCGGTGTGAGTGTGCTTGTGCTGTACGTTTGGCGGAAGGCGCGAAAACAAGTATGGTATTAATTTCAACCCAACCGGGGCAATTTCGTCCCTAATTTAATGCAACTTTAATAGGTGTTCGCATCGGGATCACATTCTCTGCGTGTATGAGCCCAATTTTCAACGCGATAGTGACCAATTAGGGCGACATGATCTCGGCTTTCGCTCGCACCGTATCTGACTGACTGTAACCGGACGGGAGGGGGTCAAATGGTACAATAATTCGTACCCGAGCAGATTCACACGGGAGCCGTTCAAATTATCCACCCTATCTAATGAAATAGTAATATACCGATGGTAAATTAAAATAAATTTATAAATGAGTCTACGTGTCAGTTAGTGACCTCATCGAGTCCCCCACCGATGGCGAGTGCAAGTATATTATTTGGCACAATGAGCTCTTTCCAACTAGCATTCCTCCTCCCTCTCAATGGCCAGTGCATTTGTTGCGATTGATGGCTGCAGTTGAACCTATAGAGGAAATTCGAAAATGGCAGTATTTTTGCATTCCACAATTCCACAATGCACTGTCCAGCGTGTTGCGGTTTTGCGAAATAGTGCAATCCGAAATATAATTGCTTTTAACAGTCAGAGACAGAGAGAGGTGGAGACTGAGAGATAAAAATGAATCCGAGTCTGGTTACGCAATAAACACTGCCACCAACTGGTTCGGTGTACCGAATTTCGCATCTGGGTGGGGTCTTTTTTCAGGGTCCAAAATAATATGTCGGACGACTTCCTGGTTGGAGGTTTAGCAGTCATTAATTTATTGTTCGAAAAGCTCCCGTCCCACGGGGCCTCATGTGGTGGTTTGAGGTGGCATTGGTTTTAGTAGTGGGAGGAATATGTTGCTTATTTTATTCACAATTTATGGTACTTTGCGTTGCAGACGACTTACTTGGTTTGTGAGAAGAAAAAATTATTTACCTGAAAAAGAAAAGAACAATAGTTTATTAATTGGGTCAATATCTACAAAAAAATATTATTTTAATTAAAATATATTTTGATTAACGAATTATGCAAAATTTGGAATTATTCAATCGAGAATGGGAAATGAGAATCGAGAATCCGGAAATTGAAAAATACTAAAATCCTAAAATCCTAAAATCCTAAAATCCTAAAATCCTAAAATCCTAAAATCCTAAAATCCTAAAGGAATAAAGGAATAAAGGAATGAAGGAATGAAGGAATGAAGGAATAAAGGAATAAAGGAATAAAGGAATAAAGGAATAAAGGAATAAAGGAATAAAGGAATAAAGGAATAAAGGAATAAAGGAATAAAGGAATAAAGGAATAAAGGAATAAAGGAATAAAGGAATAAAGGAATAAAGGAATAAAGGAATAAAGGAATAAAGGAATAAAGGAATAAAGGAATAAAGGAATAAAGGAATAAAGGAATAAAGGAATAAAGGAATAAAGGAATAAAGGAATAAAGGAATAAAGGAATAAAGGAATAAAGGAATAAAGGAATAAAGGAATAAAGGAATAAAGGAATAAAGGAATAAAGGAATAAAGGAATAAAGGAATAAAGGAATAAAGGAATAAAGGAATAAAGGAATAAAGGAATAAAGGAATAAAGGAATAAAGGAATAAAGGAATAAAGGAACAAAGGAACAAAGGAATAAAGGAATAAAGGAATAAAGGAATAAAGGAATAAAGGAATAAAGGAATAAAGGAATAAAGGAATAAAGGAATAAAGGAATAAAGGAATAAAGGAATAAAGGAATAAAGGAATAAAGGAATAAAGGAATAAAGGAATAAAGGAATAAAGGAATAAAGGAATAAAGGAATAAAGGAATAAAGGAATAAAGGAATAAAGGAATAAAGGAATAAAGGAATAAAGGAATAAAGGAATAAAGGAATAAAGGAATAAAGGAATAAAGGAATAAAGGAATAAAGGAATAAAGGAATAAAGGAATAAAGGAATAAAGGAATAAAGGAATAAAGGAATAAAGGAATAAAGGAATAAAGGAATAAAGGAATAAAGGAATAAAGGAATAAAGGAATAAAGGAATAAAGGAATAAAGGAATAAAGGAATAAAGGAATAAAGGAATAAAGGAATAAAGGAATAAAGGAATAAAGGAATAAAGGAATAAAGGAATAAAGGAATAAAGGAATAAAGGAATAAAGGAATAAAGGAATAAAGGAATAAAGGAATAAAGGAATAAAGGAATAAAGGAATAAAGGAATAAAGGAATAAAGGAATAAAGGAATAAAGGAATAAAGGAATAAAGGAATAAAGGAATAAAGGAATAAAGGAATAAAGGAATAAAGGAATAAAGGAATAAAGGAATAAAGGAATAAAGGAATAAAGGAATAAAGGAATAAAGGAATAAAGGAATAAAGGAATAAAGGAATAAAGGAATAAAGGAATAAAGGAATAAAGGAATAAAGGAATAAAGGAATAAAGGAATAAAGGAATAAAGGAATAAAGGAATAAAGGAATAAAGGAATAAAGGAATAAAGGAATAAAGGAATTAAGGAATAAAGGAACCGAGAATCGAAAATCGATAATCGATAATCGATAATCAATAATCGATAATCGATAATCGATAATCGATAATCGATAATCGATAATCGATAATCGATAATCGATAATCGATAATCGATAATCGATAATCGATAATCGATAATCGATAATCGATAATCGATAATCGCTAATCGAAAATCGAAAATCGAGAATCGAGAATCGAGAATCGAGAATCGAGAATCGAGAATTGAGAATCGAGAATCAAGAATCAAGAATCGAGAATCGAGAATCGAGAATCGAGAATCGAGAATCGAGAATCGAGAATCGAGAATCGATAATCGATAATCCATAATCCATAATCCATAATCGATAATCGATAATCGATAATCGATAATCGATAATCGATAATCGATAATCGATAATCGATAATCGATAATCGATAATCGATAATCGATAATCGATAATCGATAATCGATAATCGATAATCGATAATCGATAATCGATAATCGATAATCGATAATCGATAATCGATAATCGATAATCGATAATCGATAATCGATAATCGATAATCGATAATCGATAATTGATAATCGATAATCGATAATCGATAATCGAGAATCGAGAATCGATAAACGAGAATCGATAAACGAGAATCGATAAACGAGAATCGAGAATCGAGAATCCAGAATCGAGAATCGAGAATCGAGAATCGAGAATCGAGAATCGAGAATCGAGAATCGAGAATCGAGAATCGAGAATCGAGAATCGAGAATCGATAATCGATAATCGATAATCGATAATCGATAATCGATAATCGATAATCGATAATAGATGATAGATAATCGATAATCGATAATCGATAATCGATAATCGATAATCGATAACCGATAATCGATAATCGAGAATCGAGAATCGAGAATCGAGAATCGAGAATCGAGAATTGAGAATCGAGAATCGAGAATCGAGAATCGAGAATCGAGAATCGAGAATCGAGAATCGAGAATCGAGAATCGAGAATCGAGAATCGAGAATCGAGAATCGAGAATCGAGAATCGAGAATCGAGAATCGAGAATCGAGAATCGAGAATCGAGAATCGAGAATCGAGAATCGAGAATCGAGAATCGAGAATCGAGAATCGAGAATCGAGAATCGAGAATCGAGAATCGAGAATCGAGAATCGAGAATCGAGAATCGAGAATCGAGAATCGAGAATCGAGAATCGAGAATCGAGAATCGAGAATCGATAATCGATAATTCGTAATCGATAATCGATAATAGATGATAGATAATCGATAATCGATAATCGATAATCGATAACCGATAATCGATAATCGATAATCGATAATCAATAATCGATAATCGATAATCGATAATCGATAATCGATAATCGATAATCGATAATCGATAATCGATAATCGATAATCGATAATCGATAATCGATAATCGATAATCGATAATCGATAATCGATAATCGATAATCGATAATCGATAATCGATAATCGATAATCGATAATCGATAATCGATAATCGATAATCGATAATCGATAATCGATAATCGATAATCGATAATCGATAATCGATAATCGATAATCGATAATCGATAATCGATAATCGATAATCGATAATCGATAATCGATAATCGATAATCGATAATCGATAATCGATAATCGATAATCGATAATCGATAATCGATAATCGATAATCGATAATCGATCATTGAGAATCGATCATCGAGAATCGAGAATCGAGAATCCAGAATCGAGAATCGAGAATCGAGAATCGAGAATCGAGAATCGATAATCGATAATCGATAATCGATAATCGATAATCCATAATCCATAATCCATAATCGATAATCGATAATCGATAATCGAAAATTGATAATCGAAAATCGATAATCGATAATCGATAATCGATAATCGATAATCGATAATCGATAATCGATAATCGATAATCGATAATCGATAATCGATAATCGATAATCGATAATCGATAATCGATAATCGATAATCGATAATCGATAATCGATAATCGATAATCGATAATCGATAATCGATAATCGATAATCGATAATCGATAATCGATAATCGATAATCGATAATCGATAATCGATAATCGATAATCGATAATCGATAATCGAGAATCGATAATCGAGAATCGATAAACGAGAATCGATAAACGAGAATCGATAAACGAGAATCGAGAATCGAGAATCCAGAATCGAGAATCGAGAATCGAGAATCGAGAATCGAGAATCGAGAATCGAGAATCGAGAATCGAGAATCGAGAATCGAGAATCGAGAATCGAGAATCGAGAATCGAGAATCGAGAATCGAGAATCGAGAATCGAGAATCGAGAATAATCGAGAATCGAGAATCGAGAATCGAGAATCGAGAATCGAGAATCGAGAATCGAGAATCGAGAATCGAGAATCGAGAATCGAGAATCGAGAATCGAGAATCGAGAATCGAGAATCGAGAATCGAGAATCGAGAATCGAGAATCGAGAATCGAGAATCGAGAATCGAGAATCGAGAATCGAGAATCGATAATCGATAATCGATAATAGATGATAGATAATCGATAATCGATAATCGATAATCGATAACCGATAATCGATAATCGATAATCGATAATCGATAATCGATAATCGATAATCGATAATCGATAATCGATAATCGATAATCGATAATCGATAATCGATAATCGATAATCGATAATCGATAATCGATAATCGATAATCGATAATCGATAATCGATAATCGATCATCGATAATCGATAATCGATCATCGATAATCGATAATCGATAATCGATAATCAATAATCGATAATCGATAATCGATAATCGATAATCGATAATCGATAATCGATAATCGATAATCGATAATCGATAATCGATAATCGATAATCGATAATCGATCATTGAGAATCGATCATCGAGAATCGAGAATCGAGAATCCAGAATCGAGAATCGAGAATCGAGAATTCGAGAATTCGAGAATTCGAGAATTCGAGAATTCGAGAATTCGAGAATTCGAAAATTCGAAAATTCGAAAATTCGAAAATTCGAAAATTCGAAAATTCGAAAATTCGAAAATTTGAAAATTCGAAAATTCGAAAATTCGAAAATTCGAAAATTCGAAAATTCGAAAATTCGAAAATTCGAAAATTCGAAAATTCGAAAATTCGAAAATTCGAAAATTCGAAAATTCGAAAATTCGAAAATTCGAAAATTCGAAAATTCGAAAATTCGAAAATTCGAAAATTCGAAAATTCGAAAATTCGAAAATTCGAAAATTCGAAAATTCGAAAATTCGAAAATTCGAAAATTCGAAAATTCGAAAATTCGAAAATTCGAAAATTCGAAAATTCGAAAATTCGAAAATTCGAAAATTCGAAAATTCGAAAATTCGAAAATTCGAAAATTCGAAAATTCGAAAATTCGAAAATTCGAAAATTCGAAAATTCGAAAATTCGAAAATTCGAAAATTCGAAAATTCGAAAATTCGTAAATTTGAAAATTCGAAAATTCGAAAATTCGAAAATTCGAAAATTCGAAAATTCGAAAATTCGAAAATTCGAAAATTCGAAAATTCGAAAATTCGAAAATTCGAATATTCGAAAATTCGAAAATTCAAAAATTCGAAAATTCGAAAATTCGAAAATTCGAAAATTCGAAAATTCGAAAATTCGAAAATTCGAAAATTCGAAAGTTCGAAAGTTCGAAAATTCGAAGATTCGAAAATTCGAAAATTTGAAAAAGTCGAAAATTTGAAAATTCGAAAATTCGAAAATTCGAAAATTCGAAAATTCGAAAATTCGAAAATTCGAAAATTCGAAAATTCGAAAATTCGAAAATTCGAAAATTCGAAAATTCGAAAATTCGAAAATTCGAAAATTCGAAAATTCGAAAATTCGTAAATTTGAAAATTCGAAAATTCGAAAATTCGAAAATTCGAAAATTCGAAAATTCGAAAATTCGAAAATTCGAAAATTCGAAAATTCGAATATTCGAAAATTCGAAAATTCAAAAATTCGAAAATTCGAAAATTCGAAAGTTCGAAAATTCGAAGATTCGAAAATTTGAAAAATTTGAAAATTCGAAAATTCGAAAATTCGAAAATTCGAAAATTCGAAAATTTGAAAAAGTCGAAAATTTGAAAATTTGAAAATTCGAAATATGAAGTATGACGTATGAAGTATGAAGTATGAAGTATGAAGTATGAAGTATGAAGTATAAAGTATAAAGTATAAAGTATAAAGTATAAAGTATGAAGTATGAAGTATGAAGTATGAAGTATGAAGTATGAAGTATGAAGTATGAAGTATGAAGTATGAAGTATGAAGTATGAAGTATGAAGTATGAAGTATGAAGTATGAAGTATGAAGTATGAAGTATGAAGTATGAAGTATGAAGTATGAAGTATGAAGTATGAAGTATGAAGTATGAAGTATGAAGTATGAAGTATGAAGTATGAAGTATGAAGTATGAAGTATGAAGTATGAAGTATGAAGTATGAAGTATGAAGTATGAAGTATGAAGTATGAAGTATGAAGTATGAAGTATGAAGTATGAAGTATGAAGTATGAAGTATGAAGTATGAAGTATGAAGTATGAAGTATGAAGTATGAAGCATGAAATTTAAAATACGATGCCACAAAAAAGATGCACATTTCCTACTTTTTCTATGTTGATTCCTTATTTTTCCAACAATTATCCAAGCTCCTCTGCGCATCTATCTTTAAAGCTATTCGGAATCAACCATCGCTTCCAGCGGAAGTCATCAGACGGCAAAACGTCCACCCTCCCTAATCAGGACATCCAATTCAGGACCGAAATCCAATTTGAAATTCTAGGAAAAATAAGCTCTCGCACCAGTAAACCGCGCTATCGCACAGTTAAAATCTCCGACGCTGTGAAGCTCCCCGCATCGTGGAGCAAATCCACAGTTCTCCAACGACGAAAAAAACAAACCCATTGGAGTGACTATTAGCTGGCACCAGAACCTCGACTAACCGTCCCCTTCCCGCCAGGTTCCCCATCGTCTCTAATGAGCCGTCAAGACACTTGGTAACAGATCCGTAAACTAATCTGAAAAGATCTTATAATTATATCCGCCGTTCGTCCTGAAAATCCCCTCTATCCCACCCCTTGGCGCTACTCTCCATCTCGCTCTGTCTCAGGAAACAACGAAACAACGTCCGTTTTTATCAGCATCCAACCAGAGTCCCAGCCGTGTCGTCATCATTTGAACCTTTAATTTACTCTTGCCTTGCAGCAGCAGCAGCAGTCTCGAGTAGTGGTGGTTGTTGCTACCAAAAGCAGAAGCACCATTCTTGACGCGTTCAAGATTTGCGCGGCCAGTGGAAGAAGTTGTTCAAGATAAAGGACACGAGATAGTGTAAATGGGTGCTTGAGCAAGAAAAAACCCTCCCTTTCCCAGACCGTCATTCCCGGGGTTCCCATCTAGCAGTGTGCAGCTCGAAAAACAAGGATGAAGAAATCGCTACTGCGGATGGCGACCGACAATCGTATCGCACACACAATTGAAGATAGCTACCCCCTTTTTCGTCCACCCACACGTTTATTCAGTGGACCAGAAGATGGGTAATTGGAGCTCTGCGGCCACCCGAATGAAAGATCTGCTACAGGACCGGAGAGATAAAAGCTAAAACGAAAAAATAATATGAAAATAAGTGAAATAACGAGATCACTCTGCTGTGGCGAAGGAGCGGAGGGGGGGGGGAGGGGGGGGGGTGGGTTTCTACGGAAGAGGACACCGTTCGTTCCGAGTTCACAATCGTTGAACCAATTCCCACCGTCGGACACTTGCGCGCCCGGCAAGTATCGCTCTTCCGGGACCACTTGTTCTCGTTCGCCTGATTCTTTATCTTCGAGGAGTTCGGATCTGCCAAGAAAAATAGCTTCTAATGAAAATGAAATGAATGTGCTCCCACCCGGCTCCCGGATTGGTATCGTGGTGTGTTGAGCAGTCCCTGCCGGGTCCGGTCGGTTACCGTAATAGCGGTCGTTTCTGCCTGTTGGTCCGTTGGTTGGCTGTACGGGCTGATCCGATTCGAAAGCGACCGGCGGAGGAGGAGAAAAGCGAACCAGAAAGAGAGAGTGAGTGAGATAGTCGTTCCGGGAACGAGAAAAGTGAAATGTGTGTAATCTTATAAATTACAACGTTAATGTCTTTATTATATAATCTCCACTGATTTAATATAAATCGCACGTGGACGGACAACGTTACCGACGCTGTTCTTCTTCTGCTCTGGGCTCTTCGGCCGGGTTTGGTGTGGTTAGATCGTTTCTTTTTTTTTCACTCCCGGCAAGTTGTATGTTATCGTACTCACACCAGGTCCTGCTAACGACCACACGGATGATGTCAACTAATGGAACAGCCGGAAAGGAATCGTTGCCCTGGAAGAGACCGAGACCGACAGAAAATCCCTGTGTAGAACATTGCAACATAGCAAAAGGTAAATCGGTAATGATTGTAGGCTAATCCTTGCCAGCCTGTAACCAGTGGAAATCGGGTCTTAGAACGGGTCAAAGTTGTTTGTGGTAGTTCTCCTAAATCGTCGGTTGTCGACGGAGAAGCTTTAAGAAAGGTTCACTAATGGCATTTTGTCGTTCGAACGAATTATTGTGTGTAGTTTCGAATTCATTGACCAACAATTTAGATTATTTGGGTTTCGCGCCAAAACCTTCCTCAAATAACACAATTAGGCGCCTATGCAATATCACTGGCTACTTTGATGCACATTTATAAATCCCGATGGAAAAACGTGCTAGACGTGGTCGACGCCCAATACGAACACGTGACATGTAGAAGTTCATGGCTTCCTTGTGTATGCTTGCTCAATATGCCCTTGCTTGGTTTGGATGGAACCGCATGGTTGCCGATGCGAATGGACTCAATCATTGCAATAAGAACACGTGAGCTACTACGATTCCGTTTGATCGACCATCAAAGTTTAAAATCTGCTTTAAAATTGAACCGGAAAAATCTTTCCAATAGCTTACGAAAAAAAGCCAATAAAACCACCTATTCCATCCCTCGTCCACCCAGCCCAGCCAATCAAGCTGCCAAGTAGCAACGCGGACTTGACCGACGACCGTAGACCAGCAGCATCAGAAGAGGCTGTCAGGTTGAACCTCTCTTCGCCACTTTAACTCACGCCCAACCGACCGAGGAAAAACTTAATTGAAAGCGAAGCTGTAATCTCGTTTCAATTACATTTCTCGCTCTCATTCTCGAGATGCTTTCCCGGGTGTCCTGATCGAGGACCTTCCCCTCCTTCCATTGCCATCGCTTCGTCGGCACAAATACACGCACTCATGAAGCGGGACAGATTTAAGTTTTACGGTTTTTTATCTTCTCCGGTTCAGCCTATCCCCAAAGGGGACCCATCATTTTCTACGAGCGTACTCTCATTTGTTTTAAGAAAGTTTTTTTTTTGTTCTGTAGATGTCATCCGCCGGAGAAAGGGACAGAGCAACTCAAGGTAATAATCTTAATGTTTTTATTGTGTACCTCCTTGGCGTGTGATATTATAATCCTCCCCAAAGTGCCCGATATGTGTGTGGCCATTCCCAGCGGATATCCGTGAATAGTATCGTCATATATAACGGTTTGAAATTTTGTGTTTCGTTTGTGGCCTGAGACCAAAGTGGCAAATTATAAAAAAAAGTTTATCTAAATCTTTACTATTACAAAAGTTGATGTCAAGAATTATTTTTTATTACGCGCTAGTAACCAACGTTAGAGAAATGACTTCTAGTATATAGCTATCGACCCCCAATACATGGACTGCGGGACAACTTTACTTCTGACGGACCAAGCATTTTCCCCTTCAAATCTTTTTCAAAAGTTATTGTCCACTAGGACATTATGAAAAATATGCGTAAAGAGCCCATTGCTTTTGATTTTCTTACAAATAACAGATTTTCGAAACATGCAACTTTACTATTACCACTATAGGAAAATATGAAGGAGCATTAAATGTTATAACTTTAAAACTTTCTGTCCAAAAACTACAGTTCATAATTTGGTTGGAGGAGTAAACACAGTGTTCGTTTGGAAATATTTGGAATAATTCGAGAAGTTTGAGTCACCGAAATCGTCTTCCCGAGCGCATGGAAAGAAGCGGCTGTAATTCCAATTCACAAGGCTGGAGACATTAATAATGTTGAGAATTACAGAGAAATCTCGCTTTTGAACTGTTAGAGTAAAAGAGAGTCCTTGAAAAATTTGTTTACAATGTGATGTGCCCTGTTGCTTCTCACATTATCGACGAATGTCAGCATGGGCTTTGTGAAGTAAAGTTCTACAACTTAAATGTACATTAGCATTTTTGTCCCCTCTGTTGAGAAACGTCAACAAACCGACGCTTCTAAAAAGCATTCGATAAAGCATCTCACAACAGTGCTCCTCTGAAACTGCAAAAACCAGGATCTCCTCCGTGGTTAACTGAGTCCGTCAAGGAAGTCACCTAGGGCCGTTTATTTTCATTTTATTCATAAACGACGTCAGCACTCGTATCAAATCTGGAAAACTATCTTTCACTGACGATTGAAAGACTTTTAGGCATTGCCTCTGGATGTAAGATGATAAGTTTCAGGCGATCATCCACTCTATACCGTTATGAGTACTTGCTTCAAGATCGTGTCATCGAAAGGGTGAACTCTATTTGTGACTAGAGAGTGCTGTTTGATATAAAGCTTAGCCTCTCGGATCACATCACCACAACGAAGGCGAAGGCATTATATTATTGACAAAAATTTATTCTTTGCTCGTTTTTTCAGTTTCAAATACACATAAATGGGACAGACCACATTCAAAAACAGTAAAGCAGGCAACCTCCTTAAAGTTGTGGCAAAGACCGTGGAGTACGTTAGATCGATTGCCATCGAGAAGACAAGAGCATTGAAGTTTTCTCAGTGCCGGAAGGAGTTTCGCAATAACACAAAGTTTCCGGTGCTTCATTTAGGCCCAATCAGTCCTGCACTAAGTTAAACATCTGGTTGAAAAGTTGAGACGCTTGAGATGTTTGTTGTTGCTGAGAGCGTTGAAAATTTACTGTTGGATCTCTAACTTCGAAGACCAGGCCTTTCCTCAAGTTGTTATATTTGGAGACCTCTCAAAAGAATTGTTTTAGTCTTTACACGGAATTCCATCTACCTATAGATTTAGGTAACAGTTACAGATGTCCCCTCTAGCGGATCGTAAAAATCGCACTTTTTCTGAGCTAGGATAGCATAATAATCTGTCATGGTGAATGATGTAGTTCACTTTAATTTTCTGCACAAGAGTGCTTAAAGTGTCTTTTAAAGAAACGCTTCAGATTCTCCGTGCACTATGTGTTCACAGTGCACGGAACAAGATCACATGGACTCTTCCCGCGATAAAGGCGCACTTTAAGGCATTTTCAACGCAAAAGTTATCCTAATGAATCTTTGCGCACATGCCACAGCGGATATTATTGCTACAATGGCCAATTTTCTTGTAGAGCAATGCATGACGCGCGGTACAAATAACCGTTAAGAGTTCTAAGAGACACACAATTGCCATTCAAAATCTTTGTGCACTGAAGCAAGGAGTCCTTGAAACAGCTAATTCCGTGATCCACGCGTAACAAACTCGAATCGGTTATCACACTTATAGTAGATAACAGTGTAGAGTAATTAAACATCAAAAATAGGATAGAAAAAAAATATCACCGTATTAACATAAATCGAGAATGACTACACATTGTTAGAAGTGTACTTGTTTGAGAGTATTGGTGAAAGTAAAAGATCGGATACTGCGTGTAACAAACATCTTGCTAGACACGGCAGCACGATGGTGAGAATTTATTGCGGAGTCTATTTGAGATGCGATTAATGAGAAGCGGAGAGCTTGAGAGTAGCTCTCATGCGTTTACGGACAAGAGAAAGCGAGATAGAGAGAAAAAAGGGAAAGAAAGCAAAAAAAGAGAAAGAGCATGAGCATATGGTAGAGTGAGAATTCCGATGTACGTGCCGCATATGCCTGTTACCAAGCTTCGCAGGATTGGTAACTCGAACAAACTCGGGGTGAGAGCGTAGCTTGGTCCGCGAGAATAAACGAAGGTTCGCGGTCGCAGAGGTTGAACCCGAGCGTGATTCTGCTGGCAAAAGTTGGGACGATCGGACGTTTTTTCGTGTTGTTTTGTGGCTAAACAAACAGCGTCACGACAACACTGTCGATCTTAACATTATGGGCTGGCATGTAGGCGTGGTAGTCCTGCATGAAATACTTGTCGCCAGTAATGTCGTTGACTACGTTAGACGGGATATCACAATTATAAGTCTCCAAACTTTCAAAATATCTGTTAAAGCTGAATATTTTTTTCTTTAGTTCTTTTGAAATCTTTAGAATACTTAGCAGATTATGTGTGATTCGATAAAGATCAGATATAGTCCGATTGAGTTCAATGTGTGCGATTTTTATCGAGAAATCTGAGCCTTCAATGACGAATCTTGTTTGACATCAATTTTGCCATCAAAAATTTTACGACCACCAGGAAATAACAGAAATTACCGGGATATAAGAATTTGACAGACGAGGCATGGGATAGCAAAGCAAAAGTCACCTATATTTCCTCGATGTGTGACTGGTTGTTACCGATTTTCGTGACAACTGACAACAAGAATGTTTAAAAACTATTACCAGCAACAGATCTTGGACTTATAATTCATCTCCAATGATTTTCACCGTCATCAACAATCCATCAACAATTTCTAAAAATTGTCTGCGCAATATACTAGTCTTGATATACAGTCTCCTGAATAGATACTTCATCTGTTACCTTCAAACACCTAGCATAAACTGATGTAATGGTTCTAGAGTACAAGATTTGCGGCTGGAATTTAAATGAGCGACTGTCAACCACGAACAAACTACAGTCGAATCTGTGTGGCCCGGAAGATTACGATGCTTTAAGCTTGGATACTCTTGATATTATATCGGAGTGTTCCACTCGAATCTCACTCACTGACGGGAAAAATTGCTTGATGGATTTTGGTATTATTGGGATGATTGTTTGAGGAATGTATTTTTCATCCTTGTTTGAAACACCGTTCCTTGCTCTTTTGCCGAATATAGGAGTCATGTGACTTTAATGAGCACCGATTTCTGTCGTCGCAAGCAAATGATATTGATAGCTTTGTATCTGAATTCCACGCAGCTAACCCAGCCACCAAATATCAGAATTAGTATTGAAAAAATAATCACCAACTTAGTAGGTCGTGATCTTCGGACCAAAGGAGTGACAGTAACTTTCTATGCAAAGTCACTCCCAACGATTTATCATATTCCCTTCAAACGGAAACGGTTGGTACGGTTGTCCTCGTTTCTTCCTTTTTTAAGTTTCTAAATGATTCGTTAATCAAATTATTCATTATTTGAATAATTTAATTGCCCTTTAATTTTGAATCATCTTTAAACCCAACTCTGCACAGTAGGCCTGGCTATTTTATTATTTGCGACATATGAAAATATGCTTCAAATATTAATATTGACAAGAAAAACAGTATAGAATAACTGTAGTGTTTTCCAGGATGCTTTTCAATACTGGCTGAGTAAGGGTTAGAATAGAATAGAATAGAATTGTAATACGGATTATTTTCAAATTACCTGCAGGAGTCTTAGGCATAACTACATTGATTTTGTCAATATTAATCTGCCAGAGTACAAACACTCTATACGAATTTTGAAAATTTTTAAAACTTTTAACTGTACTAATATTTTCTCGGGCATCTGCACCTTGAAATATAAGCATCGCAAAGGTCAAAATACCTACAAACTTTAAAGATACACCCATACAAGTGTCAACCCATCCCGGCGACGGTATAAATTACGATCACGGTTCATTCCCCGTCGACAATTGAGATAATATATTTAATTTAATTATTTCAACATTTTAATTATCACTCTGTTTTCGTTCAAAAGATCGTAAGCCCGTTACCGAGAGATACGCACTTATCCCCATCCCCGTCCGTCCGTCCGTCCGTCCGTCTTCCCGTGTCACCGCGGGCTTGACAATTTCAGCCCATCGCACACGTATACCGAAAATCGATCCCTTCCAGCAGTCATAAGTCGGGAGACAACCGTACCGTACCGCCGGCCTGCCAACATATGTTTCTTCTTTACGAGCCCCGACAGTAGTATTTATGCGGCGCTGTAGTGTGCCATTACTAATTCAATAATAAATTTCATCCCACCCAGCGGAACTTTTGTGCCCGGACCGAGCTTAGGCACACCGTGTGTGTGTGTCCTCGTTCCTATATAGTAGTAGTAGGAAGAGGAGGAGTACCAAGCCCCAACAATTCGCGTATATTATAACATTTTGCCGCAGTACGGTGCAGATACTGTGTACCCTCCTACGAATAGAACGGGAGTAGGTACGTGCAGTGGCAAAAACGAGACAGAGCTTTATCCTCATCCTATTAGAACCACATGTTTCAGCTGTTTAGATTAGAGTGGGTTTGGGCTGGGAAGGGATGGGATACTGGTGGAAGGTTTCTAGCATTCAAAGTCGCGGTTAAGTAGCAGTTTGAAGAACGTGATCCTGGCTAGAGTCATTAGTTTGAAATTCGTGGTAACGTTGCAACGTTGAAATTGTTTTCGTTAAAAACTAAATTCTATCTTTAATACCAAGAATCTGTGAAAATTTGTATGAAAACCTAACGTCAAAAATCTATTGTTGAATGAATTGAAAGTGGCAACCCTGCTGATACAGATTTATCGATTGGTTCACGGTGACATAATCTTAGTAGGCTATGCATACAAAGATCGTACAAATGGGGTGAAGTTTAGCCGTCTTTCATTCCATTTCGATTCCGGTAATTCTTTAAAAACTAGCAACTAATGAATATTAAATTGGCGTGTAACACGACACACAATTAATTATGAATGAATAATAGAAAAGTGTATTTAAATAGGAACAAATTCGTTGCTTGGTTGAATCAGGTGACACAGACAAAATTACACTCTCATTACAAATTCAACAAAAACACAATATGCTGTATTGAAAACGCTATTGACAATATGCTGTATTACAATTATTGGCGAATATCCCGAATTTTAAATTTCTAAAACAATTTTCAACGCTTGCACTTAACCGAACCCAATTAAATTTCAAGTTAAATCCCGATGGGCAACCATTCGCAGAATTCTCAATATCACCACCCTTAGAGGGAACAACAACTTGACACTTCCGCTAGCATTCTCCATCGTAACATTTCCCGGAACTGCTGACCGAGTCAACCAACCTACCACCCGCTGAGGCGAAGGCGAGAAAAAACAAAAAAAACAGTTACTCTACCCGGAAGCAGTGTCCTTGTTGTTTCTGTTGTCGGCACCCTAACTGACCAACCCCTCCGGCTGTCTACGTGTCCGCTCGCTTCCCAGTCAGTGTCAGCAGTGCCCTAATTCTATAAAGCTCCACCAGCAATCACTAATTAATAATTATATTGCATTAACGCTTGGGGGGCAGTACCTCCCCAAAACCGACAGAGGATTGTCCAATTGAATTATCATCAACTGGTATGGATCCTGTTTCCCCGCCTCCTCCATCTTCTGCCACGGGCCAGATTAGTTCATTTCGTTTTGGGAGGAAAGTTTCTTTCGTGTGCGTATCCTCCAGCAAAGAAGATAGGTTAACTAATGTAATCTTTTGTCCATTTCCCGGACGGACCATGTCCCGGGGCTGGCATACAGTTCGAGTCTGAATCGAGTCCAATTAGGATTTCGCCATTCAATCCACAGAAACTGTTGCAGGATTTTCTGCTGAAGTCGCATTCCGAAACGGGTGAAGTTGTTATGACGTAAAAATCACCATCATTAGTCATCTGCCGGGTGGTTCAATCAGGTTGTTTCGATTTCCATGGATTCCGGGGGGAAATTTTCCTGATCTAGTGAGAGGTTTTCGTTTATAATCTGAATAATTTTTTATTTACAACTTTTTTTACGACACACAGCACAATAATTTTCGGCTCACTTGAGCGTGAATAGTTCCGAGCCTATTCGTCAGCACCACTGGAGTGTCATTTTTTTTTTGCTTTTCGCTCACTGCCTGCTATGTCGCTGTCAGTTGAACCATAATTCATGTGAAAACATTACCCATCCTCGCTGGCATCCCAGCTGTGCCCTTGTCTGCCACAGCGCACAACTGTCAGATAGAGTTCCGATCGTAAAAACTGGGACACAGCAAATCAGAAAAGAGTTAATATTAATTATAAGCTAATTTTACAACATTGCATTTTGATAAATTGAAAACTGTCGCCCGTTAAGCCGGTTGTATTCCGTGACACTTCCTTTCCCAGTTCCACCAACAGGCAGGCAGTAAACCGACAGGAAATAGTGCATATATAGTAACCGAATTTAGCTACCGCCGCAGCAGTCAGAAACATGACATTACTCAACTCAACTCTCCGCCCTCCTTCGCGATGGGACTGACACAAATTGATTGCATGTTACGATTCGAATATTCGAGAACTGTCGCATTCCAGCAGCAACAGCAGCAG